>NC_060121.1:742661590-742970637 GCF_021461395.2 Schistocerca americana | reverse complement strand
GCCATGTTTCGACTCAGGTCTCTAAGTGCTCTGTCAAACTATTCACGCAGTATCGTATCTCCCATTCCATCTTCATCTACATCCTCTTGCATTTCCATAATATTGTCCTCAAGTACATCGCCCTTGTATAGACCCTCTATATACTCCTTCCACCTTTCTGCTTTCCCTTCTTTGCTTAGAACTGGGTTTCCATCAAAGCTCTTGATATTCTGCGAGTGGTTCTCCTTTCTCCAAAGGTCTCTTTAATTTTCCTGTATGCAGTATCTATCTTACCCTTAGTGAGATAAGCCTCTACATCCTTACATTTTTCCTCTAGCCATCCCTGCTTAGCCATTTAGCCCTTCTTGTCGATATAATTTTTGAGACGTTTGTATTCCTTTTTGCCTGCTTCATTTACTGCATTTTTATATTTTCTCCTTTCATCAATTAAATTCAACATTTCTTCTGTTACCCAAGGGTTTCTAATAGCCCTCGTCTTTTTACCTATTTGATCCTCTGCTGCCTTCACTGTTTCATCCCTCTATGCTACCCATTCTTCTTCTACTGTATTTCTTTCCACCATTTCTGTGAATTGTTTCCATATGCTCTCCCTGAAACTCTGTACAACCTCTTGTTCTTTCAGTTTGTCCAGGTCCCATCTCCTTAAATTTCCACCATTTTTCTTAGTCGCCAATATGTCTTTTTATGGCGATAAAGGGACATTGAATGAAACAATAAGTTAACTGTCACCAGCCACTGGTTATTTATTTTCACAATGAGTTTCCAAAGCTTAAAACTCTAGCATCAGGTGGATTATGGTGTATTAATATAGGATGGGTATGTTGTTTTACGACTTTGAGTTAACTTGCGAAACGAAGATCTGTGAGGGTCTTTGACCAAAGATTGAATGTAAATGTAAATGTAGAAGTAAAATAACTAAAACAAAATACCTGCATTGGCACAGGCTTCTTTCTCTGTCTTGATACGTTACATATAAACCATCGTACTTTGTAAACGCTGGGTGACCGAAATTGGCGTCTAGAAACTAAGAAGTTCAAAGAATATAGAGCAAAAACAGAAACAGTCTTTTAAATTGCAATGGTCATACAACAAAACAAAAACACTATTTCGGAGCAAGACTGAAAGCATTGTGGAGACGTCTCGATATGTAGACGAATAGATATGTAGTATAAATATCTCCAGTGGTACTCAAATTCTTTTTGTCAATTTTACATAGCATATGGTTTGTACATATTTATGTCATCATTGACACATTGAAAACGCCAAGTGCAGTAACTGCTTTCCTTACTGCGGCAAAATTTATACAAAAATAACAATTTACATATTACTACTCTGTTAACAGTATGTATGTTTGTGGGGAGGGGGGAGAGGAATTTTTCGTGAATAAATTAAGACAAAATGTTTAATTGATGTTTCTCGTTCCAAATTATTTTGTTGGATCGAGTACCAGGAAATGTAGTAATTTTCGTCTGCACAACTACAAACAATAAAAGTGCTGTCACATTTTTCAGCTTCTCTGATGCGATATTTGCCATGAATATGTAAACGATATCACTAATAAACCAAATAATTATCAGTAGATATGTTTCACAATATGTAGAACACTGGGTGCGAATACAAGGACGGTTAGACAGTAAAAATTTTACGAAGTAATGACTACCGCTATGACTACCCCTTAAACTGGAAGCGAATCTTGGGTATTAACTAAGAGCTACAAAAGAAGAATACAGTCGGCTGTAATGAAATTTTTAAGGAAAGCTGAAGAAAGTATCCTCAGAGATCAGTCAACAGGAATGACAAATGTAGAACGACCAAGGAACAGATGGCTTCAGTGAAGACGGAACATGCTGCAAGCCTATTCCATGGAGTGAAGAAGACGAGGAAGAAGAAGGAGAAGAAGAATTTGTTTGGAGCCGCGCTAGACAGGTAGAAATGTTTTATCACAAAAAATAATAAAGATCGAGAAGCCTCAGTTTACTTCATGCGAGTATGCATATCGACGGGAAATCAATTAATTCCAAGTCATTTTTCAGTGTGAATTAATATGTATTTCAGATGTTAGAGTTTCTGTAGGTTCTATTCGGTCCCGCGTCTCTACAGTAGCCTGATGTTGTCACTCCCTTAGCACTATTACGCCCAGGTCGTTTACCACGGTTTTGATTTACACAGGCTGATAGCAAATACAGGCGTGCATTTCTGTAGAGAAGAGCGGGCAGTAAATGCTTTTAGATGGAAAGATAAAGCATGTTGCTTGCTCTTATTACAACTCTCAGAGAATTGTGCCACTGTTTATCGAGGTGTTCAATCTCCCTCGTTGTTCAAACAGCGGTTTTCCTGTAATACCCTCTAAACATTCGAAAGAAAAATTATTTGCAATTCTAACCAGAACCTCTCTACTCAGATCAATGGTCACCAACGTATGAGACTTCTGAGCTATTGTTCGTTTTTAAGTCCAACTCTAAGATACCAAAACAAATTAAGATAAAATTAATTTTTTTTAATCTCATGTTTGTTTAATACCTATAAAACCTAAAATATCTGCTTAATATGAAATGAATTTCAGCTAAACTGAAAAAAAAACGGAATTGAATTGTACATATCAAAGATACTGACCTGTAGTTAGTAATAAACTACAAATGAAAGAACAGATTTCTTATCAGAGTTATTAACTTTAAAGAGAAGGAGTGCACTCTTTTCTGTCATCAACAAGTTTTTGGATGTTGGTAGAGTAGGTAGCGGCCGTCATCGAAATACACATGTTGTAGTGTTCAGTCAGTCTGCTTGTGCACGTGTTTCTTATAAATTTTATATTTAAAGAGACTTTACACACATACGTAGAGCTGAACTTTGTCTTAACTTTGAGATCAGTCTTGATCAAGATTGGGAATACTTGTTTAGGAACAAGAGGCCAAAATGTTTCAGTAAAGAAAGCGATTTTGAAAACAAATACTTTTGAAAATCAATCGCTTCCATCTGCACTGTAGCATTTTCCTCCATGAATCAAAATGCTTCATGACACACGCAAAGAGCTCTTTAGCTTGAACCTCTATAACAGCCGATTTGACAAAGTGTGCAACAACTGAAACACCTTCGAAATCTTGGAAGCGTTTGCTGAACTGACTTCTTAAAAATGAATTCCAACTTGTTGTTTGCTATTGTAGGAAGGCGTAAACGGCTTGTTCCAAATAGGCAAAGTGTTTGTATTCATTTAAATGAAACTTCCTCCCAGAAAAATCAGCTTTTGTGAGAAGTAGCAATATCTGCAATTGTCCCGGCAGTATGTCTATCCTTACCTTGAAGCTGCATGTTAAGGGTATTTAACTTTTTGGCGACGTGTGCGAGAAGGCAAAATGCTGCAGTCAAAACGGATCTTAAAATTTACGAAATGACTCGTCTCGTTCTTTCAAAAATTCTGCTGGCAGGAAAGAACTCTTTGAAACATCGTACAGCAAGCCAACGGAATTTTGTGTGAAGCAGTATATCACCATACTAGCAATCTAGCTCATCATTCAATTTTACGAACAAACGTCTTTTAAGTCATGTTCTGTAACTTTGTTATCTACTTTTGTGACTGTTTCCATTACGTTATTCATACTTAAAACGTTCCACACGGGGACTGCCGGAGTACTGCACTATGGCAAGACGAAGTTAAGAAAACTGTTGCCTTTATGGCACAAGGCTACGAATCCCTTTCCTTCGCCTACCGTCGCAGAAGTCTCATCAGTTGCTATGCTCATTAAATTCTTTACATGAATATTTTCAGAGTTGATAAGACCTTTAACTGCCTAAAGTGAGTCCTGACCTGTAGTGTGTTCTGCAGTGGTATAAGTATCAAAAGCCATTTCTTGCCAAAACAGTCGGCTGAACCGTATGAATTGTATCAGTCGAGTCGTCACATTATAGCAAAACATAGCTTCAGCGATAGAAGTGAGATTTAAGTTGTGAAGTAACGTTAGAACTCAAAATGTCAACCCTCCTCATGACAGTGTTTTGAGAAAGCTATACAAGTTTAATAACAGACATTATCTCAGTTTTATTTGTGAAACTGTCAAATAACGAATCTGAATATTCTAAAAATACATTTTTGATTAATTCACCTTCTTCGTGTGGTTTTTTAATGAGTGTAATAATTTTTGACACCCGAAATTATGCCTCAAGTGCTGCTGTATTCTTCTCTAATGATTTTAAAGAAATTGATTGTTGTGTATTAAGTTTGGATTTTAGCTGCATTACTTTTTATTTCCTTAGAGCAGAATTCAGTGGCAAATTCTTTTCAGTCCCCAAGTGAACGGATTTGAAGTGACGTTCGATGTTCCCTTTCTTTCCAACTGATACACTTGCGCAGCACAGTAAACGCAAACAATTACCCTTTACCTAGGTAAAGAAGCAATCGATTTCTGTATCCTGAATGAAAGTCATAACTTTTTTTCTTTTTGCTTCAGCACTCCATCATTAGAAAAAACTTAGAATGTTATGAATGCGTAAATGAAACAACCCGCGTTAGTAAACGACTGATGTACACAAGAAAACCGTAACGTGCGCAACCTCACGGATGTAAATCAACTGTTAGTCTGACACCGTAGTATTCGCATCTGACAGTGGCAGTTGCACCCAAGAAACAAGCAGTGTTGTCGTGAGTGCAGCCTGAGATTGGGTTAGCCAGCCTGGGTACACCACGATCTACCGAAAACATTCCCGCGAACTATTAGTTGCTCGCGATCGATCTTTGGCGATCACTACTGTAGAGTAATACCTGATTGGAGGAAAATCAAATGTATTCTGTCTTCGACAAGTCCATTGTGTATCACTCACAGAAAATATTATATGGTAGGCGTACAGGAAAACTTAATTTATAGGTATTTTACGTTTATGCTTGTGGTTTAATCCATGCAAACTAAGAACCTTCTCTCAGTTTCGGTACTTCGTGTTACACAATTTATTGCATAAGTAACTTAATACCAGTACATGCACTATTATGGACGATTCTGAATTCAGTATTTCAAAGGGACCGATGACCATGGCAGTCTGGTCCCTTTAATCCCCCAAACCAACCAACCAATCAGTATTTCATCTAAACAAACATTCAGTTCTCAGAGCATTGCATATCATTGCTGAACCTGTAGAGGTCATAGCTTGGGACAGTAACAAATCAAGTTTACTGGGGCAATGATTCAACATTCATTTGAATCTGGCGCTATGGACGACCAGGCCTTGTAAGTTAACGCAAGCGTCAGTGAGGCGAAAGCTGGCGTCCGGCGGAATTTCTACGAAATTTTGTAATTTTAGCAAATACAATTTTTAACAAGCAGTGATCTGTTGATTTTAGCGACCTAATAAAGGAGCGACACATGGCATGCTAAGAATCTGCGAAAAGGTCACAGGCCTGCTGCGCGACTTCATGTCGCAACTTAAAGCTGATCACTTTCGTCTGAAGCCAGAAGCGGATGGATCGGTCTTCCCAAATCCCCGTAAAGTAGGCCGTCGACTAAATTCGCATTCCTATTAGAGCTTTTCTTGTGACGTCATGTAACGTCATAGTGTCATTAAGAGGGATATTAACCATTCCTGCCAACACATAGCACTTACGCACTTACTAGAGATCTGCTATTAGTGAGACAAATGAGAAAGCCATCGTTTGACCCAAAATCTAATAATTCTGCACCTCACATCTGATCGGCTCATAGGCCAGATGCCTAAGCAGTTTTCAGAAATGGTTGGTGCCTGTGGAACCCAGGAGTCGTTCCGCAGCTCACTGGATGCACAAAGAAAGTCGCGGGTCCTATAGGATGCTATGACATTCTGTATTGTTAGTTGTTTTTAAATTGTAAATTAGTGTTCCAGTCCATAGAGAAAAACTTCCAAGAATTCGCAACTGGTTTTCACGTGTGTGGTCGTGGCGTTCTGACAAATTTTGCCGATTTTTGTAGGTGATTGTTGCAGTGTAGTGATAATAGAGGCCTCGTTTTAGATCGCGAAGCTATTATTCAGCTTGAGTTGGTGTATGATGGAAGGAACTCGAGGAGGGTAAATTAAAACTGACAATCTGCATATTTTTCCTCTGAAAAAGGAAGTGATTTCAATTAATGTGGCTCTTGAAGTAGATGACTGTTTCTGCGAAAACAGCAAGGAATCAATTGGAGACGGTGAGTTCAGAGTCATCTGTACACTTTTTAGAGCCCAAGTGGTCGGACCTGATGAGCTCCTATCGATATCCTGTACACTAGCGTTAGTGCCTAGACCTGCGGTGTCGGGAGTTTCGTTTGCGCGTCACAAGAGAGCCGGTCTTAGCACTTTCTACAAACCCGAGACAGAGGATGCATGTTTGGTAGGAAAATGGACAGAGAATCTCCTGGCAGTTGCGTGCGCGTCGACATTGTCCACACTAAGTAACGGTTGCAGACTTGGATGGGCAACGGGGTTGTCAGTTTGGAGTTGACTATGTGATTCTTGGCCCCTTGTAAACTCTTCGGAGTGTCCGTCCGCTTAGATGAGTGGTTTGCGCGTCTGAGTGTCGTGCAGGGGCCCCGTATTCGAGCCGGCCGGGGTGGCCGAGCAGTTCTAGGCGCTACAGTCTGGACCCGCGAGACCGCTACGGTCGGAGGTTCGAATCCTGCTCGGGCATGAATGTGTGTGATGTCCTTAGGTTAGTTAGGTTTAAGTAGTTGTAAGTTCTAGGGGACTGATGACGTCAGTAGTTGAGTCCCATAGTGCTCAGAGCCATTTCAATTTGAACCCCGTATTTGATCCCCGGCCGGGTCGGAAACTTTCACCGCTCGGGAGGAGGTGTTGTGTTGTCCTCATCATCGTTTCTTAATCGCCACCATGGCACCACGTGTAAAGACTTGCATCTTGGGAGAGAACTTCCTCAGGTGGGAACTCAGTGCAAGAGGATCATTTAATTTTTAAATACTTCGGATCCTTCGTGGCCTTCTGTTGCTGGTCGGGAACATTTCCATGTGGTAGATCCAGTTTGTGATCCGGTCACAAAGGTAGTTCACCGAGTAGTACCCGCACTGAGGTAGCTGCAACAATTGTTACTAGCATTTGACGAGTGTAATGTTGTGCTTCCATTGTCCAGGTTGCATTGTAATGATACTTGAATGTGCCTAAGCGATGAAACATACTGCTCGGGTGGATAAAATGTGACAGTGCTCGTGCGTGATCGGCTGCCCCACCGTACACGTTTCGATGTAGGTTGGTCGTGTCTGACGTTTGAAAACGGTGTACCAAACATTGTGTTCCTTTTATTTCATGACTCAAATTGGAGCGCTAATAGTAATTTTTGTGCTCTTTTCAGTTAATTTACCCCGTAAATACGGCACCACTGGGTGGGATCTTGCAGCAACCTTCACCCTGTTTTGTTAGTATGACGTATGCCCCTAATATGTGGAAAAGTCATAAGGGTGGTTCCTTCTCTTAAATCATATGCAATTGTTTTGGGATGCTGTGTTAAGTGGCATAATATACTTTTTTCTGTTTTAGAACTCTAAAACCTAACTGTTTTATTGTATCTGTTTATATCTTGTGGGACGCCCTGTTGGGACCTATGCCGAATATTAATATGCCTATATCAGTTTCTAAACGAAAATTTGTAGAATGAGTCCTTGAGGTCCGTCAGTTATTAGTCAGCCTTTGGGAATCCTAAATACTTTGTAGGTTGTACTAACTTTAAGGGACAAAGATTCTTTCAGTAGAAAGATTTTGGGTTGTTTATATAGTCTGTTTTCTTTACTGGCGACTTTAAACTATTTTGATGTTTACAGTATCTGATTAATTTATTCGAGCTTGTAAACAATTCAACAAGTATCTTACGAGTGCTTACCTTGATAATCAAGAGTGATCAGATTTCCAGCGTGTGTCCTAGGTACTTTGTTGAAGGGAAATAAATAGTAACACCTTTCTGCTGAGTGCTATCTCAGTCGTTTTCCACTCCCAGATCCCCGCATCCTTCACATTTCAGGATATAAGAATATTTATGAGTGCAGTCGTGTAAGTACATGACTTCTGTCATTGATGACGGAGTAGTGGATGGTCAAAACGAAGCTGTCAACCCTTATTAGGCGAATTTACGGGTGTAGCGGTGTCAAGAATTTATCCACGCCCTCCGATCAACGTTTCAGTTGGTAATCAGTGGTGTAATAAGCCTCATAATACGGCTATGTGTCTTACATTAGGCGACCCGTTGATTTAGACTGTAGGCGAACCGTCAAACTTTGCTCGTTGTCGTGACATCTCAGAAAATGAGGGAATGAATGTTTCCATTGGATGAATAGGTACAGTTGTGATTACATAAACTTCCCCGCGAATAAACTGATGATATTCTTGTCTGTTCTGCAGCCAGATCATTCACATATCTAGAAACTACCTGTTATCGGTGCAACTCGATGCCATCTCCAGATGAAAAATGTATTTGCTAATTCTGACAGAACTGTTTTATGCCGTGAACGGCGCCCTTTTGTACGGCGCGGAAGACTCATAACACGTGCACCAGACGTCATCGCTGCTGCCCTACTAACGCAGATGAAAGGTGAAAACTGACAGAAACGACGAATGTCTTTTGAGTGCCTCGGTCAGTCTTATCTTCAGCCAAATCACAGACGGTTGTTCTTTAATGTGTGATTAAGCAGAATACCACATTTTAGTTAAGGTACCTAGCTTGTGAATCCATTTCAAAAAATAAATTTTTGCCTTGTTCTTAAATCGATTTTTAGAGCCTTTTGAAGAAAATGGTGGTTGAAAGAACTGAGGTGGGCATTTCGAAATTGTGTACAAAATTGGCTTAAGGATCTCTCAGAGATCGTCGACACCCATGTTCCCGCTGCTTCACATGTCAGTGTTGTTATCAGAAGGACATACTGTACAACTGATAGCCAAGTTGACAGACCTTTTAGAAGGTATGCTTTTCGATGCTTTTACCCCTTATATTTCTTTGTTATCGAGCATTTTCTACATTATAAACTTTTTTGTAGTTTGAGTTGCTGCTGTTTTATCATTCTCGGAATCTATTGTGCCTTTAATTGGTTCTGATGTGAGGCAGTTCTAGAGTTGCTAGGGAACAGTGTTTGCAATTGATTCCATGAGTGTGGGCGAAGCTGAAAAGTGGCTACTTGAGGAAGACGCCGGAATAGCAACGACAAACAAGAAAAGGGAGAGATAAGGCGAGAAACATGTAAATCAAGAAGATTACGCATAGATCAAATATAACTTTGAATAGACTGTACCGAGAATTAAATTTTTTGATATATTATTTTATGCACAAAATGGTCTATTTGAGTTAGAGGCCTGAATTTTTTTGGGATGTTTCAGGGTAGCATTTGAAGGAAAGTAGACTAGATCCACTAACGTATTGTCAGCTGGAAGGAAAATAGTGATTAATTATAAAAAGTAGGCGTAATTATGGTTATCAGATGTACATGATGATGGGACGAGAACGGTTGTCTACTTCGAAGAGTCCTGTGCTGGAATAACAGGTTTTTCCAGGTTGTTGACACACGTTTGTTTTGACGGGGACTGGCTGCATAGCGTTGCTTGTCTTCAGGAGTTGCCGTTGTTTTCTAGCATTGATCTTGTCAGTTTCTGTTATCCGCCTCAGTTGGTCGAAGCGCTGAATACATTCCCGAACATTGCTACGAGATTCTGGATCATTTTATGCAGTAGTTTCTCAGTTATCAGCTTCAATTTGACATCTTTTCCTTTCGTCCTTTAGTAAATCTTTGTATCGTTTCTGTGCTCTTCCTAGTTTTCTTTGATCATACTTTAGCTGGCAATACATAATTTGTTTGGTAAGTGGGATTCAGGCTTACGACCATTGTGGCCCGTCCAACGGAGTTGATGCTTGATGATCACATCTTCAACGCTGGTACAGTTTCCTTCTTCCAGAACATGATGTTAATGTGCCGGTCTTGCCATTTCACGGATCCTTCTCAGGAAGCGCTGATGGTACTTTTCCATACATCCTATCTGTCTTTTGTAAGTAGTCTATGCTGTGCACCCGTACGTGAGAGGTCGTATATTAGTAGTCTGGCATACATGGAACTTGGTCTTCATGCTGATGTTATGTTTATCAAAGACCCTTTCCTGAACACGACCAAAACCCGTACTGGCACACTTGAGACGATATTGTATTTCAGCATCAGTATATTATGCCACTTAACATAGCATCCAAAAACAATTGCATATGATTTAAGAGAAGGAACCACCCTCATGACTTTTCCACATCTTAGCGGCATACGTCATACTAACAAAACAGGGTGAAGGTTGCTGCAAGATCCCACCCAGTGGTGCCGTATTTACGGGGTAAATTAACTGAAAAGAGCACACAAATTACTATTAGCGCTCCAATTTGAGTCATAAAATAAAAGGAACACAATATTTGGTACACCGTTTTCAAACGTCAGACACGACCAACCTACATCGAAACGTGTACGGTGGGGCAGCCGATCACGCACGAGCACTGTCACATTTTATCCACCCAAGCAGTATGTTTCATCGCTTAGGCACATTCAAGTATCATTGCAATGCAACTTGGACAATGGAAGCTCAACATTACACTGACGAGGTCTATGAGTGCAATGTACAGAGGATGTTGTTGTTCATTACACTTCTCCTGCATTTGTCTGGCACAGAAAATCATATCTGTGGTACTGCGTTTAGATAGAAATCCATATTGTGTTTCAGATAAACAAATTTCAGCGAGAGTCATCAGGCGGTTGGATAGCAATTGAGCAATAGCAGAGAAAAGGGACATTCCACGGTAGTTACCGCAGTGAGTTCTGTCACCTTTTTTGAAGAGAAATGGTTTCGCTGCTCCATATTTTGACAATGATAATTAGTGTAAGTTCAGCGAGGATACGTCCATCTTCTTCAGTAGGGATTACACCTGATTTGGCGGCTTTCTTGTTATTTGAATTGTTCCTTAGTTTTCTCAACTTCTTATACAAAAGGGACCTCACCAAGATTATGTTTTATAGGTTATTGCGCAATTGTGGGAAGCGGTGTTTCACTGATCTCCAGGTATTTATTCAAGAGTTCATGGAAATCGTCCTTCCATCGAATGTTAATGGAATTGAAGCCCTTCAGTAGGGTTGAGCTATCCCTAGATGTTTGTGGGTTTAGACCTTGACTTATTGGCCCATATGTAGTTCTCTCAATGTTAATTAAAGTTTGAGTGTTGTTCATTTCTTCCAGATGTTGCATTTCTTGATATATCACTGACCACAAGTTGTTTTTCTGATCACGAGTTTTTCTGTTCTTCCGCCTTCGCTTCTTGATATTTTCTTTTGTTGATGATTAACTAAGGATTTCCCTGCCAAGCCTGATGTGCCTATATGGTTTTGTTTTGTAGCACCTGAATTTCTTGAGAATTTTCTTCAAGCCTTTCTTGGTATTTGTGTTGGAGCATCCAACTGATTCTTCAGCTGTTGACATTATTGCAGCCTTTAGTGTAACCCAGTGTTTTTCAGTGCTTTCAGGATATTTATCCGGTAGCCTTTCATTCAAGAGTTTCTGGAATTTTTCTTTATTGCTTCTATCCTTAAGACAATCCGCGTTCACTTTGGATCTTATAAGATTTCTCTATTTCCTACGTTGTAAGTGAATGTGGAGGGTCATCACAGACCGTATCAGTCGGTGGTCCGTCGGGCAGCCATCAGCACTTGTTAATGCTTTCGTAAAAATGACATCCCGTTGGTCTCTGGCGCACACAATTACATAATCAATTATGCACCAGTGTTTTGATTGTGGATATTGCCATGAGGTTTTAAGTTGATACTTCTGCCTAAAGATAGTTATCACCAAGTTGTGCTCTTGTATTTTGTGAGCAGATGAGTTCTGTTAGAATTGCACTGCCCTATCCCCTCTTTTCCATTTACTTTGAATCTCTACCAACTGGTGCGCTGAAGTCACTCAAGAGAATGATTTTGTGAGCTTGGAGTATTCTTCTTAGAAGCATTTCCATTTGGGATAAGGAGGCTTACGTTTCATCGTCTCCACAAGTGAGGATCGGGGAGTACGCACTTGTGACTGTAACGCACTGGTTATTGGCGAATTTCAGGTGTGGACTAATGAGTCTTTCGCACAAGCCAGAAGGTAGTCGATGAAGGTGAGGAAAAAGTTCGTTTGTAATAGCAAAGCCGACACCACTAATTTTTTTTTGCTTTCCAGCTTTCCAAAAGAAAATGCAGCTACCTCCTAGTTCTTTGATTTGTCTTTCGCCTGGTCTTCTAGTTTCAGTGAGTTCAGCAATGTTGATCTTAATTCTTTGAAGTTCACGAGGAACAATAGCAGTTCGCCTTTCTGATCCATTTACCGTATCATTTACCATTACAGCTCGAATGTTCCAAGAAACAAAGTTCATCTTAATTTTCTGTCAACCGTACGTTGTGTACCCACTGAGTGCGGCTCCCGACTCGGGTTAAAATTTAGGCTGACTGTGTTTAGGGCACCTGTTATATCCCCCTCCCGATCCGGGATGAGCAGAGTGGCTCCTGAAAAGGCCTGCTCAGTCACGAATGCAGCACACTACTTGCTTTACAACCTCTTCTCAAGCGAAGCGGCGATCATACATTCGTCACCCATGTGCCCGTTCGTCACTAGGAGCTCCAGGCTATACAATACTGCTCCCGTCATAGCTCCTTGGTGGCTGCATGATTTCTTGTGCTATGTTCTTTAGATGACGCCTGTGCGTTATATCGTTTACTGTGGGAATGCTGCTGCACAACAAAAACAGTCAAACATTTCCTGACAGAATGACGTCTTTCCTTCTGGAATGTTTAGTATAAAAGGAAGGCTTGGGATATTACTATTAGGAATACTGAAGAATTGGATACAACCCATCAGCTTTGGGCGCTGACTTCACAAGTTACCACAGATGAACCATTTAAAAGCATAGACGAATGTTGAGAAACAAACGTTTGAAGTACAGAGAAAACAGGTCATGCACATGTATCTATAGATCCATATTTCGAACGTAATGTGACATATATCGCTCTTTTCACAGTAGTAAACCATAGCATAAAACGATATACGTGTCACTGGCATGGAGTACCTAAGTTGATACATATACAAATTTTATATATGTCGGTTTTTTCACTTCCGCTGTACTACTATCAGCTGAAGAATATTGTACTGGTACTAGTACTAGCGAAGTCGAAAATATCGACAGACGAAAAATTTGTAACTTGTACTTCAGTTGTGAGGGCGAAAATATCGACAGACGAAAAATTTGTATCTAGTACTCCAGTTGTGAGGGCGAAAATATCGACAGACGAAAAATTTGTATCTAGTACTCCAGTTGTGAGGGCGAAAATGTCGACAGACGAAAAATTTGTATCTTTTACTTCAGTTGTGAGGGCGAAAATATCGACAGACGGAAAATTTGTGTCTAGTACTCCAGTTGTGAGGGCGAAAATATCGACAGACGAAAAATTTGTATCTAGTACTTAAGTTGTGAGGGCGAAAATATCGACAGACGAAAAATTTGTATCTAGTGCTTAAGTTGTGAGGGCAAAAATATCGACAGACGAAAAATTTGTATCTTGTACTTCAGTTGTCCGATATATGTCAGCTGGAGAATAAGATACAACCTTCGTAGTTTAACTGACGTAAAGGATGCCACCGTCAGGTAGCTCGCTTTGCTTTCTTTCACTATTATTAGTATCCTCTTCTTCAGCTGACCCACATAGTACAAGATACGAATCTACTGCAGAGGAAACAGCAATTGGAACGACTCACTATCAGACAAAAAAAATGGTTCAAATGGCTCTGAGCACTATGGGACTCAACTGCTGTGGTCATAAGTCCCCTAGAACTTAGAACTACTTAAACCTAACTAACCTAAGGACAGCACACAACACCCAGCCATCACGAGGCAGAGAAAATCCCTGACCCCGCCGGGAATCGAACCCGGGAACCCGGGCGTGGGAAGCGAGAACGCTACCGCACGACCACGCACTATCAGACAAAGGTGTAATTTAACACATCTACGAAATGATTTAAAGTTACCACCAGCAACAAAAATCGTACACAATACTATGTCTTAATAACACATCTTTATATTTATATTTATGATTATGATGCTTCGTCCCAGAAGATAACCAATTTATTGTCTATAGCTCTAAAATACAGAAATTAATATCTATGACTCGAATATGACGTCACTGATCAAATCCAAAGAGTTGTATCCTATTCTTTAGTTGACCCTTATTGTGCAATTCCCAGAGGGAAACGTTCGAAGACGGCAAACGTTAGCAAAAAGATACATGAATTAAATTATTGATTACTCCCAAAAAATGCAAATTACTTATTCACATGATTATCAAATTATCGCCTGTTAATATCGTCAGGTGTGATACATTAAGCCATTAAAGTGACTGCCGACTTCATTGTTAGAAGATAATTAACCGATCAACCTAACACGATTCTTACGTAAAACACATACATAAAGAATGAAATGAAATGATTGGAAACTCTTTCTCAGGGTGGTTCTACTTAGCGATACTAAATAGGTAACGAAAGAACACGTAATATGTTCGGTTGTTCTACCCTCGAACAATTCGTCATCAGTCCTTTCCTTAAGGCCTCTGAAAAGAAAGAAGCAAATATTCATCAAAAGTTATGGTTACTATTAAAGGATATTATCAAGTCTAATTCTGCAATTCAGTTCCACTTAACATATCGGAAAAGAACATATTTTATTTTGTCTGAGGTTAAGGTACGTAGAAATAGGTGTTCTTGCCCTGCAACAACCAGGCAAAAAACGGCGCCACAGAATGACGACAATAAAAGAGTGGCAGTTTAATTTGTTCTACAGCAGCAGATATACAGAATTAGTTTCCATTTGGCGTCTTTAGGAAAAGTCTACCAAATTTTGTTGTTACGATTTTAATAACAGAATTTATTTTACACAGAAAAACAAAAACATAAATTCTCCACATACCACAGTATTACCGTAATATGTTTTTATTCGTATATTTTAATCTAACACTTTAGTTGGTTATGAAGCTACACAAGGGTACTGCATTTATGTATTTGATACCTAACATATATAACCCTACAACGAATATTTTCTAGATATTTTGGAATTACATGCACATGGTCTCCGGTGGCTCGCTACGGACCAATTGCATTTCCTTTCATTTATTGACACCATGTATCTCTGTATCTGTATGGCACTGAGAATATCTATACTACAGGGCAAGTGCCGACAGCGAACGCTATGTGTCTTGTTTCGAAACAAACCTATTCTGTTCGTCCAACGAACTTGCTGTTGACCACAGTAACGACCACTTTACCCTTCACCCTCATTCTTGTAGCTCTCGGTCGAGTCAGGAGTTTGTTTTCCCGACAGCGTTAGTTGTACTCTATACAATACACACAGCAGCATGGATGGCTTTACAGTTGAGGAATTGACTGATGTGCACCTCGCTTATGGATTCAATGAATACTCTGTAAGAGGAGGACTAAACTCTTCACACAGTGGCAGCAACTACATCATAGTACTTCGAAATAAACTCGCCGAATGTGAATTGACTTCAGATGTGTTAGGTACAGATGTACTACCTAACAGTGAGCAGTTGCCTTAACCATAAGGCTATCCGTGTACATCACGTGGATCGACTCATACGTCCAAGTGTCACATTGTCTACTTCCCTAAATACCACAGTTTCCTACATTCGTCACCGTGTTCGCACGCACATACTGGCTAACAGTCTGCTCTCAGCAGTGGTGAGGCACAGACGTCTCTTAATGTATCTGCCGCAGAATTTCGCCTGCTCAGTTGTTTACCTCGTGGTCGTCCTACCTAGCGCTTGTAATTTTTGATATACAATGGTACATTTGAGCGGACAGCGTGCCATCAGTATCAGTTTTAATAATGATTTTGCGCGCCTGAAGGCATTTGAAGTCGAATGGTTTATACGAGAGGAGATTAAGATTGTCCCAGGAGAGGTAACTGGAATCCACTCCTGTATTACAAGCAGGGTGTTCTACAACAAAGTGATCAGTGACATGGTATATGACAAGATAGTATGCGACAACAGAGGCGGACATAAATTTGAACCTTTTGAAGGCCCTGTCGGAGCGAAAGGTATCGATCATGAGGGGGCTTGAATGAAGAGCTACCAGAGAATTCGAGCTGCCATTTGACTTTCTGGTTGACAGTGTGGTTGCGACGCTACAATATTAAGGTAGACTTCTCAGATAACTAGCAGAGATATGGCCAAAAATTGCCATGTACCGGTACTTAACAGAGTGCGACAAATATGGATCGAGCTCAGATAAACATGTGCCATCTTATCTGACTATTGGAAGTTTCAAAGCGACAGACATTTTTTATCGTCAGACGAAAACGTTCTCAGATTGCCGTCAGGAAGGCCACATTGGCTCAGCGTGACTCAAAGTGGATAATTGTTCAAGTGGCGACAGGTGAAGCTGAAAGTTAGCCCATGGGGCTGACTATATAAGACGACTGAGAATGTATGGAAAATTTAGTTTACTGACAACATTTATTTTCCAAAAACAAAGACAAACATAAATTATGCTAAGCAAGTTACGATCGAATACTGTAAATAACTAGCAGCTGGTTTAAAACGGTAGTGGACAAGGATCCTGGGTGGTAGAAGTGAGTCAAGTACTCTGGCCCTAAAAATGTTGGTAACGCAATCTGAATTGATGTGACGCTAAGCAGACTGTGATTGATAATGTACAGAAGTATCTCAATATACTAGCAGCTGAGAAGAAGTGGCGATTGAGATCACTACACTCCGACAAGGCTGAAGTGGCAGTACGTTATCCTGTTTGCTTCGTACGGCGATGTAAGTTGCAGCTAGCGAGATGGGTGAGGCAGAGGTGAGACGTAAGGCGGCACCTGTAAATCGATCGTGGCCACGAAAGAAATACAAAATCTCACAGTCTAGCGATCAGGCAGATATATCGCAATTTACTCTCTACCAGAGCCTTGAAATCACGATAGATTTCAGTGTGTGACACACCCATTCACTGGTCGAACCAAGGACTAATTTGGCTCACTTATACGACAGAGCACACATGGATACCAAACGTCGAGGCTAGTAAACCAAAAACGAATAAATGTGCCCTCGGCAAACGAGTAGTCAGCAACATTCGAAGTCACACTGTCGGTACAGTTAGAACTTCACCACAGGCTCCCCAGTCTAGCAAGTAAAGTCAGTGTCAGGACAGGTTCCAAGCACCAACCATCCATGCCAGAGCTTCGACCAGAAGATGCTTCCAGACTAAAGTCCAGCACCTGAGTGCTTCACACATCTTCAGAAAAAAATAAATCTGTTTTGCCGCAAAGTGCACTAACGACGCCGCCTTCACGCCATCTTGAGCCAATCATAGAGCTCTAGAGGCGCTAAATCTTCCCTCCCACATGACAGCACAAACTCATATCAAACCAGGACAAGAGTTACGAAACCTGCAGCTCTGGAAGGAAAGGAAACTGCTAATTACTGGCTTTTTTAATTTGCCACACAAGGGAAAGATGTTTTTCTCCAAAGTAGCGTTGCTTCCCATGGCAAGAAGCAAACAAATATAATCTTATAGCCTGTGTCTTGGAGCATGTTAGTCCTATCTAGGAGGTGTAATAAAGACTCTATCTCTAAACGTTTCTCAGATGCTGTAGTTTCTTATAAAACCGAGGTGGCCAATGGAGGTGGGACACAGGCCTATTTGCAGTATCGGCGAACTCGAAAATTTGTGAATTTTTATTACGTGTGGCTATTCACACAATGCCCAATTTACGACTCTACTGTATAGACACGTCCGGTAAGTCTGTTGTCCCCAGCCCAGCCTTCGGCTGGCGCCAATGCAGGTAAAATGGCATTGTTATGCTGGAGGCCTGTCTCAACAAGGGGCTTCTCTGTCTGCCCTGTACGGCTGTGGGCCTGTCTGGCAAGATTTACTGAGGGATTGGCCCACCGCCAATGGCTCCCAACTCCAAACATGCCGTTTCTACAAATGAGAACTATAAAAATACTTCATTCTTTTAGCGCCCTACCAGGCTCCATCAACGTCTGCACAGGCCATTAACTTCATAGAGTCTCACTCAAGGTGTGTCTGGTTGTTACAAAATCTTTAATAATTTTCTGTATACGAAAAACAGGTGAGAGAGTAACTTGCCCTCTCTCAGATGTGTGGCGATGTTTACAGGGACATCCCTGATGGTGGCGGTAGGAATTAGTGGAAGGGCTAACCACAGCTTCAACATCACATGTGGTTGACAATATCTAGATTTACTTCATCACAACATCTAAACATTTTCCCTCAGAATGAAATGAAGCGAAAAGCAGGTTAGCAACAACTAATAATCAAAGAGCACCAGAAGGGATTAAAAATTTACTTTCAAAAGTATCCCTTTTTCTTTTGTTAAGAACTACAGCAAGGTCAATATCAATAATCACAGAGTGCCAGAAGCCTTAGTGTTGAAATTTTTAGGTATTACAACAAGGTCAAGATCAAAACTGAAACCCAGAAGGCTTCAAAATATTCCCTTTTAAAAATATTAAGAAGTACTTGAACAGTAATAGCTCAAGATATTTTACAGTTCTTCCATAACCATTTAAGAGAGTAAACACTCTGCCTCAAATCAACTAGGCTACAATGGTGGCTAGCAGGAATACAACAAATGTAAAAATTTTCTCTGTCTGTGTCTCTCTCTTTCTCTCTGTCTGTCTGTCTGTCACTCTCTCTCTCTCTCTCTCTCTCTCTCTCTCTCTCTCTATCTATCTATCTATATATATATATATATATATATATATATATATATATATATATATATATATATATATATATATTGTGTGGGTGGATGATGGATATGTGGAGAACTAAACTTGCAACAGAGTTTAACTCGGTAAAATTTAGCAAATGTCTGATGGCTTGAAACCTTCCTATTTGCACAATTTTGAGGCTTGATTCCGTGAGGGGAAGGCAGGCGAGGGTAAATTTAACGACTAACGGTAAATTAAGAAGGTCCTCAGGACAGAGCGTCGCAATAAGCACAAGAAATCAAATGAAGTGACCGATGACCCCCAACCGCAACTCGGCACAGGATAGCTGTCCCAATGAGGTCCTAATACAAGCCTGAGCCCAGAACCACTCCCGCTAGCTCTCTCGTCGTCAAGTTTGCCCCCTCGTGAGTCACACTGGAACAATTCATTGCCCTGTAGGACAACCAGCATACAATATGGCTAACGAGCACAGCCTACAAAACTGACAACCTGATATTAACGTTATATCACCTCAGACGGTAAACACTTGAAGTACAAGAACAACTCATTACCTGAACCTTCACAAATTTGTCCCCTTTTTTTGAGAAAAATAAAATACTTAAATAAGGTTATTATATATCACTCTGTAATATTTAAGCAGAAGGTTAATACAATGTAATTATAAGTCCAGTGCTCGGGTACCGTTCACATTCACTGTTCATTCAAAAATTTCACTATATATTTTCACTACATACAAATACTGCACCTTATCAATACAGGGCACTCATGCCAGTCTGCGGTTCCGCTATATGACAGCCGTCTAACGGACAGCCCATATAACGGCCAATGTAGCTCTAAACCACAATTAAAGAAACGGACTTAGCAATTCTGTGCAACGATCGTCATGTCCATCCCAGTAGGACACCTATTAGTTGGACCCCTACATAGACCTACCAAAACGAGTACAACAAGAAACTCAAACAATACTAAAACCAGCCATCGTGCAGCAATAGGGACGAATTGTAAGTAATCGGGGGCGCACAGGAGCCGAAGCGGCCAAACGAGCCAATACACGTCGTTAGCTGACACGACCGATCGACCAACAAACGGCCGTTCCCGATGAAATCATGGACGAGGGAAACGGCTCCAAGGGAATCGCCAACTGACAGCTTGTTACCAAGATGTCACTTCGACGCACGTAAAAATAATGGAGGGGGGCGGGAGGGGGCGGTGGAGACCCACTTTCAAAGGAAAACCAAAATCCATCAGCCACTTGCGGAACGGAGCCGTTAGTCACTTCCCGCACAATCAAGCAACCGTCGTCCAACCGCTTCAGCTCGGAGGCCCGACTTCCTTCTAGCGATGTTCAAACGAGACTCCCACGGAGTGAAAATTCGGGTCACTGGCCGCGGTGCGGCGGCAGCACCACCAGACGACCAGAGGAGAAAACAAGCAGATGGGCACCTGTTTCTCACACTTGTATTCCCGAAGGATTTCTCACTGAACACTTCCGGCAGCCGGACAGTCCCATTGAAGAGCCGACGACGGCGGATTACGACACGAGTATAGTGGTTGCGGCGAACCCCCCCCCCCCCTCCCTCCCTCTCCCCACCTACACACACACCCCACCGAGCAGCAGCAACCGAACCCTACAGTAGAGAGATCGGAAGAGAAAATGAACACCGAAATCGAATAGTGCCAAAGGCTGCCTTCGTCTCAGACAAGGGAGGCGAAGAGACACACGGCCACGTTCGAATACAGAAAGGCACACACGGAAGCAACCATTTCCAGAACGGTACAAAAAACGACGCCTCACGCCATCTAACGAGTGCTTAATACTTACGAAGGGCGATGATCAAGAACAGGCAAATGAAGTCTGCTACCTTACAGAGGATACCGTCAGGGGCATATGCCAAGGGTGACCTGAATAGCCCGACAGGGCGGAGCTACCGCCAGTCAGGTACCAATCTGTCTGTGGTAGTAGAATGGACGAGACAGAGAGAGACGGGGTTGGAGAGACCTGGCCGAAGGCAAACTTATCCCACCTGGCCTGATGATTGTGACCGTGAGACACTGACGGTAGCCACGAAGCCCCTTTAGAGTTAGAAACATAACCAGCGCCAGGCGACAGGTCAGAAACACGTAATGTGTCAGCGGACGTATGCTTTCATGGGCGATACAAATACGAATGGATGAAGACAGGCATATCGGCTTGGCAGTCAATATCAACGCCATCCGGTCGCAAATTAAGAAGTCTTTACTTAAAGATATGCTGCAAGGGCGGACATCGGCATCGTTCTCCTTCAAAAAGTATACGTTAACGAATTTCCTGTCGTTTGGGTAGGAAGCCTACGTATCACACGCCTTTGCAACTGGCAGCGGCATACCCCTTCTCGGAGAAGGTATCACTTCAGAGCATGTACTGTATCCACCGTCGGCGGGGGGGGATTGGCAGTGATGGCGCCTGATGAAAGACTCATCAATATCTACGCACGGTCTTGTACAGACAGGATACGACAGTGTTCCCTCTTCGCAGAGGAAATTTACCAGCCCTTCCAATGGCGGCACCACCACTTTAGCCAAGGCGGCAGTTTTAGTTGTGACATGCGCCGAAAGATCAATTTCTTCGATACACCACGTGACTAGAACTACTAATACTGGAGCAGAATATACATTTGGTGTACACCTGGGAGCGTTTCCATGGCCTCCGTCCTGGTTACATCCATATGCCGAGTTATTCCGCTAGTCGTCTTGATCGAATATATGTTAAACGTAATCTTAACGTCGACGTCCTCGAAGCGACCCTTAAGCCTGCACCGACCATACAGCATCTATATCTACGATCTTCCTCATGCAGCAGCAGGTGTGGCGGAGTCGCTTTCCTTTGAAACTGAACGTTGTCCACCTCAGAAACCCAGATTATCGATACTCCATTGAAGATGCTAGGAGATCTTGTGGATGACGTCTTCGACCCTACGTTGGTGAGTGGATTACGACAAAGCGAAGCTATGCCTTGCAATGACTACACATGTTGAGCAGGCATTGTGGCAAAGATAGACGATGGAATTCCATTTCACGGAGCTACGAGAGGGCGATGGTCAAGTGCCTTCTCCTGAGCGGCAAACGGCGGTAAAACGAGATAAACCCAAAATTATCTACATGTTGCTACACCACCTCGAAGGCTCAGCGGTTAGGATACTAACATCTATACCATAAATGTATGATGTTATTAACAAAAGCAAAGACGACGGAGACCACGTTACGTGCGTGGACACAGATGATGGCCAACATCAAATAACGCAGAAAATTATCCTCAGCTTTACATTGCTGTAGATACCGATATGGCGACCATTACTGAAGTTAAGATTGCCGGCACCATTGAACTAGAGGTGGAAGCACAACTGATGTAGGAGATTACTGAGGAAGAAGTAATGAAAGCCATTGCTGAGGAACGGTGAATAAATCACCGGGACCAGATGGGCTCCATTTTGAATTCTACAGGGCTTTTAGCCATATGATGGCACCCCGATGGACCGCTGTCCGCCCCGAATTAAAATTTCCTGACGTGTCTTTACCACCGACTTATGTGGAACGGCTGATTACCCTAATACACAAACCGTATGGTGGCCCACAGATAAGGGACCACCGGCCGCTGACACTCCTTAACTGCAACATCAAAATATTCTGTAGACTATTAGATGTGCGCCTCCGAAAGAATTATGCAAAGTGAACTCTCTCGATCAAACTTCTCTCGGCGGAGATAACAACATATAGACGGAACTTAGTGAATATCGCGGTTTGACGTGCTGCCTCCATACAGCGCTAGCCTCGATAGATTGTGATCGAACGTTCGCTACAGTGAGCCATACTTATCTTGAAGATGTCCTGACGCACATTTTCCACGGCCATGTATCACCGTCGTGACGCGGCTACTCTGCAATGCCTCCTCCAAAGTGTTCGTCAATGCACGTACGGCTAAATCCCTCATCGTGTCGAGATCGGTCGGACAAGGGCGTCCCCTGTCTTCGATATTACATGCACTAGCCCTTGTTCCATTATTCTGCAGCCTTGGTCACCGCTTAACAGGATTGACTTTGAGAGGATATACACTTAAGTGCAAAGCGTATGCGTATGACGTGTTGTCAGTGGTGCTGACTGAAAACGACATGCGTGTGGTTTTTGATTGGATCCATAAACATTGGACGGCCACTGGTAGCCGTATAAACACGTACAAGCTGTTGGAGATTAGTGTCTGCTTGTCGGAACAACGTGTAATGCCTTTACGATTCATGGGTACACTGAAATGCCTGGAAATTGTTCTACCAACGATGTACTCGTACGTCGCAAGGGAGCGTACAGCTACAAGAGACTACTACTATCAGTTCGGACGGGTGTCAAAGGGAACATCACATGACATGTGCCTTAGACGTGCTCAGCGGGTCACGTATGTAAAAGCCTACTGACAACAACGAATTCCGCACTTTGCCTTAGTACTCCCGATGGCC
The DNA here is from genome assembly GCF_021461395.2 of Schistocerca americana. NCBI lineage: Eukaryota > Metazoa > Arthropoda > Insecta > Orthoptera > Acrididae > Schistocerca > Schistocerca americana. The sequence continues at coordinate 742,947,407 of NC_060121.1, read as the reverse complement.
GCGGTGGTAGCACGCTTCATACAGGTGGCGTTAGTGAGTGCAGAAACGAAGCCCCTATGCTCCCTCTCCGTAGGGGTGGACTGGCTCCTGCCATGTTCACGATCAAGCAGTGGCGCTATGTATAAGCGCAATGATAATATTGTGGAGACATCAGACACGTCTGACAACAATCATACTAGGTCTAGTTTTTGGAATGACGCCAGAGGCGGTACAGCACACTTCCGAATCACTTCATCACGTACGCGCTCTTTATTGAATACAGCGGCGTTGAGACAGCTCTGCGGGAAACCAGGCCCGTGACGGTGCACGAAATGTATCGGATATTAACAACCAGACGACCTAGCAAACCTATTGAGAGGACGCATCCACATGTCAGCTGGCATGTGGTATGGTGATCGATACACAGTTTCCTTAGACACAGACACACGTGCAATGTGGTATATGACAGTTTTGGTAAACATGTGCCCTGGTCCAGACTTCATGGCATTCATGTGATGGTTTCAACATTATATCCTCTGGACAACGATGAACACCGCCTTATTTGCGGCCCTTCGTCAGTAGTGTAGCGTTTTGTGACACAAATTATCTCTTTATTCTTCGAATGGGACAACAAGACTTTGGACAAGGGACTGTATTCATCCCGGACAGGACGTATTATCCACGTACTAAAGCAAATGCAGTAACATGACATCTAGAGCAGTCGATGCTCTGTTTGTTCAGAGATGGCCCGAAGAACCGTCTGCCCATTTGGACCTTCATACAGCGACGAAATTCGAAGATAGTGCGCAATCCAAAATACCAACGGTATTTCTGTAACTTCTTGTGGAATGCGTTTCATGACCTCCCACCCCTAGCGGAAACGTACTCAGTAGCAGAATTTACATTATCACTGGCATGGAAGAATGAACAGGAGATAAGAATTGGTGAGTAACATGTACACACGAAAAGCTACATCCGGGTGGAAGAGCAGGGGAGTCATTGGAAATAAATTTTTTTGTTGTGCTGAGTTTTTATTTCTTTGTACAATGCGAGAAATATTTTAAGTTTATTATGTGATAAGAGCATGGCGAACAGATCCTTATAGTTTATGGAACGCCTACTGCAGACAGATTTTATTGATTTTTATTTTTCTGTTTAACATTCAAAAAGATCTGATACTGTTCAGTTGGCTGGTTTTATACACAAGGGTGAGAGGTAGCAGGTTCACATCTACCTACTTCCAATTTTTTTTTTTTTCGTTTTCTGTTGTCTGAAAGATTCTGCGCATTTCTAATCAATTTAGGTATTGCCTACAGTAAAAAATATATAAAACAGAAAAATAAAAGAAAAGAAATGCTGTTAAGGTGACCGTCTACGAGAAGCAAAAAAAAAAAGGGAAAAGAAAAAAGGGGGGGCTTAAGGCGACCGGTCACGATAAGCGGGAAATCCGAGTTCGTGTCCCGATCCGGCACAGATTCTCATATGTCACCAAGAGGTATTACATTCATACCTAACACAGATGAAGTCAAGTTATTTACAATCGACGAATTTTATGTCGAAGTATGTTCTGGTTGCATTCTGTCGCCAACAATGTCTCTTCATCCAGATAAGTAAATAAAAGGGGTAAAAACCAAATACACTCCTGGAAATTGAAATAAGAACACCGTGAATTCATTGTCCCAGGAAGGGGAAACTTTATTGGCACATTCCTGGGGTCAGATACATCACATGATCACACTGACAGAACCACAGGCACATAGACACAGGCAACAGAGCATGCACAATGTCGGCACTAGTACAGTGTATATCCACCTTTCGCAGCAATGCAGGCTGCTATTCTCCCATGGAGACGATCGTAGAGATGCTGGATGTAGTCCTGTGGAACGGCTTGCCATGCCATTTCCACCTGGCGCCTCAGTTGGACCAGCGTTCGTGCTGGACGTGCAGACCGCGTGAGACGACGCTTCATCCAGTCCCAAACATGCTCAATGGGGGACAGATCCGGAGGTCTTGCTGGCCAGGGTAGTTGACTTACACCTTCTAGAGCACGTTTGGTGGCACGGGATACATGCGGACGTGCATTGTCCTGTTGGAACAGCAAGTTCCCTTGCCGGTCTAGGAATGGTAGAACGATGGGTTCGATGACGGTTTGGATGTACCGTGCACTATTCAGTGTCCCCTCGACGATCACCAGTGGTGTACGGCCAGTGTAGGAGATCACTCCCCACACCATGATGCCGGGTGTTGGCCCTGTGTCCCTCGGTCGTATACAGTCCTGATTGTGGCGCTCACCTGCACGGCGCCAAACACGCATACGACCATCATTGGCACCAAGGCAGAAGCGACTCTCATCGCTGAAGACGACACGTCTCCATTCGTCCCTCCATTCACGCCTGTCGCGACACCACTGGAGGTGGGCTGCACGATGTTGGGGCGTGAGCGCAAGACGGCCTAACGGTGTGCGGGACCGTAGCCCAGCTTCATGGAGACGGTTGCGAATGGTCCTCGCCGATACCCCAGGAGCAACAGTGTCCCTAATTTGCTGGGAAGTGGCGGTGCGGTCCCCTACGGCACTGCGTAGGATCCTACGGTCTTGGCGTGCATCCGTGCGTCGCTGCGATTCGGTCCCAGGTCGACGGGCACGTGCACCTTCCGCCGACCACTGGCGACAACATCGATGTACTGTGGAGACCTCACGCCCCACGTGTTGAGCAATTCGGCGGTACGTCCACCCAGCCTCCCGCATGCCCACTATACGCCCTCGCTCAAAGTCCGTCAACTGCACATACGGTTCACGTCCACGCTGTCGCGGCATGCTACCAGTGTTAAAGACTGCGATGGAGCTCCGTATGCCACAGCAAACTGGCTGACACTGACGGCGGCGGTGCACAAATGCTGCGCAGCTAGCGCCATTCGACGGCCAACACCGCGGTTCCTGGTGTGTCCGCTGTGCCGTGCGTGTGATCATTGCTTGTACAGCCCTCTCGCAGTGTCCGGAGCAAGTATGGTGGGTCTGACACACCGGTGTCAATGTGTTCTTTTTTCCATTTCCAGGAGTGTATATGTAAATACGTAAAACTCCACTAGTCACTTTTTCTTAGAATAGTTATTTATTCCATAAATAAGGCAGCCGTTCATTTAAGGTTGTGTTCTTGTTTTCAAATTTAAAGTTTATGGTTATACAAACAGCTACGGATCATTGCAAATGCCATAATCTGTGTCATTTTATTCCTGGGCATTAATGTTAATGCCACTCTTGACCAATGTATTTGCTTACATACTGGCTGTATTATATGTTAATACAAGAATAGAAGTAAGAGGCCAGATACTTCGAAGTTTGGTCTTGTGGTAATTTATTTATTTATTTTATTTTGGGCTTTCATGCTAACGCCAGTTTTCATTTGCCCATACATCGACTTTAATAGATGAAAACAAATAATACCTCTGAGCAAAGCAGACATATGTAATATCTTTGTGTGAAAATCTTTGTAACAAGTAACATTTATATAGCATATGCTGGATGCTGGCAATGTTTCTATACCACGGTGTATACGTACACATAGTCTGTAAAAGTGAGTGACGTGGTACCAATTGGCCATCGAAATGGAAGCAGACAGATGGGTATTTACAACAAAGGCCATCCATACTGTCTCAGTAAGTAAAAAACTAAATTCTCGATCCAAATAGTCATATAAACGATACTCACGGCCAGGCATTAAAGCATGTTCCATCAAATAATCCCACAGCCAGCACCCAGCATTACGCTTTGAGATAGCTGTGTCACTTCCTGTGCGCTATCTGAAGATGAGCCTGAAATGGTTCGAAAACCGGTTCATGGAACAAGTAACTATTTGAAAAAAGTTACTGGTTGCATTTTATGTATTTACATTGACCATAAAGTCACGGGTTCTTAAACATCCGTAATGGCTAAGCTTAAATTAATATATTACAACTACATTAGGTCTCCGTAACGAGCCCCCGGTGACTAGGTGTCGTATACTCGGAAGTTAGCATTCACCCTGTATAATGTTCCCTGTATTATGTTCGTCACAACGGCATGAAGTTTCTACAAAGTTACGCGGCGAGAAACCCAGTAACATATTAATAACGAAATAAGGATTCCGCCAAACGATAGTACTCAACCAGGCAGTAATTTTTATTTGTGGTTAAAGGTCTCTCCTATGAAAGATTACTGTAAGTAATGAGCAATTTGTAAAAGACGCAGTCTTTCGTTCAGTCGAAAAAATGTGTTATTTGACGGCTTACCGAGAGAAAGTGATACTGATCAACTGATAACAAAAAGTGCCACGCCATAGTGCTCTGCAAATTCCGGACGGAGCGCGCATTAAGTACTGCCTGATACTCGTTACTGTACCTAACAGAAAACGAGCAGCTTCACGGGCAAAACAATTCTCCTGACAGATCGTTTTCCAATAAAGCATTTCCTATTTGTACCACCCAAGAGGCTACGGCAGTTATCACACCTCAGGGAATGGAGCGCTAGCTCGGGGCAGTTGAAGTGCACGAGGCATGGCGCCCAATGCGTCTCTCGCACCTCAGTGTCTAGTTGTAGGGTAGCTTGATCGAACAAATGCCATCCTTTGACGGTTTCATATTGTCGTCACGGGCAGCTAGAGAGCAATCTGGTCACCGCTACAACGACCGCAATGGTCAACCCGACTTTGTCTACGTCCACCCTAACGAGCTGATACTTCTTTCTCCGCTACATACACTCATAAAATCAGTTAACCGGTATTACGGTTTTTGTATCGATCTGATTTCTAACCGCACCTATGGCAAAAAATGTCTCTTTCGGGAACATTTCCTTCCCTTTGCTCGTGCATATTGTCACTGAGTAATAATTTGAGTGGCGATAATGCAACATCGAGTAAGAGATACGTAGTTCTGCAGCGGTGCGACGTCTCAAGAAATTAGATCTCTGATGATAGTCGCCATTCCTACAATGTCTTGAGTTATCAGTCTTCTGACTAAATTGACGCGGTCCGTCACAAAAATTTCCCAATTTCTCTCCTGTGTCAACATATTCATATCATTGTAGCAGTTTCAATCTACGGCCTCAGATAATTGTTGTATTTACTCCAATCTCTGTCTTTCTCCAGAGATTTTACCCTCTACAGCTCCCTCTGGTACCATGGAAGTCTTTTCATGATGTCTCAACACGTGTCCTGACATCCTCTACCTTCTTCTCGTCAGTGTTTTCCATATGTTCCTTTCTTCACACATTTTGCGGAGAATTTTCTCACTCCTTTGCTTGTTAGTCCACCTAATTTTGAATATTCTTCTGCAGCACCAAATCTCAAAAGCTTCGATTTTCTTCTGCCCAGGTTTTCCCACAGTCCATTCTTTCACCATATTAAAATGTTCTGCTCAAAATGTACGTTCTCAGAAATTTATTCGTTAAATTAACGCCTATCTTTGCTACCAGTAGACTTCTCTCGGCCAGGAATTCCTCTTTCCCTATGCTAGTCCTCTGCTTGTGTACTCCTACTTCTTGCTTCGTCCATCATGGGTTATTCTGCTTCAGATGTAGCAAGATCGCTTAACCTTATCTACTTCGTGATCACCATTCCTGATGTTATGCTCGCCGCTATTCACATTTCTGCTACTTCTCATTACTTTCGCCTTTCCTCTGTTTTATGTCGACCCATTTTCTGTGCTCATTAGATTGCTCATTCCGTTCAGCAAATCCTGTAATTCTTTTACACTTTGCTGAGTATAGGAATATCATCAGCAAATCTTATCACTGATATCCTTTGACCCTAGATTTTATTCCCACCCTTAAACCCTTCTCGTATTTCTCTCACTCATTCTTTGATGTACAGATTGAACGGTAGGGACGAAAGACTACATCCCTGTCTTACATCCTCTTACTCAAGCACTTCTTTCTTGGTCTTCCAGTCTTATTGACCCCTCTTCGTTTTTGTGCATATTCTAATATGATCCGTCTTTCCCTAAGGCTTACTCTTATTCTTCCCAGAATTTCGAACATCTTTACTATTTTCTATTGTCGAACTTTTTTCAGGTCGATAAATCCTATGAACGTATTTGATTCTTCTTCAGTCTTGCTTCCATTATCAAGAGCAACATCAAAACTGCTTCTACAATTTAATCAAAATAACTGCCATGTCAGCCACTAGTTTCGGAGAATAGCTTCGAGTAAAACAGTGTGGTGTTACAGCAGTGAGAGGAGACTAAATTAAGTCAAACCTGGAGACTATGTTGATCCTCCACGGCATGCAACTGCCGTTTTCCCAACTGCTCTCACCAATGTATCTGCAAGCACATATCTTCTTGTATAAGGTTGAAGATAGAGTGAAGCATATGGATCACTTCCAGAGGTGGGTTATTGTATGCAGATGAAACAGAGGGGACCAACTGCGGGGATGACACTCAGATCAGACGAAATGCACTATAAGGGGGTTTTTCACATCTGTTAAACGTATTCTCAGTTTTCAGTCTCGTTTGGGGGCAGTTTACCGGAGGTGTCCAGCATGCATGTAAGATCAAGTAGTAAAAGAAACCAATGAAAATTTCGAAAAGGAAATGAATCTTCTGGGAGACGAACTAAAAACAAAAGATATGCCAGTGATACTGTAATTCTGTAAGAGACTGGAAAAGGCTTGGAATATCAATTGAGCGGAGTGGACAATGTGTTGAAAAGAAGTTTATATATAAACATAAATGAATGGGAAAAACGGTAATCGAATTTAGTGGAATTAGATTAGGAAAGGAGACATCAAAAGTAGTAGATAAATTTTTGTTACCTGGCGAGCACAACTGATAGTCGAAGCGGAGAGATGTAAACTGCAGTCGCACGAAAGCGATTATGAAAAAGAGGAAACTTAAAACTGAATACAAATTTATGTGCTAGAACCTCTTTTCTCAGGTAAGTTGTCTCAAATATAGCATTGCACTGAGGTGAGATGTCTATGCCAATAAGCCTGGACAAGAAGAGAATGAAAGTTTTTGAAATGTGGCACTACAGAAGGATGACAAGGTTACATGATTAAGCCGAAATAGTAAGGAGGACATAATGATTCTAACTGGCGAGAAAATAAATTAATGCACAACTTGACTAAACGATGGGATCGGTTGATAGGACATGTACTGTTAGTCCCTTGTTCACTGGAGAAAGCTGACCGTCAGCAACTGACTGTCGCTCCGATATCATCGAAAGGCGAATTTAAATACTATACAAGTAGAATAAAAATGATATAAATTTATTGACTCCTTTGTTGTAGACTGTAGAGGGAAGAATCCAAAAGGCAGTAATGGTAAAAAAGACACCGATATCAGGTCACTTGCGATGGATTTTAGCATCGGGGTATAGGTTGTATTGCTGGGCTGCCGAATCTTAGGGCGCAACTTAAACGACGTACGTCTACTTCGGCACCATGCTCTGTCAAAAAACTGGAAACACTCCATCTTCTACCTCGCCTTTATCCTGTGTCTTCCATTTGCCTGGCATGTTAATAACTGGATTTGGCAATGTTGATGGTAAACGGTTGCCGGTTGCCTTTCTGTCGCCACCACCTGGGACTGATTTTAGGTGCCTCAACTGCAGTTGTCTGCGTATAGTGTTATCCAATGTGTAAGCATGCGAACGTTTTGTAAATACTTGCGAATCTCATACCTGAGGCAGGATACAGTTACCAGCCCGGTATTCACCCATTCGGATACGGGACACTGCCTAAAACCATATCCGGACTGGCCAGCACACCGACACTCGTCGGTAATCCGTTGGGTGAATCCGAACCGAAGCCGGCACTCCTCCCCTAGTGTCGGAAGCGGGATGTTAAAGTGCGGGGCTATCTGGACTGGCCATGCTCTTTAAACTCTGGTTATGATGGAGCTATTTGAAGATTACTGCCATGTTTGAAAGTGGCAGTTAATACGCCGAAACCGGAAATGTGAACGTGTGTTATACTAGTAAGTAGGGGCGACGTTGATATAATATGTCTGAATGTTAAAAGGTTGTACGTTTCCATTAGACAATATATCATTTCTTTAAAAAAGGATAATAATTCCAATTTATAATCATGGATTACTGTTTGTAGTAAACGCTGCAAGACCAGATACGCCCTGTAGTCGCAAGAAACGAGTGTTTTTGTAATATCAACAACCGGTTCCTCCCGATATTAGTTTACGGTCTGGGCGGTGCCCTTTGGAGGAGCGACTTCGAGAAATACGAAGAGGAAGTGTAAGCAACTACTTATAGCGCCAGGACAGCGCGGCCTGTCCATACTCAAGACATTAACTCGCTGGATAGCCAACCATGATTCGAAGACATATGCATATAACTTATAAATTCGTACCTCTTCTCTCATTGACGTATTTATTCGCTTGTCGTAAGAAAAACAAGTATAATGAAACGTGTTCCATACGACTGCTTTCACTGTTTTCCGCGACTAATACGTAAGCAACTTGTCACTTATCTTTTATCACTCTTTATATTCTCTTGTAACAGTTTCATCTCCAACAGCAATCATATTGGCATTGATTTCTTTATTTATTTTTTGTTTTGTTTGTCATATTCTGTTGTCTCGACATTTACAATTTTTAGTTTTTACATGTAATCGGTCAAAGTCCCATTCTCTCCACAGGCTCATTACACCTCGAACGATTTTGGTACATTCTTTTATTGAGACTATATATCTGTAGTAGGTGAAAGTATTGTAAGTGGTAAAACTTTTGGGACCTACGTCTCTAGCTAGTCTTGTAATAGAGTGTTAACTTATTTCTTTACTCCATTCTAAATGACAGCATTCGGTTTATGCACGTGTAGGCTAAATTTAAAAGTAAAATATTGACACTAATGTATTCAATAGGCTGTGTGGTGCATTATTAATCTGCTACACACCAGTAACGCGTAAGTGACGTTAACATACCAAGAAGTATTAACAAAAATCAGTTATAGGTTAGTCATTTTGTAATAGAAGATATTGGCAAGAAACACAAATTTCCATTTTCAAGGCGTTTAAAACTGTCGACACCTTGTACAAACGCAGGTCATTAGCAAGTAACATGTGGACCGCAGTAAGAGACTTCCTCCCTTTTCAAGGTACAAGATGGTGCACGATCGACGAAGTGTGGATTAAAGGTCCACATGTTACGTAACTAGCTTCAAAAATATACTGAATTATCTCACAACAGAACTCTGTAACTGAAGAGTAAACAATATGCTCCAGATAGGTGTGATATATTATACGGCGCTTAGATATGTAGGACTCGTAATATTTACAAACGGTACACAAAACACAACCTCATGTCTCGTAATAAATGTAGGAGGAAATGTCGTAAACTGCTTATAGCGGCGTCTAGTGAACGTTTCTTCATGTGATTCTAAAATAAGTCACTAGATTCAAATACCGACCAGGTAGAGGACTCTCCCATAACTGATGTATCATTTGATATCATCAAGCAGTCTCTCTGTTTTCGAAGCCAAGCTTCTTGTGCTCTCATATGTCTTCTCTGTTTGTTAGTAAAGACCAGCATTCTGAAACGAAAAACATAGAATTCAGCGCCTGAAAGTAACCTGACAACCAGCTACAGGAGAAAATATCGGCGTCAAGTTCCCCGCCTTCTGCTAGGGAGTTAATACAATTGACTGGCAACTATCTCACTTCGGTACCCTAACTAGCCTCTTAAATATGACGGGCTTAAATTATTCATGACAGCTTTTGTGTTAGGAGCTTTTTCTGCATTGCTCTTCTGCTCGTATCTTCAATATTTCACATATCACTTAAAACTGCTTTATGAACACCAGATAATCACTTTCTCTACAACGTTTTTGCCAATTTAATGCTATTTAATAGGCAGTTACTCTCATCCCTGATACTTCTCTTTAGTTTTCAAAATTTTTGTTAGCCTCCTTTGAAGTATGTTGCTTAGTTTGTACATTCCCTTTGGCAGACTAAGAATTTTCTTTTACATCAGGTGAATCATTGACGTTAATTCACAAAAAAATCCATCTTTTCGACCTGAAATTTTGCTGTATTCTGAAATGCCGTTCCTTTAATTTCATTTGTCCACTTTACAAAAATTAAACTGTAAACGTGGCCAGAGTCAAGGTTTCTCTCTGGCTTTCCACTAGCGGCAGTCTATTTTGTCTGTGATTTATCTCATCACTGTAAATAATATGTTTACTTTGCTTGTTTACTCCCTGTTCCCTCAAATTCATATACCTTATCGTATTGTCGCGCGAGGTAGCTGCGCGGTTTGCAGGGTCTTGCCACAGATCGCGCAGCTCCCCGTCGAAGGTTCGAGTCCTCCCTCGGTAATGCGTGTGTGTGTTGTCCTTAGCGTAAGTTAGATTAAATAGTGTGTAAGCCTAGGGACCGATGAACTCAGCAGTTTGGTCCCGTAGGACTTACCAAAAATTTCCAATTTCCTAATTGTATTGAAAGGATTATCTGGAATGGAATAGACAGCCAAGAGAAGGTCGAGTCCCGGCAGACGAATGAGCGTCACCAGTGTCACGTGCGCTAATTCCAAGACACATTGCGGATAGGTATGTCTTCTAACCCATGGCGTTGGCGTAAATTCTGACTGATTTTTACGCCATAACAGCTCCATCTGACAGGCGAATCAACGTCAACACCGTAGCATGTCCTTCATCAAAAAGACGGTTTTTATTCCCTATCTAGCAACATTATGGTGATAAAGCATTGTTGTTGTTGTTCTAGTGGTCATCAGTCATGAGACTGGTTTGATGCAGCTCTCAATTATGCTCTATCCTGTGCAAGCTTCTACATCTCCCAGTACCTACTGCAACCTACATCCTTCTGAATCTGCTTAGTGTATTCATCTCTTGGTCTCCCTCTACGATTTTTACCTCCACGCTGCCCTCCAACTCTCAGCACTCTTCTGTAGCACCACATTTCGAAAGCATCTATTCTCATCTAGTTCAAACTATTTATCGTCCATATTTCACTTCCCTACATGGCTACACTCCATACAAATACTTTCAGAAATGACTTCTGTGACACTTAAATCTATACTCGATGTAAACAAATTTCTCTTCTTCAGAAACGCTTTCCTTGCCATTGCCAGTCTACGCTTTATATACTCTCTACTATGACCATCATCAGTTATTTTGCTCCCCAAATAGCAAAACTCCTTTACTACTTTAAGTGTCTCATTTCCTAATTTAATTCCCGCAGCATCACCCGACTTAATTTGACCACATTCCATTATCCTCGTTTTGCTTTTGTTGATGTCCACCTTATATCCTCCTTTCAATACACTTTCCACTCCGCTCAACTGCTCTTACAAGTCCTTTGCTGTCTCTGACAGAATTACAATGTCATCGGCGAACATAAGAGTTTTTATTTCTTCTCCATGGATTTTAATACCTACTCCGAACTTTTATTTTGTTTCATTTACTGCTTGCTCAACATACAGATTGAATAACATCGGGGAGAGGCTACAACCATGTCTCACTCCCATCCCAACCACTGCTTCCTTTTCATGTCCCTCGACTCTTATAACTGCCATCTGGTTTCTGTACAAATTGTAAATAGCCTTTCGCTCCAGGTTTTTTACCCCTGCCACCTTCAGAATTTGGAAGAGAGTATTCCAGTCAACATTGTCAAAAGCTTTCTCTAAGTCTACAAACGTAGGTTTGCCTTTTCTTAATCTTTCTTCTAAGATAAGTCGTAGGGTCATTATTGCCTCACGTGTTCCAATATTTCTACGGAATCCAAACTGATCTTCCCCGAGGTCGGCTCCTATCAGTTTTTCCATTCGTCTGTAAAGAATTTGCGTTAGTATTTTGCAGCTGTGCCTTATTAAACTGATAGTTTGGTAATTTTCATATCTGTCAACACCTACTTTCTTTGGGATTGGGATTACTATATTCTTCTTGAAGTCTGAGAGTATTTCGCCTGTCTCATACATCCTGCTCACATGGTGAGCATTATCCACCTGAATTCTGCAGCGGCTACGGAGTTGGAGCAGCTGTACTGATAAACGTTGAAACGGGACTGGAAAATAGTTTCTAGAGGGTGTAAGGATAGCATGGTTGTGAAATATGGACCATAGGAATTTCTGAGAAGATTAAACTGTAATGGAAGCCTATTCTCAGATAATAACAGTTTATTCGCCCTGAAGAGAATCGCCTCAGAGACAGTAGAAACGTAGCTTTTAACGGTTTCTAAAGTGGAAGCGAGCGGAATGCGGTTCTATGGAAGGCTGTGAAATTCTAGAAAGAATACAAGTAGAAACATTACAGAAATAAACCTGTACCAGAGGAAGGGTGCGGTAGCAAGCAGTAGTTAACTTTCGCCATCAGGCCTTGTTTTGATAGAGAACAGGTCTATATCGCAGCCCGGAACTGTGTCCCGTCGGATTCATAGTTTTATGCATCATATTCTGTAGTATTTCCGCATGGCTCGAATCGGGGGAGGGGGGGGGGGGGGGAGGGGTACTGAGAAACGACAGTGATCCCATCTAGAAATCGAGAGACACGCATAACAAACAACACAGGATATTTTAGATATTCTCGCGTTATAATTTTCACTACATCGGCCAACGGAAACCAGAAGTAAGTAATCCGTTTAAATAAATACTGGTCACACGTTAATGCATGTCGAGGCATTGTAGTTTAATCCAGACATGTTTCCTCAACCAGAACGATTGCAATGAATCCATGACTGCGTGGCAAATCTCTAACGCTGACAAAGCATCAACACGCTTCGATCAGTGTGTGGTGACTCATAATTAAACGGGCGAGTGTCAGTTTATTAATGCAGCGAAGAGCGCAGCGGTTTCCACTCGCATAATATCGCTCGATATGCGCCGGTTTCTGAATATTGCAACAGATACGAAAAGAAGCCCCAGGCAGAAAGTTCAGAGGATTTAATACCCTTCGTGTTCACGCGCGTGGGCGCTAGACTGTCTGTGGTGGCTTTGCAACAGTACTGTTGACCAGTATGTTACGTTTTTCTATTTCATAACATACAGGGCAGCTTGTGTTTGTCTATTCGCTAACGGTATTTTTATATCAGTCCCTCTCATATCTGCGTGAGTCTGCAGTGTACTCTGTGACAGTGTGTGGTTTCAGGGTTTTAAAGATATTGAAGCGTTCCCTTTCTCGCGTACTGAAATGCTCCAATGAAAGTTGCCCAGTAAGTGACATTACGTAGATAGAAACAGAACGAGTTATAACACCGACACTTCTGTCAACACTAAAGCATACTGACGGCACAAGGACTAGAGGATGGAGAAGCACAGAAGAATATCTCCGGAACGGGCTCCTCCCACATAACGATCCTACACAAGACGAGCGACACCACACTGACCTAAGAGACAGGATAAAACAACCATATATGAATGACGGTGTAACTATACTATTCTAACAAGAAGAGTACGCGACGGCAACCAGCAGGCTTAAAAACCGGAAAGCACCCGGCCGAGACAAGATACTTTCAGAAACATTAAAACAAATAGTAATACAAGTCACACCTTTTCTTGCGAACATGTTCAGCGAGGCACTACTAACAGGCATAATTCCAAACAAAGAGCCAACAGACCTCAAAACATAGCGACCAATCTGTCACTTAAACACTCTTGCCAAGGTGTAGGAAAGGCTCCTATGTGACTGCCTACAATCGCACAGACGCCTCCTAGGCCTAACGCCTAATCAGTCCGGCTTCAATGGAGGTAGATAAATAGAAGATGCCGTCGGCCAAGCACTGTCAGTAAAAACAAAACAAAAAAAAGGCCGCCATGCTAATCGACATAGCTGGGGCCCTTGACATCCTATGGTGGCCGTCCCTCTTTACCAGGTTAAGGGAAATGCCGCTATCAGCTTCCCTTGACAACTGCAGAGGCAGAGAGGCAGAGTGGAAGGCTGGTACAAGCAAGGTTGTCAAGAGAATGACAAAGGGACGTCCACAGGGTTCGATCTAGAGACCAGTATTTTGGGATATCGAAATCGAGCCCTTACTGGACACCCTGGGCGGTGACGACACGGTAAGAGGTGGCGTACACAGATGACCTTTTCGTAGTGGTGTCAGCCAACTCGAGAGCAGCGCCAGAGACCACAGACACGCAACTACCTTAGAAAATAAACAATTGATACTAAGAAAAATCATTAAAAATAGTGCCCAACAAAACTATATATTCACTGCTCAGATGGACACTACAGAGGGACCCAATTATAAAATTAGACAATACTGTCATACAGAGGAAGCAAGCCACACTTTATCAAGGACTGCATCTTGACGAAAAACAGACTTTCAACGATCATACCAAATGAAAATTGATAAAGCCTCTAAAGTTATGCATGTCGACCCAAACCGGGGGATGGCCCATTTCCTGGCTGGCTACGGGCCGCATCCAGTACACTTAAACTACACGGGACTAACTAACAATGAAATGTGCATTTGCGGAGAAATTGGAACACCAGAACACGTCACACTGCTATGCGACACGCTAGCACATGTGAGACCTATACTGAACATCAGTGACATCCCTAGAAAAACACATAATACCGATAACTGGAACGCAATAAATAACGTAATCGATATCGTATCGAACACACTGCACGAAGAAGACAAGCACAAAACCCATATGGAAGGAGGTGTAGATACACATAAACAACACAAAAAACCACATGGGGGGACACGAGTACGACCACAGATTCCGAAAATGAGGAAGGAACCAATACACTAAGTAAACATGACGCAGAAGGGATCAACACGTAAGCGACCCAGTCCAGTAACATATGACACTGCATTCCATAACACAGTCACAAACAACACAGGAGACAAAAACAATCATAGAACATACAAAGTCCGATAAAAGCAGTGACATTATATATTAAGACTCTAGTAATATGGTAACGTCGTTTGGGAGGAGAAGGCTTGAAAAACTTTTACTCCGAGGCTTTTTCTCCCCAACGTCACATTGCATATTGTCTCCAGTATATTGTACATAAGCAGCAATGTATTATTTGTCTTATTATGTGTAGACGTAAGTATATTCTCTTCTTTGCGTAAAGCTACAGTCATTGAATTTTAAATATCAAATGCGCTGGCCGGAGTGGCCGTGCGGTTAAAGGCGCTTCAGTCTGGAACCGCGTGACCGCTACGGTCGCAGGTTCGAATCCTGCCTCGGGCATGGATGTGTGTGATGTCCTTAGGTTAGTTAGGTTTAATTAGTTCTAAGTTCTAGGCGACTGATGACCTCAGAAGTTAAGTCGCATAGTGCTCAGAGCCAAATATCAAATGCATTTTCTGTAGAAACTATGTATAAAACTAAAAATGTAATGTATAAACCAGTCCAAAGATGTAAACAACCATCCATGAGTAGCGCCTATTAGACGGAGGGGGTCCGACAGCCGATCGGTTCCAGTAATTACACCAGGAAGGAGGTACACAGCTCGTGTTGTCTGTAGTTCAACCACGCCTAGACGGTCAATAACTCGGTTCGATCGCGTCTGTTTAGTTACTTTCTACCAGGAAGGGCTCTCAATAAGGGAAGTGTCCAGGCGTCTCGGACTGAACCAAAGCGATGTTGTTCGGACATGGAGGAGATACAGAGAGAAAGGAACTGTCGACGACATGCCTCGCTCAGGCCGCCAAAGATCTACTACTGCAGTGGATGAACGCTACGTATGGATTACGGCTTGGAGGAACGTCATCACTTGGAATCATGCTTTTCGTGCAGCCACAGGACGTCGTGTTACGACTCAAACTGTGAGTAATATGCTTCATGATGCGGAACTTCACTCCCGTCGTCCATGGCGAGGTTCATCCTTGCAACCACGACACCATGCGGCGCCGTACAGATGGACCCATGGAATAAGCCGAATGGACAGCTCAGGATTGGCATCACGTTGTCTTCACCGATGAGTGTCGCATATGCCTTCAACCAGACAATTCTCGGAGACGTGTTTGGAGGCACCCCCGCCTTAGACACAATGTCCAGCGAGTGCAGCAAGGTGGAGGTTCCCTGAGGTGGCATTATGTGGGGCTGACGTACGTCGCTGGTGATCACGGAAGGCGCCGTAACGGCTGTACTGTACGTGAATGCCATCCTCCGACCAATTGTGCAACCATATCTGCAGAATATCGGCGAGGCATTCGTCTTCATGGACGACTCTTCGCGCCCCCATCGTGCACATCTTGTGAATGACTTCCTTCAGGATAACGACATCGCTCGACTATAGCGACCAGCATGTTCTCCAGACATGAGCTCTATCGAACATGCCTGGGATAGATTGAAAAGGGCTGTTTATAGACGACGTGACCCATCAACCACTCTGACGGATCTGCGCCGAATCGCCGTTGGGGAGTGGGACAATCTGGACCAACAGTGCCTTGATGAACTTGTGGATGGTATGCCAGGACGAATACAGGCATGAATCCTTGAAAGAGGACCTGCTGCTGGATATTAGAGATACCGGTGTGTACAGCTGCCTGGACCACCACCTCTGAAGGTCTCGCTGTATGGTGGTACAACATGCAACGTGTGGTTTTCATGAGCAATAAAAAGGGCGGAAATGATGTTAATGTTGATCGTCATTCCAATAGTCTCTACAGGTTCCGGAACTCTCGGAACCGAGTTAATGCAATACTTTATATATATATATATATATATATATATATATATATATATATATATATATATATATATATATATAGTGATATTCTGTTGCGCCATGAACGTAAGCCAAGTGCAAGACCAGAAACTTCAAGTTACGGGCGTGGACCTAATTGTCAATTGCTGTTTGCAGAGCAAACCAGCAAACCAGCTAGGTCTACATGGCTCTCTCCTGTATTCACATCCCCAATCACTCTACTTCAAACGTTGTATAAATTAATAAATCACTGGAAAATTCCGTGTTTCTCAGCTAGATTAGATTAAAAGCTTGCCTAAACAGACGGGTATTCGTCATATTCTACAATTCTGAGAATGCACTTTCTCGTAACATTTTATTTTTATTTCTGCGTAGATTGGTACCTGGAAGATTTTTGCAAATTTTATAACGATAATGGCTGACTCTTGGAAATACAATTTGTCCAAAAGTGCAAGGCGGAAAGACAGCATCAAACGAAAGAATTTGAGCATAAGAATTACGGTCTACAGTTGCACATTTTTGGCGCCACATGAGCTTAATTTAAATCTAACACATGTACGCCTTTGCGAAAAATGAATAATAATTCATAGTAAACGTATACATGAACGAAATGTTTGGACAAACTAATCGTCACTATGAAAACAAGAAAAACTTAGTTCACGTATCTTGCAACACTTGTTTAGAAATGAAAACAATTACATGTTTTATGTTACACTACCCCCTAAAAAGGTCAAAGAAAATAAAAAAAATGAGTATGCTTTCGAACATAAGCTTACGACCACTTGATTAACATGAATATGTGTTAGAAAAGGTTGAAACTGACCACTGTTTTCACAGTGGCATAGAACATCGTGGCGTTACAGGGATTAGCGTTTTCCTTGAAATACATCAGCAGCAGTCTGAATCATTTCTGCTGCTGCCATAACGCGAACCACCAAATCTTCAGCTTGTCTTGCATACGCAATCTGTGTTTCATCGTACCATAGAGTTTAAGGACAGGAGTGTCAAGTCCTGCAACCCGCATTGGTCCAAAGCGACCGCTCCATTTGTCACCGCTGTTCTGTCTAGGATCAGTGGTTCCCAACAGGTGGTCCGCGGACCCCCAGTGGTCCGCGAGCTATGCCAGACGGGTCCGCAACCACATATCGGTGTGAGAAAGCATTTTCTTCCATGTGTTTCATGAAAAACAAATATAGGAATCGGCTCCACATGCGGACGGATTTCAGAGTGAAAGTTTCAAGTTTGGAACCTAATATTTCAGAAATAATGGACTCAAAGGTCATACTAAACTCATCTCATTAAGAACTGAAAATTAAAACTGACTGTATACTGATGGAGTACTCTGTTGTAAATGTATTTTTTTTTCAAATAAATAATACCTTGTATGAAGCTAGTGTTCTCTTATTTTTCACACACGTCTACTCAATGCAATCTCAAGTGTAGTACACTTGAAAGACCAATACATTCAATTTTAATTTTTTCCTGTCATTTTCAGTTCATACTCAATTTTTTTTAAAGGAGTTTGTTATACTAAACATCCGGATTTGAAGACAAAGATTTTGAGCAATAACCAAAAATTTAACAGTAACAATGATGGCTAAATTAAAAAAGTTTGAAGCTCAATATTTTTTCAATAATGAATATGTCAATGTTGTTTCTAAGTACCAAAAATAGAAAACGTATAAAAAGGCTCTTAATTTGGCTTTTTTCGGTACTTGATACTGTGATATGGCAAGCTACCAATCATGCTGGATGAGGGGATCCTCGAGAAAATTTTGTTGGGAACCCCTGGTCTAGGTGATCTAACACAGCATGTGTAAAATGAAGAGTTGCGCCACCATGTTGGACCTAAAGGTTCTGTCTAGCTCCAAGCGGTATATCCTATAGGAGGACGGGCAATACCTATTTCTCCAAATTATATGTGAGCAATCAGCCTTTGAGTTAACATGTAGGAACCAATGAGGAGTCCTTCATAGTTCCTTCCAACACGTTTACAGGGAATAGCTGTTGATGACCACGAACGTACGTTCCAAGAGGATTCTATAGTGCTCAAACACGCCTGTTGTATGAACTAAAAATGCAAGCCTTGTATGAACTAAAAATGCAAGCCTTTTGTGCAAACAACGCACGTTCAGATTAATGCAGCTGTCGTGTTACTCGTTGTAGGAACCAGTCAACAAATTCCACCTTTTGTCTTTGGAAAGGATGCAGATCAGTCTCATGAATGACATTCCAGATAAGACGCCGGACCATGCGAAGTTCATGACCGATTCTTCTAGTACTTGTCACAAGATCTTGCACTATGCGATGTAACACGTCTTCGTGAAACACAACCATACAAACAGCACGTCTCCTGGCTGTATCATGCCTACTAGCCTGCAAAGATCCTGTCTCTCTCATATGTTTGTCAATTGACATTAAAAGGTATTTTTCTGAGGCAACAATACTGGTAAATCCTACTTGCCGCCCTTGCATTTTTTTTTTTTTTTTTACATCTGGCAAACACAACAAAGTTTCACACTTGTAGACCGGTAGACCGTCACGCAGCAGGAGCTGGTGTTGACTCATCTTTTTTTTTTTTTTTTTTTTGAGTCATCTGTCTTCTAGCTACTTTCATGCTGCCTGCCACGAATCGCTCTATTGTGCTAACCTTTTCATGTCAGAGTAGCAATTGCAGCTTACGTCTTCAGTTATTTGCTAGATGCATTCCAATCTCTGCCTTCCTCTACAGTTTTTACCCTCTACAGCTACCTCTATACCATAGAAGTTATACCCTGTTGCTGGCCGCGGTGGCCGTGCGGTTCTAGGCACTGCAGTCCGGAACCCCGGGACTGCTACGGTCGCAGGTTCGAATCCTGCCTCGGGCATGGATGTGTGTGATGTCCTTAGGTTAGTTAGGTTTAAGTAGTTCTAAGTTCTAGGGGACTGATGACCTAAGATGTTAAGTCCCATAGTGCTCAGAGCCATTTGAACCAATTTATACCCTGCTGACTTAACACGTGTCCTCTCATCCCATCCATTCTTCTTGTCAGTGTTTCCCATATATTCCTGCTGTACTCACAGTTTCTGCAGAGAACATCTTCATTTCTCACCTTGATGCATGTAGCACCGTAAATATACAACTGGAACTCTAGTTGGTATACCCAAATTTGTTCATTTGATGCTGTCTTCCTGCCATATACTTTTGGTCAAATTGTTTTTCCGCATCCTTCGTATACACACTCCGATGATGACCATTGTGAAGTCATTGTGACTGCTCTCACAACAAAGTAAATTAAGGTAATTAGTGAATTATTCTTCATTGACAATATATAATTTTTCCATACTTTGCGGTGGACCCCCCCTCTTTGTCGTTCTCTTACTCTCTGTCATACACACACACGCACACACATACACACACTCGAGCACCATGAAGTCACTGTCATTATAAATGAAACACACTCAACGGTTCTCAACCGAAAGAGCGTAAAGGCTACAACCCTCATCGCGCAAATTTCCGGGTGAATTTACAGCTGCCCCTAAGCACAGAATGAAAGAGCACTTTGTCTTAATTGGCGCACAATACGTTTATCACAAACAGCACAGTCTACAAAGTTCTCCCGATATAGTAGAAATACATGTAGCAGCAGAGAGCGTTACGAGTCATCTCAGTGACAGGAAAGACATACGAATTTCTTTCACGAGTTATTTTTACTTATTTTCAGCCATTTTTCATTCAACCGGCAAATTTCATACCACGAATACTATGCGTTACAAGAAAAATCATACGTGTGCTAGTGTGACCCCTGCCGGTCTCCTCTGTTACTCTACAAGCTTGTCTCCTTTCTCTTTCCCTACAAATCCTGGTAATAAGCAGGACGACACGTTCTTGGCGCATTTTCGTAATAACAGAAGTCTTAGATACTAGGTACTATTGTGACTTCCAGATACTTTCGCTTGATGTGTTCGTATGATCCTGAATCAATTTGACGATTGGAGTAGGAGAGAAAATTCGTCAAGAATCACTGCATCTTAGAAATGGTGCGTAGGAGCTGTCAGGTTCGATCAAACAACAACGAAGACACTGCTGTTAGCGGTATGTAATAGCTTCTGTCAGGAGAACGACAAGAAAACGAAAGTGTTTGCGCGCGCGGTTTTCTCCAAATAAGGGAGCATTTGAAGGTGCAGCATGGCCTTAGAGTCGTAACCAGAGCCGCGATTTATTTCAGGGCGAACTCAGTAACAAATCCACTATTGATAAATTTACAAAATATGCAAAATCTTGGTGAGGAAACATGTTTAAATAGAATAGTATATCAACTAGGTATGATCGAAGATGTAGACCTACCTCTTTACTTCAAGAATTAATAATTTCCTAACGCCTTGAATGACTGGAACAGACAAAGTAGACACTGTCAACACGTGACCACAATATCGACAGAAAACACCAGACATTTTATTAGCCAAATACAATTTTATTAAATATCGAGAATGTCAATTCCAACTATTAATGAGTAATTTAAGTAACATAATTTGAGAAAAATTCAGGATAACTGCAATATGTGACAAGAAATAAATCAGTTATTTGTAGATACGTAATTTGCCTTCTGTCTGAATAATTCGGGATGATTAAATCTGACTGGTTTAGTATAAACTTCCAAACTAAATTCCTAGCAAAAACCTAAAGACAACACAGCAAAGCTGGTTAAACTCTCATCCAAATTAATGAATAAAATTTGTTTTATAGTTTATATTTTTTTAAATATCTTGGGTCGACGGAAAACTGTTTGTACCCAAGATTTATCGCTTAAAATCAGGGAAAGAGCATAGTGTAGGATGACAGAGATATCAGTGCACAAAGTAGACTTGTGTAGTGTGTTCAGGTGAAAGTTTGAGCATCAAGGTTAGTAAGTGCATTTTATGATAAGTGCTAATAACAGGTTTACGGTTTTGTAAGGGATTCATCTTACTGGTCGTGGCAGTGCTTTGTGAGCGCTAGGTTGGAGGGCGGGGAGGAGGGTCTGTGGTAACCAGTGGCACTTGGCGTATGTACGGCCTATCAATTTCTTTTTAGAAGTGTTTGAAAATATTTTTGCCTGCGGTCTGGAGACTTATAAAATTTCTACGTGTAACTGCAGATTGAATAAATTTTCTGCAGTAGATTTTGAGGATTTTGCGTGTTGTTCAAGACTTAGGGACTCCTTGCCTGTGCTCATGGACTCGTAATATTTTCCGCAGTGCGTTTAATGGACTTTTGATTATCTCATGGGATACCCAGAGTTATCAGAACCTGAAATAAATTTTCGAAGAAGTGCTATTTTAGCTAGAGCACTGAACAGTTGGTAACAAGGAAAACCTGTCAGTTTTTCGTTGGACTCCCAGTTCATACAAGCGTGTGAAATAGATTTATTATTTGGTAAACTGTAACTACATTTTGAAGAGGACGACTATTTTCGCCAGCCGTATCCTTTGAGAAATTTAATTTATTTCATGCAAGCGTCCGAATCGCTGCCGAGCGATGCGATGGGAGTGTTTCCACGCTCTTGACAGATACGTAGCCAACGAATTTTACAGCGGTTACTCGATTTAACTCATGCGTAGATTCCTTCACTCTACTAACAAGATCGCGACGTTGGTACAGGAAAACCTGTTGTTCAGCTGCCTGCTGCTGAGGCAGCTTGACACCAACAGAAAGATATCTCCCAAACCAACAGCGAAAGCATCTGCTGACCTTCCTGCCAAGTAACCCTTCACTCTAGCTGATATGAACGACTTCGTTTTTGAGAAAATGCACAAAGAGAATCACTTGCTCGACAAGAATAGGTCCACAGTTGCTACATGTTTACACCTACGTATTTATGTTAATTAACTTAAAGGACATTGACAAACGGTACACGTAACGAGCTCAGTTATAAGAGAACGTTTTCTACAGTCAGTCTATAGGTCACCGTTACATGAGATTGTAGGAGATGGAAACAGACAGGCGGTATACGAAACCGCTCTGTAACGTTAATAATATAGTGGGGGTGACTATAAGTTGGTAACTGAGTGATTATTGTAGTGGAAATGAATGAAAGTTCCGGGGCGTGTTTACGGAGGTCTCACTGATAGGTGAACGTCCATGGCATGAGGACAGTGTGACTATAGACCCAAATGGGGCTGGCCCCATAGTACGAGGCAGCAGAAGGAACGAGAAAAGACAGTGTGAGTCAACCAGTGAGCTGTTACGGTGCACTGTGGTGGTGTTCTTCATTACACCACAGCACAGACACCCTGACTTCACTCCGGTGAGAATCGCCGAGAAACTGGAAGAAGGGCTAAGTGTGAAGAGTATAGCCCAGTAATCTAGTACTGCTCACAGCATTGTATCACGTGCGTGGGGAGCATCCTGAGCCCCAGGCAATGCTAAGCAAAGGAGGAGGTGCTCGACCACGGTCAACTACAGCAACAAATAGCGGCTACATAGATCAAGAGGCAAGAAAGGACCACGTCAAACAGCTGGTGCAGCTACTATAACATTTTACAGGACTGCAAGGAAAGCAATCTCACGCTCCACAGTAGCAAGGCGACTGCATGGGAATGATCTCTCTGCCCGCAGGTCAGCACTTTGTGTTCCGTCGACACCTGAACATCGGCCGTGCCGTTTGCGATCGTTCCAAGAGCATTGGGACTGGACCGACGAGGAGTGGAGCCGCGTGCTCTTCTCAGATGAGAGCAGACGGCGACAGATGGAACCACTTAATACACCTAGAAACACTGTCGAACGTGATAGTTTCGGGACCCATATGTTATAATGTGGGAAAGCATAACGTTGCATAGGCCTACTGACCTCCATATCTTTGAACACAGTACACTCAAATGTTCAAATGTGTTTGAATTGCTAAAGGACCGAACTGCTTAAGTCATCTGTCCCTAGACTTACACACTACTTAAATTAACTTATGCCAAGAACAACACACACCCATGCCCGACGGAGGATTCGAACCTCCGGCGCGAGGGGCAGCGCAGTCCGCGACATGATGCCTCAAAAGGCGCGGCCATTTCTCGCGGCCGCAGTACACTCACAGGTCTTTGTGACACTGTACCATCTCCGCACGTGCGCCTTTTCAGAGGTTCATACCGCTGTTACTTCGTTTTTATGGTGATACTGCGCGACCGCATTGAACAACTCAGGTGGAGAAGTCTTGGAACGATAGAACATTCGCCGAAAGGTCTAGAATGCTCCTACTCCCGACTTAAATTCCACTGAGCACTTATAGGCTGCGTTCAGGAGATGTGTTGCACGACGACCGTATGCACAACGGCCATTCAGCATTGTCAACTACGCTGGTTGACTAATGGAACGATGTAAAACAGGGCTCCTTACCAACGTTGTAGCCAGCAAGG
The DNA here is from genome assembly GCF_021461395.2 of Schistocerca americana. Lineage (NCBI taxonomy): Eukaryota > Metazoa > Arthropoda > Insecta > Orthoptera > Acrididae > Schistocerca > Schistocerca americana. The sequence continues at coordinate 742,923,457 of NC_060121.1, read as the reverse complement.
GAGCACGTTGCAGAGAATGGTAGCTAGTGTCGTTTGCTGTGCAATGTTTGTACAGAGAGAAAAGGACGATGATATACAGGGTGTTTATAAATGAAATCGGGGTTTTAACGCGTTATAACATTTGCTACATTAAACTTACAGTTATAAATTATATGTCAAATGAAAGAGAAACTCAAACAGTAATGTTTGGCACCAGTGCGCATGCGCAGCGCGCAATGTTTACGCTGCAATCCGCTAGACAGCGGTAGTAGCGAAGATGTCGTCTAGTGAACAGAAAGCGTTTTTTGTTTTGCAGTTTGCAAAGACTGAATCTGTAGTTACTGTGCAACATGCGTTCCATCTGAAGTTCGGTTGTGATCTTCCAAGTGATAATAACATTTGTAGATGGTATCATCAATTTGAAGATACCAACTGCCATTGTAAAGGGAAGAGCAAAGGACGACCAAGAGTTAGTGAAGAGACTCTTGAGCAAGCGAGAGAGTCGTTCACTTGTAGCTCAAAGAAATCAGTCCGGAAGGCTAGTCGTGAATTACAAGTTCCCATGTCGACTGTTTGGAAAGTTTCAAGAAAACACGTACAACCACATCTTCACCTTTTCACAGTTATTACAAGCTCTAAAACCGGCAGACCATGGATTTCGTGCCAGCTTCGCAATCGAAATGTTGTTTGATGACGATGAAGATTTTCTGGATTATGTTGTCTTCAGTGATGAATCGAGATTTCACCTTAGTGGGCATGTTAACACTAACAATGTGCGCATCTGGGGCTCAGAAAATCCTCACGAGGTGGTACAGATGCAACGAGATTCCCCCAAAGTGACTACTTTTGGTGCTGTATCCCAGTAGAAAGTTTATGGGCCTTTCTTTTTTAGTGAACCTAATGTAACTGCCACTTCTTACCGTGATACGCTAGACCAATGGCTCTTCTCTCAGTTGGAAGAAGATGAGTCAGATAATTTCATTTTCCACCAAGATGATGTGCCACCTCACTGGCATAGAGAAGTATGCAATTGTTTGAACTTCACTGTACGCAAGCGCTGCATAGGCCACAAGGGGCCCAGTGACAGGACTTTGCATGGCCTCCACGTTCACCCGACCTAACACCATGCGAGTTTTTTCTTTGGGGCTTCATCAAGGATCGTGTGCACGTGCCTCCACTACCAGCAGACCTCCCTGATTTTAGAAACCAGATTGAAGCAGCTGTTGCTACCATCACTGAAGACACACTTATCAACGTTTGGGAAGAACTCAGCTATAGGCTTGATGTGTGCCGTGTGACAAGTGGTGGTCACACTGGACATTTATAAGGTTCTTGGTAAAACTGTTCGCGATTCTGTATCATTTGGCATATAATTTATAACTGTAAGTTTAATATAAGAAATATGATAAAGCGTTAAAACCCCGATATTTATTTGTAAACAACCAGTATTATCTTCGTATTCCTAGGGTCCTTGAACCTTAGTACCAGTTCCGAAACACTACCTTATAGTCTCTCAGCAGTTTTTAGTCATTATGAAATGATCAAGCGATAATATTAATTCTCCTACGGCAGTGGTCCACTACTATGCAGTTTGAATCCTATGCATATTATTAAAATGTAGTTGGGAGCAACTGACTTAATGTTCAACACTGTCTGGTCACTAGAGTGGGACACGTGAACGACAATACACGAAATCGGTTAGCATAAAATAAACATTAGCCTCAGAAAACTACTTAATGTTCATGTTCAAACCAAAGCATAGCTAAGGACGGCGTTCACTGGCTCCCAGAATTATTATCTGATGTCTAGTGGTTGCATGATATTTGCGTTTACTTGACGTAGTCTGATGGTCAGTGGTCTTTTATTTGTACTTTTAGATTTCAAGTCATTTTTTTCTGTAGCTAGCAACTTAATCACGGATTTATCGTCAGAACGGCGTGTTTCCCTGTTTTCTATACATAATCCTGCTCTTTGCCTAAATTGTGAACATACGTTCCTCGCCTTGTTCTGAAGACTTTCTAAAGAACTTTGTATTGAAATATGTTTGTAAAGGATTCGTCATCGGTGATTTCATACCTTGGTAACTACAATTAACCGTAAATGCTGGATGTATATCATGCTGATTCTGAACGGCACGTATTGTATGAGAATTTATGAAGTCATCAGCCCTTTGACCGGTGTCATGCTGTCTGCCATGATTTCCTACCTCGCGTTAATACTTTCACCTGCACAGAACTGTTGTACCAAATTTTTTTGATAATCTCTGTTCCATACTCCAGACTTCGCGTGCCCCTACTAAGATTCGCATTATGTATGCTTCCATAGATTTCTTTACTCGCCGATTCTTTTTAGTATCTCTTCCATTTTGTGCTTAATCCGTGTACCTGAACAGTTAATCGGAAACGATTGTGTCATGAAAACAGATTTTAAGATTATCATCAACAAACGTGAAACAGTGGTAACGAAATCTAGACTAATTAGAACAGATGGAGCCGAGTGAGCCAGAAAGTGAGATATGATAGTGGTAGCCCAGTTCTGTTCAATACGTTCAAATGTGTGTGAAATCTTATGGGACTTAACTGCTAAGGTCATCAGTCCCTAAGCTTACACACTACTTAACCTAAATTATCCTAAGGACAAACACACACACCCATGCCCGAGGGAGGACTCGAACCTCCGCCGGGACCAGCCGCACAGTCCATGACTGTAGCGCCCGAGACCGCTCGGCTAATCCCGCGCGGCTAGCCCAGTTCTGCTCTTAGCTGATGATGGCCGACTTCCCAGTGGAGACTTCAACGCTAGGCTTCTTGAGACATACATGTATGCAGCCCTGAGATTTCTGGAGACCTTATTGCGGAGTGTAGTCACAACCATTGGCAGTCACCGCCATCAACGTCGTAGCTGTGTACCTGCCTGGATGACAAGACACGCACTGTGGCCCTGTTTCACGCAACCGCCCAGGGAAATGGTAAATTGACTCATACACGCATTTTGCCGTACCGCCGACCGCCCCAACAACAAACGATTAATATCTTCCACCGCTTCATTTCCATGAAAGTCCGTCTCTTTCTCTCGGCTCAGAGCAATAACGACTAAAATTTAAGCTAGCAGGCTTTTGTAGCTGTTGCCGCTGACGGTACTACCCCCACCCCCCTACTGGGTAGTTCTTCATGGTCTTCTGCTGTCCCTAGAGAGTTAAACACTAACAAAGACCAACGTCACGGGAAAACTCACTTTTATTAATAAGCACATCAATTGTCTTTAAAATAGATTTGTTTTTGTTCTGACTGTCGATCACTGATTCTTACTTCAAAATTATCTGTTTTGGGTAATTTAACTCATCTTCATACCATACGTAGTGGCTAGAGTAACTTGTCGTACCGGGACTATCAGTTCAATGCCATTTTTTTAGTACACAACAGTGAACTGATAGTTTCTTTTGTGGCGGCGTTCGTAGCGACAAGCAATTCGCTGTAGAAACGGCTTACGAAGTCACCGCCACACTTTTAATAGCGGGCCGACCGGTCCGCTGGAACAGTGAACAGAAAGATAAAAACCCAAACACTCTGATTAAATAAAAGTCGGTACTTATCTTTATTAACGAAGATACAGAAACACAGTAGTGAACTCCGTGTCTACAGAAATCTGTCTAGTTCGAGTCGGAGCGGCTAGGTCAGCGTCGGCTGACGACAAACAACAACTCTGCTGCGATGAACACACAACTGACTAGCAAGTACACAATTCGGTGGCGAGTATACAACTGAGCGGCGAATACAGAACTGTCCTAGCGCTCGCGACTCCAGCGCTTAAGAACCCAGAAGCCAGCGGTGGCGCGCGCAGACTTGCGGCGATTTCCTGTCTCTCTGGCGCTGCTTATGCGGACGGCGTCCGGACTTTCTTTGATGCTGCCAACCTTTTGGCAGCGGGCTCGGGTGGCATTGCTGGCTAGGATATAACAGTTTCATTATGACAAGCCACTCTGTAGCTACGGCATAAGATGTAAAGATGAGCGACTTCACCCGAAACCGTTACTTTTGAAAAAAGAGAAGAAAAAAGCAGTCGACAGATGGAAATATAAATCTGTTTCTTGTAAATAAGGATCGTGGATAACTCCCATCTCACGAATATGCTCAGCTTTTATTACACTAATCTTGAATAGTGTTCAGTTAATTGCGGACACCAGAAGATCCTGAAGAGGAAGCCAACAGAGGGGTCGAAACGTCCATTGTGTAAGAATAAGCTGAAGAGGAACATGACGCTGCTTTATAGCCTAGAAGATTTTACAAAGATCCCTGGAGTTTAAACTGAGAGATCTTTATTACAGGGAGAGATCAAAAAGTTTCCGTCCGAAGACCGTATCGTCCGGAATCGGCAGACCAGAAAGGAAAATCGCCATGTCGTTGAAGCAATAATCTCACCGACGCACCATCTTGAAGATACCCTTTTGATAGAACGTAGTGTCCTGCTGCGAGAAGAGGTCCGTAACTGCCTGCTGCCCATCCTCGTTCGACAGGAATCGTCGACCCTTCAAGGCATTTTTTAAGGGACAAAAACTTTGATAATCGCATGGAAAGGGATCAGGCGCAGCATTCCAGAACCGTGGTTTCTGACAGTCATGCTGCCCCAAGCACATCCTCCACTCTACGATTGATCTTTATCGGTGTTCGTCGTTCTACAGCCAAGAAAAAGAGCACGTTGGTCCCGTTTGGACGTATTCGGTAATAACTTCGCCATGATTCACATTTTCGCATTTTACTCGCGCCCGCATTATGAATTACCTCGAAGAAAACTGTCTATTGACACACAGTGAACGTGGGTTTAGAAAAACATCGTTCCTATGAAACGCAACTAGCTCTTTATTCACATGAAGTGTAGAGTGCTATTGAGAAGGTATTTCAGATGGATTCCGTATTTATGGATTTCCGGAAGCCTTTTGACACTGTACCACACAACCGGCTTGTAGTGAAATTGCGTGCTTATGGAATATCGTCTCAGTTATGTGACTGGATTTGGGACTTCGTATCACAGAAATGGCTCAAATGGCTCTGAGCACTATGGGACTTAACTTCTGAGTTCATCAGTCCCCTAGAACTCAGAACTACTTAAACCTAACTAACCTAAGGACATCACACACATCCATGTCCGAGGCAGGATTCGAACCAGCGCCGTAGCGGTCGCGCGGTTCCAGATTGAAGCGCCTAGAACCGCTCGGTCATACCGGCCGGCTCCTATCAGAGAGGTCACAGCTCGTAGTAATAGACGGAAAGTCATCGAGTAAAACAGAAGTGATTTCTAGCATTACCCAAGGTAGTGTTATAGGCTCTTTGCTGTTCCTTATCTATATAAACGATTTGGGAGACAATGTGAGCAGCCGTCTTAGGTTGTTTGCAGATGACGCCGTCTTTAATCGATTAATAAAGTCATCAGAAGATGAAAACAAATTGCAAAACGATTTAGAAAACATGTGTGAATGGTGTTGAAATTGGCAGTTGATCCTAAATAACGAAAAGTGTGAGGTCATCCACATGAGTGCTAAAAGGAATTTGTTAAACTTCGGTTACACGATAAATCAATCTAATCTAAAAGCTGTAAATTCAGTTAAATACCTACGTTTTACAATTACGAACAACTTAAATTGGAAGGAACACACAGAAAATGTTGTATGGAAGGCTAACCAAAGACTGCGTTTCATAGGCAGGAGACTTAGAAAATGTAGCAGATCTATTAAAGAGACTGCCTAAACTACGCTTGTCCGTCCTCTTTTAGAACACTGCTGCTCGGTGTGGGATCCTTACCAGACAGGACTGACGGAGTACTTCGAAAAAGTTCAGAGAAGAGCAGCACGTTTTGTATTATCGCGAAATATGGGATAGAGTGTCACAGGAATGATACAGGATTTGGGCTGGACATCATTAAAAGAATGGCGTTTTCCGTTGCGATGGAAACTTTTCACGAAATTCCAATCACCAACTTTTTCCGCAGAATACGAGCATATTTTGTTGACACCGAACTAAACGATCACCACGATAAAATAAGGGAAATCAGAACTCTTACGGAAAGATATAGGTGTTCTTTCTTTATGCGCCCTATACGAGAATGGAATAATAGAGAATTGTGAAGTTGGTTGGTAACTCTCTGCCAGGCACTTAAGTGTGATTTGTAGAGTATCGATGTAATTGTAGATGTAGATGAACGATTTATGGAAATCACGGAAAACCTAAATCAGAATGACCAATCGCGGGTTTCAACCGCCATCCTCCCCGATACGTGTCGAGTGTGCCAACCACGAATACCACACTAATCCTCTTCCTCATATATCCGCATCGGAGGTGTGTTATGTGGCTACATGCTGCAGCAACGCTCTCAAACGGAAACCATTTTATCACCCCCTATAACTCGTGTGTAACAAGCAATAGTACTGTTTTATTATTTCAATAGTAATGATAGAGATGCAGTAAACGCGTTTTGTAGCAATCGTATTTTCCGACATCACGACCGGTTTCAGTCACGAAAGCCGTTTTGATATGAACTTAGCATGGTGGTGTACACGTTTCTACGTCTTCCACGCCGTTAGGCTCACAAACACTTTCAAATGCTCTTGGTGGTTGAAATTGGTCATGGTGTTAGAAAATAAACTTGTGTTGGTGCTGTTACTTGTTACCAAGTAATTATTATAAATAAGCATCCTGAAACGATATGCTGAGCGTGATGGCGAATTAAAAAGTAAGTTATTTTGGGGTGTTGATTGATTGGTTGGTTGATTGGGAGGACGGGACCAAATAGGGAGAGCATCGATCCCATCGGATTAGAGAAGGATGTGGAAGGCTTTCGTCCGTGCCCTGTGAAAGGAACTACGCCGGCATTTGTCTCATCGATTAATGGAAAGCACGGAAAACCTCAATCAGAATGACCAAACGCTTTTTCCAACCGTCGTCCTCCCGGATACGAGTCCAGTGTGCTAACCAATGCACCACCTTACTCTGTAAAGATAATTTCCAAATACTTTTTGTAACGATAAATATTACTCCAAATGACTCGTTCCACATGATTACGATTTATCTTGAATAATAACTCATGGAATATGAAACTAACCAACTAATTAACTAACTAAATAACTACGTAATAAATACACATTCATGCAGCTATCACTCGTTCCCTCATTTAATATCAATGTGCAAATGCCGCGCTCAAGAGCAGTGATACTACTAGTCGTAAATGAAATCTTAATGTTAACGAAACATTCTATCACCGCAAATTTCTGAAACGTGGTGTTCTAGGAGAATGGTGAAGATCAGATGATCTGATAACGAATGTAGATCTACTGCATCCAATCGATACGAAAGGAAAATTATGGCACAACTCGGCAAAGAAGAAGAGATCGGTTGATAGAACATTTTCTGAGACCTCAAGGAGTAGTCAATTTTTTAACTGGGGGAAGCGTTGAGGGTAAAATCTGTAGATAAAGACCAGTTGAGGGAAGCGTTGAGGGTAAAAACTGTACAGAAAGACCAAGGTTCGAATACACTACGTAGGTTCAAATGGATGTGTGCCTTGAATACGAGGCACTGTTATAAAGGCCACATTAAAAGGTCAAAGATTTAATCACACTTAACTATGCTTGCCAAAAATTTGACCATGTACGGTTGTTGTTTGGCGTGCTTTTCAAGCATAGCGCGTGTTCACAGGAATTTTGACTGAAGGAAAATTTGACAAGGTGGCGGACGTTTTTTGTGTCGACATACCACCACATATGTCTATTGAAAAACTGTGTTATTACAAAATATCTGACTTTATCGTGAGTTTCCATAACTATGTAAACTCCGATCTAGGATAAAACCGCCGGCCGCGGTGGTCTCGCGGTTCTAGGCGCGCAGTCCGGAACCGTGCGACTGCTACGGTCGCAGGTTCGAAACCTGCCTCGGGCATGGATGTGTGTGTTGTCCTTAGGTTAGTTAGGTTTAAGTAGTTCTAAGTTCTAGGGGACTGATGACCACAGCAGTTGAGTCCTATAGTGCTCGGAGCCATTTGAACCATTTTTTGATAAAACCAAAATAACTCCGACAATTACGAAAATGGCAGAGTTGTCGCATCTTTCCCACCCATGTATTACGTAGGAAGACGTTTTGAACAAAAACAACATTTTACTAACATGCAAGCGGGAGTGCAATAAAATTAAAGAAATCGAAGTTTCTGGTTCTACGGACGATGTGCGCTGTATGTTCCCACGTTGTGTTAATTTAATGAACTGTCATTAGTGGCCAAAGCAGAAGAGAATAAAGTTTCGTACACGTGTGTCTTCTTCCTCAATTTGATAGCAAAGTAACCCTAAACAAGTTACCAAACGGTTCACTATTCATTCACACCCATTTAACCATCAGGATCTGAATGTGTCATTTCCATTAATCGATTTCCTTGCATACATTTCTCTCTCGTTTAACACCATTTTTTTATCAGGGTCTTGTTTTCTACTTATTATGTAAACACAGTGGCAGAGTCAACTTCAGAAATGCTTTATCTGCATTTGTAGCCATTCTCACTCTTGTTAAAACACTCGCGAACAAGAACACCGTCTGCTTCTGAGGGAGGTTACACTGAAAAGCATTGTCTGTACGTGGATTATCTTGATTGGCAAATCCGTGGCTAGATAAGAACGATTTTGTCAAAACACGTTTGATCGTTTAAAGGGGCCATAAGCCCTGTCACGTGACAGTTCGTGCCCGGGCAGTTGGTGCCGTCCCGACGCGGCAGAGGGCTCGCGGAGCATCATAGCAGCCGATCGCAGTTCCACCGGAGTTGACGAGCGCGCGACGCGATAGCGTTGAGTCCGTGTCGAGGAGCGAACGGATCGGAGCCTGGGGCCAGCGCTTGGGAAGACAAAAGGCGGCTGCCTGCCGACAACACAAGGACAGAGGCCGCGAATGCTCCAGGAGCGCTGCCGTATTGGCTCCTATGTTGTCTGTTGCTGGAGGCGTACAGAGAGTAGAGTTCGGAGCCAGAGCCGTGGGCTGCTCTGCTGCTGGCTGACAACAAACGGGTAGCGGCGCGGACCGTACGGAGACGATGCGTTTGATGTTGTGTGATCCTGATAGGTCTTGTGCTGTAGGGCATCGGTGCAGCCTAGTCTGGAAAAGTATGCCTGCAGGGCTGTGGCAGTTGGCGCCTGTTCACACCGAGAGAGCGGTACCAAGCACGTCGACGCCGTTTTTCTAGTTCCAGGATGACTCTCCGTGGACTGCACGCACCTTTCTTCGACTAGTGCCTTGTGTCCTTTTCACAGGGCTGCTCAAGGAAGTTTTCACGCCATGCAGTATTCAGTTGACAGTCCTTGATACTTGTGGTGGATACACTTGTGGCGTGGGCAGTCACTTGGTTTGTTGCGTGCTTGTATTTTGAAGCGGTGCACATGATGTACTACCATTTACTCACAGGCTATTGTGGGTGCTCTGTTACCACTCAGTGACCTTACCTACCTCTTTCCGCCTGATTGCAACTTGTTGATAGGAAGACCTTGGGGTACATTCGTGCACCGTTACAACATTGTTTCCTAAATTTCTGTGTGTGTGTGTGTGTGTGTGTGTGTGTGTGTGTGTGTGTGTGTGTGTGTGTGTGTAAAGAGTTTCAAATAGTGTAATAATTCGAATCCAGCCTGAATTTCGGTCTGTCCTGTTCGTTGTTGTGTATGTTGTACTCTGTGTAATTTAATGTTTTAACTGTGCTGTCAGGTGTAGCTTGAGTTGGGAATTTCGTGATAAGTTGTTCAGTTATTCATTGTTTTAGATTTTCTACGAGGTCTTGCAGGAAACTAATGCCTCCGAACTTTTTATTCTGTTCTCAGTATCGATTGAAGTATTACATGTCACACATATTACTCGCTGGAATTTACCGCTTAGTTGATGCAAGCTACAACCCTTTGCCACTACAGGGCTCCGAAATGTTGCCTCGAACATGGCTTTGTGTCAAATGAGTAAATTGGTGCGAGAAAGACATGGTGCTGTAGTTGACGTACCTACGTGGGCTTCCGGAATCGATGTCATGATGATTAAAACTCTTCTGTGTGTGATACCGTGTCATCGTACAAAATATTTTAATTTTGAACTGTAAAAGACAACGTTTCGACTGCATTACAACGGTCTTGCTCTGAGGAAGGCCGTTTTATTACGGTGGAAAGTTTTTGTTTTACCGATTATATTAAAGTATTTAATACAATGACGCAGTATCGTATCCAGAAGAATCATGCTGTAATTGAGTTTCTAACCGTCCACATATGCAGCACCCTCTTCTTTAACACGACAGTGCCAGATCACATACGAGTGCTGCTTCATCTCCAACATACTGACGCCTTCGGTTCACTGTCTTCAATCATTCGCCATACAGTCCCCATCTGGCCCTATCCGATTTTCATCTGTTTCCAAAACCTGAGAGACATCGCCGAGGTCGTCACTTCATAGTGATGAAGCTGTGCAAGCAGAGACGAAGTTGTGGCTGTGACAGCTGAGTCAGACACATTATAGTGACGGTATCAAACTGGTCTCTATTGGGAGAAATGTGTTCGTCGTCAGGATGGTTATGTTGATAAATAAATATGTAGACGTGAAGAGCGAAGATGTGTAATATTAATAAAGTTTTATTTAAAAAGATTTTGGAGTCTCTGAGGCATTACTTTACAGCATGTCCTCGCAGTTTGCTTGACCCAGAACACAACTATCAATCGTGATATTTCGTAAGACACGTTGAGAGTGACGTAGTTTCACTGTTAGAGAACGGTTGGTAATGCTATTCCACTCACTGAATATTTTCTTGGTGTTATTGTTTAGGATATTAGTATTAATTAATGCAAATCAGTAATCCTGTATGCCAAATATTTAAGAGGAGCAGATACCAGCCGTCAGGAATTTGCTATCCGTTTCTCCATTGCTTGTTTGACTTAAAAGCTTAAGAGCGGCATCTGAAACAATGCCGTACATCCTTCCTCAGACAAAGGTGTCTTCTCGGGTTTAAATAATTATTACTCGCATTTGGGTGTTGTAGATTTTTCTTATCCGTCTCTATGTATAAGGGGCGATCAGTTCAGAATCGGCATGACCCGTCAGTCAACTATGACCAAACAAGCGATTATTCCAGCGACGCACCAGATTGAAGATACCAGTTTGGGGAGACACCGTGTCCTGCTGCATGAAGAAGTCCAGTAACTGCCTGCTGCACATCCTCCCACTTGAATTGACTTAACATCTCCCTCACTCCCAGATCGTTTGACGTATTGAATCGCGACCAGCATGGAATTTGGCCCACCATTCCACATCAGCAGTTTTCGACGGACATGCTGCCCCATACACATTAATCATTCTCCAGTGGATGTCAACTGGTGTTTTTCCCTCTCAGCCGAGAAAAGAATAGTATCATATTAGTCCCGTTTGGACGCATTTGGTAATAGAGTCGTCATAGTTCATGTTTCCACATTTACCACACGTAAAACGGAAAGATACGAATGCCACACTAATCCCTTGCCTACATATCGGTACTTATGCACCCTCATCTGAGTCTTACTAAGTTGCATATACGATGAAGAAAGGCGCTCAAAGAGAAACATTTTGATCGTCCAATGTATTCTAGTCCCCGTCTTCTAAGGATTGTTAACATCTTAGATTATATAACGCTTTCCACGAATCCACAGACGACAAGTCGGCATGCTGATGTTTCGTAAATCTACCCACATTACCAAGTGTAGTATCTAACTTGTCTGGTGCACTTTTCGTTGCAGAAACGAAGCTTATCTTCAGTCATCTGTTTTTTCGAATATTATTCTGTTTAGCAGTTTTCAAGTACTACTTATCAGAGTAATTGTGCCATAATTGTCAAATTCATTCACACATGACATCTTTGTAATGCTCTGGTGAGGTTTTTCTAGAAATCGGATGCTAAGAACATCTATTTCGTAGATTTTATACCCTATCCAAGTAACATTCTACTTCATACACCTTTTGTCAATGTTGGTATATCCTAGCGTATACTGCAAGGTCTGACTGCCTCTTTTGAGATAAGTAAGTATTTGACATTAGGTTTTACATACATCCCAAAAGGTTTAATGTACAAAAAGTAAGTTATATCATTTAGTTTTTCATTTGTTGAATACCCGCGTGCTGTATGCACGAATGAAAGATCATACACAGCCCGTATTGCATAATAGGTGCTGCTCAAGGAAGGTTCATAAACACTTTCAGCAATACACATTCTGCTGTTCTATGATTCCCCTGAATCAAGTACGCGGGAGCATGAACGTCGCAGATGAAAAGGCTTCACCGTATGTCCTGTCCCAACCTTGTAAAAAGTCCAAATCATCTCTAAAGGCTTTATCATCGGCAAGTCTCTCAGATCAAACCTTTTTCTTTCTTGTTTCGAACTTGTCTTTTTAGCTCTGTGAAACTGACACCTCAGTCTCTACTGAGCACACTGCTTCCTGCTGTTATAAAATCAAGTGACGTTACCAAGGACACTGTTGTTGTTACCTTGCTGTTACCATAGAAATCGTATACATTTTTCTGGACTTTGTTTGTCTAACACGTTTTTCGTTGCGACGCATATTAGCATATTACATTCACTCGTACATTGTCATAAAGTCATAGCTTGAAGCAGCACATGTTTTCTTTCTTGCTTACGGTTAACAAAACATTACTTTATCATTTCCAATATCTCAGTCAAGTTTAAATTATTCACTCGAGGTACTTTACATCTTGCATTTGCTGCGCTTAAGGTGGAGGTATACTTGGAAAAGACCGGGTTACACGGAAGGATTTCAATTAGATTACGTAATAGAGAGCGATATCGAAATCGGAAAGCTTACCCAGAAGCAGATATAGACTCAGATTAGAAAGCAGCAATGATAAAGAGTAGGCAGAAGTTTAAGAAATCACTCCAGAAGAATCAATACGCAAGGAAGTGGGATACGGAAGTACTAAGGAATGACGAGATACGCTTGAAGTTCTCAAAGGCTACAGATACAGCTATAAAGAATAGCTGAGTAGGCAGTACAGTTAAAGAGAAATGGATATCTCTAAAAAGGGCAATGATAGAAGTTGGAATGGATAACACAGATATTTCGAAGAAACCATGGATAACAGAATAAATATATCACCTGATCGATGAAAGAAGGAAGTAGAAAAATTTACAGGAAAATTCGGGAATACAGAAGTACAAGTCACTGAGGAATGAAATAAATAGCGAGTGCAGGTAACCTAAGACGAAATGGCTGCATGAAAAATGTGAAGAAATCGAAAAAGAAACGGGTGTCGGAAGGACTGACTCAGCATGTAGAAAGTCGAGACAACCGTGGTGAAATTGAAAGCAAGGGAGGTAACATTGAGATCGCAACGTGAATTCCACTGTTGAAGGCAGAGGAGAGAGGGGATACATGGAAAGAGTGTATTGAAGGCCTCTATGAGAGGAAGATTTGTCTAATGTAATAGAAGAAGAAACAGAATTCGATCTAGAAGAGGTAGGAGCTTCAGTATTAGGATCAGAATTTAAGAGACCTTTTGAGGTCCTAAGGTCAAGTAAGGCAGAAGGGATAGATAATATTCCATCAGAAATTCCAAAATAATTGGGCGAAGTTACAACAAAACGACTGTTCACGTTAGTGTGTAGAATGTATGAGTCTGGCGACATACCGCCTTACTTTCGGAAAAATATCATCCACAGAATTCCGAACACTGCCAGAGCTGACAAGTGTGCGGAATTTATCGCACAATATGCTTAAAAGCTCCAGAATGAGATTTTCAGTCTGCAGCGGTGTGTTCGCTCATATGAAACTTCCTGACAGATTAAAACTGTGTGCCGGACCGAAACTCGAACTCGGGACCTTTGTCTTTCGCGGGCAACTGCTCTACTAACTGAGCTACCCAAGCACGACTCACGATCCGTCCTCACAGCTTCAATTCTGCGAGTACCTCGTCTCCTACGTTCCAAACTTCACAGAAGCTTAAAAGCTCATGCATCGAAGTTGCTCGTAAGAATAATATACAGAATAAAGGATAAGAAAATTGAGGATGTGACAAGTGACGATCAGTTTGGCTTTAGGAAAGTTAAAGGCGCCAGAGAAACAATTCTGACGTTGCGGTTGAAAATGTAAGCAAGTCTAAAGAAAAGTCAAGACACGTTCATAGAATTTGTCGACCTGGAATAAGAGTTCGACGATGTAAAATGGTGCAAGATGTTCGAAATCCTCAGAATAATAGGCGTAAGCTATAGGGAGAGATGGGTAATGGGAATAGTAAGAGTGGACGACCAAGAACGAAGTCCTCGGGTTTAACAGGGTGTAAGGCAGGGAAGTTTAAACGCAGCCAAAACCTCTCAGACAAACAGAAGCTAAATGATTCCAAAGTTAACGTAAGGAGGGCTATGCGTGAAGCGTTCAGTGAATTCGAAAGTAAAATTCTATGTACTGACTTGACAGAAAATTCTAGGAAGTTCTGGTCTTACGTTAAATCAGTAAGTGGCTCGAAACAGCATATCCAGACACTCCGGGATGATGATGGCATTGAAACAGAGGATGACACGCGTAAAGCTGAAATACTAAACGCCTTTTTCCAAAGCTGTTTCACAGAGGAAGACCGCACTGCAGTTCCTTCTCTAAATCCTCGCACAAACGAAAAAATGGCTGACATAGAAATAAGTGTCCAAGGAATAGAAAAGCAACTGGAATCACTCAACAGAGGAAAGTTCACTGGACCTGACGGGATACCAATTCGATTCTACATAGAGTACGCGAAAGAACATGCCCCCCTTCTAACAGCCGTGTACCGCAAGTCTCTAGAGGAACGGGAGGTTCCAAATGATTGGAAAACAGCACAGGTAGTCCCAGTCATCAAGAAGGGTCGTCGAGCAGATGCGCAAAACTATAAACCTATATCTCTGACGTCGATCTGTTGTAGAATTTTAGAACATGTTTTTTGCTCGAGTATCATGCTTTTGGAAACCCAGAATCTACTCTGTAGGAATCAACATGGATTCCGGAAACAGCGATCGTGTGAGACCCAACTCGCTTTATTTGTTCATGAGACTCAGAAAATATTAGATACAGGCTCCCAGGTAGATGCTATTTTCCTTGACTTCCGGAAGGCGTTCGATACAGTTCCGCATTGTCGCCTGATAAACAAAGTAAGAGCCTACGGAATATCAGATCAGCTGTGTGGCTGGATTGAAGAACTTTTAGCAAACAGAACACAGCATGTTGTTATCAATGGAGAGACGTCTGACCTAGTAGATAGTGTCGGAAGTTCCATGCGGCTTTTCGAGGATGATGCTGTACTATACAGAGAAGTTGCAGCATTAGAAAATTGTAGCGTAATGCAGGATGATCTGCAGCGGATAGGCACTTGGTGCAGGGAGTGGCAACTTACCCTTAACATAGACAAATGTAATGTATTGCGAATACATAGAAAGAAGGATCCTTTATTGTATGATTATATGATAGCGGAACAAACACTGGTAGCAGTTACTTCTGTAAAATATCTGGGAGTATGTGTGCGGAACGATCTGAAGTGGAATGATCATATAAAATTAATTGATGGTAAGACGGGTGCCAGGTTGAGATTCATTGGGAGAGTCCTTAGAAAATGTAGTCCATCAATAAAGGAGGTGCTTACAAAACACGCGTTCGACCTATACTTGAGTATTGCTCATCAGTGTGGGATCCGTACCAGATCGGGTTGACGGAGGAGATAGAGAAGATCCAAAGAGGAGCGGCGAGTTTCGTCACAGGGTTATTTGGTAAGGGTGATAGCGTTACGGAGATGTTTAGCAAACTCAAGTGGCAGACTCTGCAAGAGAGGCGCTCTGCATCGCGGTGTAGCTTGCTGTCCAGGTTTCGAGAGGGTGCGTTTCTGGATGAGGTATCGAATATATTGCTTCCCCCTACTTATACCTCCCGAATAGATCACGAATGTAAAATTAGAGAGATTCGAGCGCGCACGGAGGCTTTCAGGCAGTCGTTCTTCCCGCGAACCTTACGCTACTGGAACAGAAAAGGGAGGCAATGACAGTGGCACGTACAGTGCCCTCCGTCACACACCTTTGGGTGGCTTGCGGAGTATAAATGTAGATGTAGATGTAGATGAAGTATTTCTTCGTCCCTATTGTTCAATCTGTACATCGAAGAACCAGTAGTGGGTATACAAGTTCAGGAGTGGCATTAAAATTCAGGCTGAAAGGATATCAATGATGGGATTCTCTGATGACGTTGCTATCCCGAGTGAAAGTGAAGAAGAATTACACGATCTGTTGAATGGAATGAACAGTCTAATGAGCACAGAATATGGATCGAGAGTAAGTCAAAGAAAGACGAAAGTAATTGAGCCGTGCGTGGCTCGTGTTCGTGCCATTTCTTATTTTACTGTACTGCCATCTCGTTATGTTAATTTTCAATTACTGGAGTCACTGGGTTGCTGCCTTGCCTGCCCGTGACCGGCAGCAGCAACACTTACCGATATAGGCAGTGTCGTATTATCTTTGCTGGACTGTAATTACTTCCCAGTCGTCGTGTGGTGTTAGTTCGGACCTGGCAGTGTTTGAGTTGGCATGCGTCACAGGTTCAGTCGGGGCGCTGCAGCAGTGAGGTCCGGACCGCCATGACTCGCCCGACGGTTGCCGACACACATGATTGGAGTGGCGACGACTTTGATTGGTCGTCGGTTGGTCGTCTTGCTGGACGACGTGTGTTTGGCCAGCGATCGCTTATGAGTTGGCTGTGTGTGTCAACTCGTGATTCGTCCCTGTTATGGTGGAGTCACTGCGTTAGCATTGTCTAGTTCTTCGTGCAAGTGTTCGTGAAACTGTGTGTAGTTTTTGTGATTTTGACTGAGAAGATATTTTAAATGTTGTCGGCGTACTGGCTCTGAGGCGTCGGTCGGTTGGCGTGGAGCAGCGAGGAATCCTCAGCGGAGCGTAGTTTGGCCGGGCCCAGCTGGCGGTCTTTACGCGGTGTCGGAGTGTGTGGCGCTGTTCCCATTGCTACGAGGTCCGTGGCTCACCGACCCTGGGCATGAAAGTTCAGTTTTGATTTTACCTACCAGTAAGTGAAGACTGTTCATATTGTCTCGTTTGAAGTTCGTTGTCGGCTATTGGGATATTCCCGCGAGCAACAACGCGGTTTTCAAGTTGGAAAATTCTAGCCACCCTTCGGTGGAGTTTCACTGTATTTGGTTATTTGAAATGAAGTGCACTAGCGTGCAGGCCGGAGTGGCATATCGGTTCCAGGCGTTGCAGTCTGGAACCGCGCCACCGCTCCTGTCGCAGGTTCGAGTCCTGCCTCAGGCATGGATGTGTGATGTCCTTAGGTTAGTTAGGTTGAAGTAGTTCTAAGTTCTAGGGGATTGATGACCTCAGAAGTTAAGTCCCTTGATGCTCAGGGCCATTTTTGCACCAGCGGAATTTTCTGACTTGTGGCCGTTGACGTTCCGGTTAACTTCCCTGGCCGTTGACACAAGTTTCAGGTAGTGTAGTTTCCCCTTCGTGTTGTTGCTGCCCAGCACGGTGTGTAGTTTGACAGCTCCGTGTATGATTGGTTGTGGGCGCCAATATCTTATACGTTGTTCCGTTGAACTCCCTGTTGTGCCCTGGTCGGGTCGAGTGTAAGTTATCTTGTCGGCGAGTCCGCTGATTGTCGGTCGGTTGGGTTGTCGTTGGATCGTGAATGGTTGGCCCGACTGTCTGTCTCTCACCTAAGCAGGCCGACCCTCGAACTTCTGCGGGCCCTTGTGTGGACTGTCTAATTTTTTTTTTTTAATTTGTTCTTGTTGTTAGCATGTGTTTGACTTCTAGCCGGTTTTGTGTTTTATATTACAGTTGTTTTACTCTTAACGCCTTCAGCCTAGTTTAAAGTACTGTTTCACGTAAGCCCTTTGGCAATTTTTTTATTTCAATTTTTAAGTCTTCGGCCTTCAGCCGATTTGAATTTAATTTGTTTACTTCATCCTAAATAAAGAACTGTTTTAAGATAAGGCTTGCCTTTTAAATTTCTGATTATGCTTGCGTTTTAAATTATTGGCCTTCAGCCGTTTTTAAATTAAAGGGGCTTTCAGCCGGTAATTAAGTCCCAAAGATTAAAGCTGTGTGTTTAAAAAAAGTCTTGGGATCTTGTAATGTTTGATCAAATAATAAAGTTGTATGTTCGAGTGTAACTGACAGCCCCTTCTGTCGTCCCCTCTCCACAATTTATCCTATCTGTCCTGTCATACGGGTTAAGCAGGGCATATCAGTAACGAGAAGCAGCAGCAATGACAACAGCGAGAAACTTAACATCAGCTTTAATGGTCAGGTAGTAGATCAAGTTAAGGAATTCTGTTACCTAGGAAGCAAAATAACCGATGACAGGCGGAGCATGATGGACATAAAAAGCAGGCTATAACTGGCAAAAAGGGCATTCCTGGCCAAGAGAAGTCTGCTAGTATCTAAAACAGGTCTTAATTTGAGGAAAAAATTTCTGAGAATGTACGTTTGAGAAAACTGAAACAAAAGGGAATCTAAGCACTTGACAGGTGGTGCTACAGACGAATGTTGAAAATTAGGTGGATTGATAAGGTAAGGAAAGACTAGGTCGTACACAGAATCAGAGACGAAAGGAATATGTGAAAAACGCTGACAAGGAGAAGGGACAATAAGATAGGACATCTGTTAAGACATCATGGAAGCCGGCCGCTGTGGCCGAGCGGTTCTAGGCGCTTCAGTCTGGAACTGCGTGACCGCTACGGTCGCAGGTTCGAATCCTGTCTCGGGCATGGATGTGTGTGATGTCCTTAGGTTAGTTAGGTTTAAGTAGTTCTAAGTTCTAGGGGACTGATGACCTCATATGTTAAGTCCCATAGTGCTCAGAGCCATTTGAACCATTCTTAACTTCATGGAATGACTTTCATGGTACTAGGTGGGGTTGAAGAGGGCAAAGGCTGAAGAGGAAGACAGAGATTGGAATATATGCAGCAAATAAATGAAAACGTGGGCTGCAAGTTCTGCTCTGGAATCAAGAGTTTGGAACAGGAGAGGAAATCGTGGCGAGCTGCATCAAACCAGTTAGAAGTCTGATGACTCAAAAAAGGTCGTGCAACAAACACAGTCAACATAATATATACTTACTGCGTTAGGCAAACACAGTCACCATCTTTTAAAACAAACTCTGCAATCTTTTTCCCAGCTTAAGGTGACAAGTGGTATTACCATCAAGTCGTTACTAGATTATCTCTTAATTTTAAAAAGTTGAATAGTTAATATTGTTTTTGAGGCCCCACTCTTCTCAATAGTTCGGTGCGGTCCGCGACGAATTCCTCATTTGAACCAACATCTTCATCTTAGATTAATAATTGTACTCTACGTACTCAGTTATTAATCAGATATATTTCAGTCTCAGTCTGTCCCCACAGTTTTTAATTTTGTATCTCCCTGCAGGACGATGGAAGTAAGTAGTAGGAAGCTAAATTACGAAGTCGAATTAACTTCTATCCATAACTACGCTAACTCGAATGCGCTATGTAGTCGCTCGTCAGAGTACTGTTTGTGATACCATTTGAGTGACCTGACGTTGAAACATTCATAAAATAAACGTAAAAGTTTTTAAAATTATCGTTGTGGCTTATGGTCGTTCTAATAGATATGTAGTTACTTAATATCTACATTTCAGATCATTGAAAGAGTTATTTACTTTTTCATATACTACAGAGGTAAGCAATACAATCTGACAGTAGGAAAAAGAAAAAATAAATCCATGGCAATGCAAAAATTAGGTCTTTTTTTGGGTCATCAATCTACTGACTGTTTTGATGCGACCCGCCACAAATTCCTCTCCTGTTCTAACCTCTTCATCTCAGACTAGCACTTGCAACCTACGACCTCTATTATTTGCTCGATGTATTCTGATCTCTGTCTTCCTCTGCAGTTTTTGCCCCCTACAGCTCTCTCGGTACCATGGAAATCATTCCCTCACGTTTTAACAGTTGTCCTATCATCCTGTCCCTTCTCCTTATCAGTGTTTCCCACATATTCCTTTCCTCTCTGATTCTGCACAAAACCTCCTCATTCCTTACCTTATCAGTCCACCCAATTTTCAACATTCGTCTGTAGCACCACATCTCAAATGCTTCGATACTCTTCTGTTCCGGTTTTCCCACAGTCCATGTTTCGCTACCATACAATGCTGTACTCAGAAGTTAATTCTTAGAAATTTCTTTCTCAAATTAAAGTAGATATTTGATATTAGTAGACTTCTCTTGGCCAGGAATGCGATTTTTGCCATTGATAGTCTGCTTTTGATGTCATCCCTTCTCCGTCCGTAACTCTTTGTTTTGCTGCCTAGGTAGCAGAATTCCTTAACTTCATCTACTTCGTGACCATCGATCCTGATATTTTCTCGCTGTTCTAATTTCTACTGCTTCTCATTACCTTCGCCTTTCTTCGATTTACTCTGAATCCATGCTGTGCACTCCTTAGACTGTTCATTTCAAATTGAGTAGATCATGTAATTCTTCTTCACTTTCACTCAGGATAGCAATGTCTTCAGCGAATCGTATCACATCCTTCCACTTGAATTTTTATTCCACTCCTGAACCTTTCCTTTATTTCCATCACTGCTTCCTCGAGGTACAGACTGAACAGTAGGGACGAAGGGCTACATCCTTGTTTTACACCCTTTTCAATGCGACCGCTTCGTTCTTGGTTGTCCACTCTTATTATTCCTTCTTGCCTGTTGTACATATAGTATATGACCCGACTCCCGTATAGCTTACCCCTATTTTTCTCAGAATTTCGAACGTCTTGCACCATTTTACAATGTCGAATGCTTTTCCCAGGTAGATATATCCTAAGAACGAATCTTGATTTTTCTTTAGTCTTCCTTCCATTATTAACCTCAACGTCAGAATTGCCTCTCTCGTGCCTTTACCTTTGCTAAGGCCAAACTGATCGTCATCCTACACAACTTTCTTTTCCATTACTCTGTATATAATTCTTGTAAGCAACTTGGATGCATGAGCTGTGAAGCTGATTGTTATCACCCTTGCTTTTAATGTCACTAAAGGTTGTTTTGACTATGAGAACATAGGGAAATATTATACTTACTATAAATTTCGGTCACGCACGCGTAATGAATGACTGGCATTTCTATAACTGTATGAAAAGTTCAGGGTGAGTCTGAATGGAAAATGTTTTAGAATATATTTCATACCACGCGTATTACACTCTTCTACCTAGATACGAGTGAATTAAATTAACTTCATACCTCAGACCAGATGAACAAGTGATTAGGCCTGAAGAACTACATATGATCTGTGAAAAATAAGTATCCGTTGAAGCTACGCGTTCAGTAGTTCATTGTAACAATTGTAATAGGGAATAAAAGAGGGCTTTGACACGATTCTGGGAATCCTGTCTCCACGTTATTTCCAAGCAAGATCACATAACATCAACTGTCTTTGCTGGACGGCCGTTATAAGCAAACTGCCAACCAAACTAGAAAAGAAAGGCTACCATCGATAGCGGTATGATGTGGTCATAGGAACCTATAGGTGTCGCTGGTTCTGTGGAACATTTGAGCCAAGCGCACTTGTTCCGCCACAGAGCATAGGCCTCCCAAAGCGAAGACAGTCATCATTCAAGTTTCGCATGGAACGTTCGTATTCAGCTCAGTCGTACCAAAGTACAGGAACAGTTTGAAGAAGTTCATAAAATACAAGTTCGTGAGTATTCCGTGAATGGTTGGGCAACAGTGAGTGAATACTCTGTTTATTCGTCGAGTGTGCGAGAAATTACACCCGATATCAATTTTTCTTACTCAGTAGCATCTGTTGGTGGGATAGACTTTTATCTGAACAATTATGAAGGTTACATTTAAGTTTTATAGCGAGATAGTTTAATTTGCAGAAGCAATACAGCAAAGGCAAACTTCACTTTCAAAGTAGAAGTAAATTTAACTTATAATATAAGCATGTTTGGGTCTCACAATTAGAAGAGCGTTAATTTATTTATTTATTGTTCCGTGGGACGAAATTAAGGAGAAGTCTCCATGGTCATGGAACGAGTCAATGCATGAAATTATAACACAATATTAGAAACAGATAAAATGAAATATTAAAAAAAAACATTCAGGTGACAAGTCGTAAGTTTAAATAAAGAAAATCAACAATGTAACACTGGAATTAGCTTAATTTTTTGGCTCTTCCAGGAGCTCCTCGACAGTATAGAAGGGGTGAGCCATGAGGAAACTCTTCAGTTTAGACTTAAAAGAGTTTGGGTTACTGCTAAGATTTTTGAGTTCTTGTGGTAGCTTATTGAAAATGGATGCAGCAGAATACTGCACTCCTTTCTGCACAAGAGTCAAGGAAGTGCATTCCACATGCAGATTTGATTTCTGCCTAGTATTAACTCAGTGAAAGCTGCTAACTCTTGGGAATAGGCTAATATTGCTAACAACAAACGACATTGATGAAAATATATACTGTGAGGGCAATGTCAGAATTCCCAGACTATTGAATAGGGGACGACAAGAGGTTCTCGAACTTACACCACATGTAGCTCGAACAGCCCGTTTTTGAGCCAAAAATACCCTTTTTCAATCAGAAGAATTACCCCAAAAAGTAATACTATACGACATAAGCGTATGAAAGTATGCGAAGTAGACTACTTTTCGTGTTGAAGTGTCACTTATTTCAGATACTGTTCTAATGGTAAATAAAGCAGCATTTAGTTTCTGAACAAGATCCTGGACATGGGCTTTCCACAACAGCTTACTATCTATCCGAACGCCTAGGAACTTGAACTGTTACGTCTCGCTTATAATATGCCCATTCTGTCTGATCAAAATATCGGTTATTGTTGAATTGTCAGTTAGAAACTGTAAAAACTAAGTCTTACTGTGATCCAGCATCAAATTATTTTCCACAAGCCACGAACTTATTTCATGAACTACTTTATTTGTTACTGTTTCAATATTACACACAAGATCCTTCACTATCAAGCTGGTGTCATCAGCAAACAGAAGTATTTTTGAATCACCTGTAATACTAGAAGGCATATCATTTATAAAAATAAGAAACAACAGTGGCCCCAGCACCGACCCTTGGGGAAAGCCCCACTTAACAGTGCCCCATTGGGACTGAACATCACTACCACTCTCAATATTGCGGAGAACTACCCTCTGCTTTCTGTTCTTAAAGTAAGAGGCGAACCAATTGTAAGCTACTCGCCTTACTCCATAATGGTCCAACTTCTGCAGTAATATTTTGTGGTCAACACAGTCAAAAGCCTTCGTTAAATCAAAGAAAACACCTAACGTTCGCAACCTTTTATTTAATCCGTCCAAAACCTCACAGAGAAAAGAGAATATAGCAATTTCAGTTGTTAAACCACTTCTAAAACCAAACTGAACATTTGACAGCAAATTATGTGAATTTAAATGCTCCAGTAACCTTGTATATACAACCTTCTCGATAACTTTAGCAAACACCGATGGCATAGAAATAGGTCTAAAATTGTCAACATTATCAGTGTCTCCCTTTTTATAAAGTGGCTTCACTACCGAGTACTTTAATCAAAAAAATGGTTCAGATGGCTCTGAGCACTATGGGACTCAATTGCTGAGGTCATTAGTCACCTAGAACTTAGAACTAGTTAAACCTAACTAATCTAAGGACATCACAAACATCCATGCCCGAGGCAGGATTCGAACCTGCGACTGTAGCGGTCTTGCGGTTCCAGACTGCAGCGCCTTTAACCGCACGGCCACTTCGGCCGGCTGTACTTTAATCGGTCAGGAAACCGACCACTCCTAAAGGAAAAGTTACAGATATGGCTGCGTACTGGGCTAGCATACGTAGAACAATACTTGTGCTAGATACCCCGTCATATCCATGAGAGTTCTTGGTCTTTAATGATTTAGCCGGCCGAAGTGGCCGTGCGGTTAAAGGCGCTGCAGTCTGGAACCGCAAGACCGCTACGGTCGCAGGTTCGAATCCTGCCTCGGGCATGGATGTTTGTGATGTCCTTAGGTTAGTTAGGTTTAACTAGTTCTAAGTTCTAGGGGACTAATGACCTCAGCAGTTGAGTCCCATAGTGCTCAGAGCCATTTGAACCATATTTAATGATTTAATTATTGACTTAATCTCCCTCTTGTCAGTATCATGGAGGAGCATTTCAGGTAACAGTCTCGGAACACTTTTTTTCTAAGATCGCTATATAATTCCCTGTTGAGACTAGGTTTCTATTTAGTTCACCTGCTATATTCAGAAAGTGATTAAATACTGTACATATATGCAACTTATCAGTAACACGGACATTCCCACTACGCACTGATTCTGTATCCTCGACCTGTCTCTGCAGACCAGCAACTTCCTTTACGACTGACCATATGGTTTTAATTTTATCCTGAGACTTAGCTATTCTATCTGCATACCACATACTTTTTGCCTTCCTAATAACATTTTTAAGCACCTTACAATACTGTTTGTAATGGGCTGCTGCATTTAGATTTTGACTGTTTCTAACGTTTTGATATAATTGCCACTTTGTTCTACAAGGTATTCTTATCCCTCTAGTCAGCCACCCAGGCTGCCTATTTGTGCTAGTACCCTGTTTTGAACGTTCTAACGGAAAGCAACTTCTAAGAGCATGAGAAAAGCCTTGAGAAAAGCATTATATTTATCGTCTACTGTATCAGCGCTATAAACATCTAGCCACTCTTGTTCCTTGATAAGGTTTACAAAGGTCTCTACAGCAACTGGATCAGCTTTCCTAAACAGCTGATGACTATATTTAACATGTGTTGCAGCACAAAAATCTTTTAAAGTTAAAATTTGTGCATCATGATCTGAAAGGCCATTCACCTTTTTGCTAGCAGAATGCCCTTCTAGTAATGAGGAATGAACAAAAATGTTGTCTATGATTGTTCTACTTTTCTTTTGCACTCTCGTAGGAAAGAATACGGTTTGCATAAGATTATATGAATTAAAGAGGTCTACCAGCATCCTCTTCCTTGCACAATCACTTATACAATTAATATTGAAGTCACGACATATAACTAACTTTTTGTATTTCCTATAAAGTGAACCAAGAACCTCCTCTAGCTTTACCAAAAATGTTGTGAAATCGGAGTTTTGGGATCTATAAATAACAACAGTTATAAGTTTACCTCCGTTAAATTTAACCACACCTGCGCAACATTCAAACTTCTTTTCAGTGCAGTACTTTGAAACATCAATTGACTCAAATAGGATGCCGTTTTTCACATACATGGCTACTCCCCCACATCGAAAAGAGCTCCTGGAAAAGCTGCCAGCCAACCTGTATCCTGGTAAAGGAAGCCTCTGAATTATCTCCTTATTTACGAAGTGTTCATTTGCGAATTTAATAAACGAAGCAAATGGTATGAACTATTATCCTTTCAAGGCAACGATTTTCTATCAGAAGTGAATAATTTTAATAAAAAATGGTTCTAATGGCTCTGAGCACTATGGGACTTAACATCGGAGGTCATCAGTCCCCTAGAACTTAGAACTACTTAAACCTAACTAACCTAAGGACATCACACACATCCATGCCCGAGGCAGGATTCTAACCTGCGACCGTAGCGGTCGCGCGGTTCCAGACTAAAGCGCCTAGAACCGCTCGGCCACTCCGGCCGGATAATAATTTTAATACTCGTTAAGAAAAGACGGTCAGGTTTCGAGCGAAACGTGTTCTCTTGGTTAAGGATCCTTGACCCATGTACGATCGCCGCAAAGAAACCAGTTTTAATGACGGATCAGAAAGGTAAAGTGGGAAGCAGGTTACAAAATCTTATCCGAATCAGGGTCGATGATCGTCGTGTCAGGCGAACGTTCAGACCAGGGAATCATGGTGGTCGTCTTCTGTCAGAGAAGACTTGTATATCTTTCAATTATGAAGCTGGAAGCAAGGAAGTACGTAGGACTACCTTACTTTAGCGGTTGTAGTTCACACTTCCCTCAGTACGTAGTAGTTGAGAATCCATGTTGTATCCTGTGTCTGCTACACCATACAACGGTACGAACTACCAGACTACCACAAAAATGCTAACTTCTATCATACAGGTTCTAACATTCTGTGTGGTGTCTTTTTGTTCTACATCGTGTCTCCCTATCACTTTCGCGCAACGGCGCTCTGAGCGTGTTTTTTAGGAAATTGACTAGTTTGAACCTGGGACCTGTTGCTGGTAAGGAGACGTCAGACCACACATGACATGTAGAGTTCAGAAGAGTTCAGTGAGACTAGCGATGATATAACCAAATACTTAATGATTTTAGCGTCAGCTCCATTGCACTCCCTGTAAAAGAATCTTAATACTAACTAAATTTAGTGGAAGGGGTTCAAGGCTTTCCTATTTTTAGTTAGCTGGTAAACTAACGTCGAAAAAGCAGTTAAGTTTACCATTGGAAATTTTATTCTACTCACAAGACATTGTTTATAAATTGCACTATTGATAAAAGGAAATGTTTTAATACAGGATGGTAAAAACCAACTGCGTTCAACAAAAATGTGAACGAATATTCCCTGAATGGGTTTCCAAGTTCTACAATGGACTGAAGGATGAACTATGCTATATCACATCTATAATCTAGGTTTAAATTAAGTTTCACAAAAGAGAAAACTATCAAAATGGTCTAAAGTGGCCCTCAATTATCTTAAATTACTTATCTAACTTGTCGTAAATTACAGTGGCTGATGTGGCTTCTCAATAACTATATAACAGAAAAATCATCGTGTTTCATATTTTTACTTCAAGTGGCAAATGTGAACACCATGAGCTTTAATTGACGATCGACACTAGTATTACGCAAAAAGGGGGTGTAACAGATGAGACTTCTGCAGTTCTGAGTGAAGCTTTATGCGCTGTTATGTGGAGTCGCGTGCGTTCATTACCCTGTCGGTGTTCGTCAGGGGGCGGCGGGCTGCACAGCTCCGCTCATCTCGCCATCTCGCAAGCAACTCTCCCTCCTAACTTCTCCTTACTACAATTTACCGAAGTTGGTTTTAAAAAATTATGTGGCTGTGTTTTCATCTGACCAATCAGGGTCTCAATGTTAACCTTAAGCTCGCCTACAAAAATTCTGTCTATCCAATGAGAAACGTTATACTTTTCGTGGTGGGACAATGTTTTTAAAGTTTTCAACATAACAGAGACGCGAAAAAGTCTCACGCTAAAACTTGCAGCTGGTGTGGTCCTTTTAGTGTTATCGTAAGATCTATACTGTTCTTCTGGAGGGCTCTATCTTTTAACATGGGCTGGGGGGTAGTCCTGACGCAACAGAGACGCGAAAAAGTCTGACGCTAAGACTTGCCGGTGGTGTGGCCCTTTTTGTATTATCGTAAGATCTATACTGTTCTTCTGGAGGGCTCTAGC
Source organism: Schistocerca americana (assembly GCF_021461395.2). Taxonomy (NCBI): domain Eukaryota; kingdom Metazoa; phylum Arthropoda; class Insecta; order Orthoptera; family Acrididae; genus Schistocerca; species Schistocerca americana. The sequence goes on along the minus strand of NC_060121.1, from coordinate 742,896,093 downwards.
TTTTAACATGGGCTGGGGGTGGTCCTGACGTAACAGAAACGCGAAAAAGTCTCACGTTAAAACTTGCGGCTGTGGTGGTCCTATCGGTTAGCTGGCGACGTGGGTGTCCGTCCCTTATCGTAGGGCCTTCCAGCTTAACACGGTTCTGCTCTTGGCTTCTGTTCTCGTTTCTCCCCTCGGAACTGCGTCTGTCTCTCGGTGGGAAGGTATGACATGCATTTAGGCACTCTTGTGTTAGTCTGTGGTATTCCATTTGCTCACTCGTTACTCGTATTACTTTGGGTAATTTAATGTCACGATTTAGTCGGAGCTATGTGACATACTACTGGATTTGCTTACCATGTCAGGGTTTTCATGGAAGGTGTTGGATTTGCCTGACACCTTACAAGGTGACCGTCACCGTAGCAGCGTGAAGTTTTCTCCACGATTTTGTCATTCAGCACACCAAAGACGGCATCTGATAGCAACAGTCGTTCCAAAAGTGCTTCTGCTTATTCCAGACATCCCGAGTTTAGTCAACAACGTGGACGATTGTAACAGTGCTCTGAGTGAATCTTAGGGGACGAGAGGTGTCCAATATGCAATGCGACCAGTTACGGTTCAAAGAATGCGGAATTTGCTGTGGGACATTGTGGAATATTCAAACCTGTGCTCCTATAGTTTTGTTAAGTTCCAATATGTGGCGGCATATACGTAGCCTTCAAAACGGCGCATGTAACGAAGCAGAGAGCTATCACTGAATGCCTTCTGGTGGAATGCCAGAGCACTGAAAATATTCATTGGGTGCTTGCAGTATGTTTACGGAGACCTGGAAGCGAACAAAATCACGGTGAATCGTTGGTCGAGGCGTCTGTCATCATGGGAAAACGTCGCAAGAACATGTCCGATTTCCCGCATGCCGACTGGCCGCACAGAGTTATCACTCCTGCAATCTTGGAATGTGTGGATCCTCTCATTCGAGGTAATCGACATAACACAGTCAAACACCTTGCAGCACAAATAGACGTCTCTGTTAGTAGAGCTGACACGGCCGTGCACATGTTGGGGTACTCAAAGTTGTGTGCCAGCTGGGTTCGTCGCAGAAGACATAATGAACAGCGAGGGACTGTCTGTGCGGAGTTGCTTGAGCGTTACGAGAACGTTAGTCACAATTTTTGTCTAAGTTCGTCACAGACGATGAAACGTGGGTTCTTCACTTCGAATCGGAAACAGAACCAAAATCCATAGAGTGCCGCCATACCACCTCTCTTCCGAAGAAAAAGTTAATAGCCGCACCCTCAGCCGGGAAAGTCGTGACGACGGTGTTCTGGGACTCTGAAGGATTGCTCTGTTTGATGTCCTCCCTCACGGTGCAACTATCAACTCTGAAGTGCATTGTGCTTCTCCCGGGAAATTAAATAAATGACTTCAGACTGCTCGCCGCCACAGAAGTGCAAACGCATTTCTGCTTCTCTACTACAAAGCTAGGTTTCAACCAAATCTGCACCCGAGAGGAGCTCAGAGAACTCCATCTGTCTGTTCTTCCTCATCCATCTCGCATTGTCTGACTTTCATCTGCTTGGTCCAATGTGGGATGCACTCCACGCGAAGCTGTACGTGGATGATGGAGAGGTTATTTATGCAGCAAGATGTTGACTCCGATGTCGACGAGTATAGTGGTACCATGCTGGGTACATTCTCTCTCAATAAGGCGGCGTAAGGCCGTCGCATTCAACGGAAATCGTGTTGAAAAATAAAGTAATTTAATCAAAAGAGTGTTCAGTAATAAGGCGTATTGAAATCGTGAATTAAACCGACCTCCTTTCAGAAAAAAATGTTGCATTTCTTTTTGAATTTTGTGTTCCTGTCGACAAATACGGCGTTCATTTGTCGTGTGGTCAAATTCCGTTTTCCTGTACCCGCCCGTCGCTGCGTGCTTTGTTCTTCTGTTTCGACACTTATCACTTGCAGCATATATTGTAGGCGTATAAATATTACGAAAAGACACGTGTCTCTTCCATCTCCGCAAAAATCATTCACCTATTGATACCGCCACCTTTTGATGCTGACGACGAATACTACCATTTGCCTTCATGTTTTCACCTCATATGCTCTTCTTTGACGACGCCTGATAAAACAGTCTTTCTAGATTTTCCGTGTTTACCATAAATAGCTTAAGACAGACGCCGGCTCGGCTCCTTTGAAAGAACACACCCGAGTTCCTTCCCAGCCATATCCAACCCGAGCTGGTGATCCGTCTCTAATGACATCATCGGTGACGGGACGTTAAGTCCTAAACTATTTTTCACCTGTTACTGCTCTTTATGGTTACACAAAGGAGCCGACCTGCGAGTCTCTGTATGTGTCATCTCTATAATTTTACTTCCTGCCACGTTCTTCTACATATTCCCAGAGTTTTATTTCATTCCCATCATTTTTCCATCGCGTAGCAACTTACATGTACTACGAGGATCCCACGACTATTATTCAAGTAACGTGAAGGCCGCCTTTTAATGCATTGTTCTTTAACTGCTCACGATTAATTCCTACTTTGGCGACAAGAAGTTTGATAGCTCGCCGCCTGTCACCGAATCAATTTCATGTACCAGTAGCTACATAAAAAGGAACGACAATTTCAGACGGCGTCTGTGGATTCATAGCAGCTGTTTATCAAAAGTTTTATGTTTTATCTTTGTGCACAAGAACGTGTCCAGTGTCAAAATATAAAGTATTTGGGAAAAGTAATGCTTGCTGTAGAAAGTAAATTATCGGAAGAACTTAAATTTGGTTTAAGTTTTTTAAATAGTTAAGAGTGTTATTTTGACTGTTTTTAATTGGGTTGGCCTAGTGAGGTACACATGAAATAACGTACGTCTTCTCTCTTTTCTACTTCTTTACAGTAGTTTTTCATTCTTTCCCTATGTTTTTCTCTTCTTTCTTCTGTCCCTACTGCCTTTCGTTGTTTTCTCCTGGAACACTGGAAACCAATGAAATATTTAAGTTTTGTACTGAACTTTTGCCTTCCTCCTGTTACTTCCTCCGTTACTTCCATTCCCCCAGGTCTGCTTTAACATTTTTGATCCATGTGACTGACGTTTTTCTGTTTCTGACGAGAAGTTAAGATTTCTTTTTCTTATTCTTTTATCATCCAGCCTTTTTAGATTTCCATACAATTCTTTTCTTCCTGATTGTGTTTAATATAGGTTGTATCATACAATTTACTTGATTATTTCTTCTCAATGCCTGTTTCCCATCGTCGTATTTTGATCCCAAAGTTTCCCCGATTATATCTTCTTTTCTGTTTACCTAATTGTTTGGTTGTACCCAACGTAAGGCAATCTGGACCACAAAGGCAATCTGGTGAATGAGAGTGTTGCACTGCTAGCGTTTGGCATTTATAGAAATAGATTTCTTGTCTCATCAGTTTTTTGTTAGTTAAAATTCACTTCCTTTCTCCTTGTCCGTGGTAAGAGAAGTTCTTTGTCCAAAGCATTTGGTTTGTGATGTCTCGTCTAGATATTTAAATTGTGTAGCCATATTATTCTTTCATAATCAGTTTATATGTATTTCTGTACTTTGTGCCTTATTCGCATCTGTCACATACTCCGTATTTTTTGTTTTCGAGAGATATACGTAAGGCTGCTTTTGAAGCTGTCTGTTGTGTAGATTTATAAATGCTGATGTGTCTTCTGTGGTTTCAGCTAAGATGCCAAGATTGTCTGCAAAAGCCAGACCATCAGTTTTCAGATTATCCTCCTTTCTCTCAATTACGATTTTTTAAATTCCTTCTATTCTTTTCCTTCAGTTCCTGATTAACTTTTCTTGTATACTGTTAAACAGCAATGTGGTACATTTGTTTTGATCTGGTAAGCCTCAGATATCTCTGCTAAAGAATTAATTTTGCATTTGTTAGTGTGTCTTTCACAATGGTCAGCAACATATTATGAACTCGAAACTCTTTTAAGATGTTGAATAATGTTTCCCTGCCAATCGAATCGTACTTTCTTGAAGTCTACAGCTGTTATATAACTGAACAGTGCTGACTGCCAGGTTGAAGGCGAAGAGTAATAGTTGTACCACCGCAGCAACAGCAGGTACTGTGAGTGAATGGAAACAAGACACACACCCCATACCGTCGACAATGCACTGTTGTGCATTGTTTTCAATGCAAGTTACTATGGGGCAATAAACCAAACTAAACTTTGTATTGAGCCGCCGGAGACTGTGGGTCCCTTATACCAAAACACCCTGAACGTACCCCTGAAGACGTCTGAGAGTTGTCTGAAGAGTTCTCGTTAATATTACGTAGCTTAGTGAATAATTACGTAGCTAGTACCGATGGCACTGGCCACTGTCCGCGAACAGCTGAACATGTTGATGGCCGCGGTCAGCCGTCTTCAGCTGCTGCCTCGGAGTGTAGCGGCAGTGGGGAATCTGGTGCGTCGCAAGGTACACCCCAGGTGTTACATGCTTCACCCACTGTCCCTGCTGTCGAGATATCTTCGCGGGTACCAGGCGCGGTTGGGCCACCCTCTCCCCAAAGGGAGTGGCAGGTTTAGCTGCGTTCGCGGCGCACGAGGCGGAGGGTCAATGTGGAGGCTGGCCGTGTGGCATCGCCCGCTCTGCCTGTGAGTAGCCATGTGGGCGCTCCTTCAGCAAGGTCCGAGCAGGCACACGGGAGAGGGGGGGGGGGGGGGGGGGAAGGGTTGTAACGCTGCGCTTGTGGGCACACGATACTCATTAAAGACTGTACTATGGTAAGTTGACGGGCTTCACCTTAAGAGAAAGGATTTTTGTATAGATATTGACCGCGTGTACCTGAATGGAGGCAAATCAGACTTACACTCTCTTTGTAATAACAATGGTACGTCAAGCAAGTCCGAAATGCAACTACACGTCAGGACGGACAAGAAACAACACAGAAGATGCTACCAATTTGTTAATAATACGGTCACCAGCCTAATTAGGCATTAACTGAGTTTTTCCCTGTACAAGTTGATGTACGTGCACGCAAAACAACACGTAATAACACTGCATAATATGGTAAATTTTAGAACCAGAAAATCTACTGAACTGATAATTTCACTTTCTGTACTAATATGGATAAACCATAAATACATAACATTACACTATAATGTGTACTACAAAACTTCGTACTGTCTATTGATCTGATTAAAATCGGGCATAGGTTACCCTAGAAATAGCACTTTCGAAACACACACACAATGTCAATTTTGATAAAGGTAAAACACTGATAAATTTTGGGTTTTATATTGGCTTTAACTTTGCTGGTCTAATCAGTTTAGAACACTTAAGAATTCAAATGAATAAAAAAGGGGGGTGGACCCTGAAACTGTTATGATCACTGTATAAAAAAAATTTAATTACTGAAATCATTGTGTGCTCAAAATTTCCACTATATGAGTTACTACTCTTTTTATCTTATTTCCTGCTCATTTAAATACCATTATATCTGTCTCGAAATAATTAAACTTCATTACTAAACCAATTTCAAAATTATCTTCCAACTTTGTCAGACCTTTGTTATTCGTCTATTAGTTCATTAACAACAAAGTTCTTTAAACATCATTCTAACATAGCTAGGTCTGCAGGTAATTATTGTGAACATAAACTTTAATTCTTCATTTCGGGACACTCGGATTGTACAACATTTGGAAATGACCCTATCTAGGTTAGTTGTGAGGATAATTAAATGGTAGGACAGTTCTGGTAAAATTTAAGTTGTTATTGAACAGTATGGAACAAAAGTAACACTAGTCCACACGAATACAGTACTAAACGTTTCAACCTGTTCGTATCAACGCGGCGGTTGGCAGGTGGCGAGATGGCGAGGCACAGAGCACACATACAATCACAGCAATGGCTCTTGATGTATCGGCACTTTACTTCTTCTTAGCGCCGCAATACTTTTCCATTTAGTGCCTATGGAATTTTGCCATGCTGTATGGGCGTTGGAACGGCATATCCGAGGCTCAATGAAACCACGTCTTTCAGGAGAGCCTCCTCGATCCAGAACGTGTTGCTCAGACCAATGCCCAACTCCGACTACTACTGCTGAGCCCGTTGTGCTGTGCATCGCCCGTGTGCATTTTCCCGCGCTCGCCTGCTATCCACCTTTTACCGCTCCCTTACAAGCCGGGTATTCACCCGAGGTTTTGCATTCTACATATGCTAATACATTGCCTACGTATGGACCAGACGCACAATTACAACTTTAACATCTTACAACAATTTCAACATTTGTTACACGTCAATTCTATTACAATATTGCTTGAAATTTGACATAAACATTAATATTCACATTGAAAATTGTTTACAGTTTCTTTAACATAATGGCATGAAACAAAAAAGAAATGAAATCAGAACATCGATTACACTAATTTATCGAAAATCAGAAGAAAAAAATTATTTATATGTACAATAGTATAACGTCGTTGCTGTTACAGGGTTTATTAGTGATTGGGAGCTCCAACGCAAGGCGGGTGATGGAGCCCCTTAGGGAAGTGGCGGAAAGGTCGGGGAAGAAGGCACTCTGCCTGCTTGCCGGGGAGGGGGGGGGGGTCTCATCCCAGATGTGGAGGAGGCCCTGCCGGCGGTGATAGAGAGCACTGGGTGCACCCGACTGCAAATTGTTGCTCATGTCGGCACCAGTGACTCCTGCCGTCTTGGTTCAGGGGTCATCTTCAGTTCATACAAGTGGTTGGCGGAGTTGGTGAAGGCGGAAAGCCTAGCTCGTGGGGTGGAATCTGAGCTAACTATTTGTAGTATCGTTCCCAGAACCGATAGCGGTCCTCTGGTTTGGAGCCGAGTGGAAGGCTTAAACCAGAGGCTTAGATGATTCTGCGGAGATCTGGGGGTGCAAATTTCTCGACCTCCGCTATCGGGTGGAGAAATATAGGGTCCCCCTGAATAGGTCAGGCGTGCACTACACGCAGGAAGCGGCTACAAGGGTAGCGGAGTACGTGTGGAGTGCACATGTGGGTTTTTTAGGTCAGAGAATTCCCTCCCTAGGCCCGACAAGACGCCTCCTGAGACGCGGCAAGGTAGGAGTAGGCAAATGCAACAGGGAATAGCAGTATTAATGTACTAATAGTAAACTGCAGGAGCGTATATAGAAAGGTCCCAGAACTGCTCTCATTAATAAACGGTCACAATGCCCACATAGTACTAGGGACAGAAAGTTGGCTGAAACCAGATGTAAATAGTAATGAAATTCTAAACTCAGATTGGAATGTATACCGCAGAGACAGGCTGGACAGTGAAAGGGGAGGCATGTTCATAGCGATAAGAAGTGCAGTAGTATCGAAGGAAATTGACGGAGATCCGAAATGTGAAATAATTTGGGTGAAGGTCACGGTTAAAGCAGGCTCAGACATGTTAATTGGATGTCTCTATAGGCCCCCTTGCTCAGCAGCTGTTGTGGCTGAGCACCTGAAGGATAATTTGGAAAATATTGCGAGTAGATTTCCCCACCATGTTACAGTTCTAGGTGGAGATTTTAATTTGCCGGATATAGACTGGGAGACTCAAACGTTCATAACGGGTGACAGGGACAAAGAATCCAGTGAAATTTTTGTAAGTGCTTTATCTGAAAACTACCTTCAGCAGTTAGAGAACCCGTGCGGTTCTGGGCGCTACGGTCTGGAGCCGTGCGACCGCTACGGTCGCAGGTTCGAATCCTGCCTCGGGCATGGATGTGTGTGATGTCCTTAGGTTAGTTAAGTTTAATTAGTTCTAAGTTCTAGGCGACTGATGACCTCAGAAGTTAAGTCGCATAGTGCTCAGAGCCATTTGAACCATTTTTAGTTAGAGAACCGACTCGTGACGATAACATATTAGACCTTCTGGTGACAAACAGGACTACACTATTTGAAACAGTTAACGCAGAACAGGGAATCAGCGATCATAAAGCGGTTCCTGCATCGATGATTTCAGCCGTAAATAGAAATATTAAAAAAGGCAGGAAGATTTTTGTTTATCAAAAGTGACAAAAAGCAGATTTCAGAGTACCTGACGGCTCAACATAAAAGTTTTGCCTCAAGTACTGATAGTGTTGAGGATCAGTGGACAAAGTTCAAAACCATCGTACACTATGCGCTAGATGAGTATGTGCCAAGGAAGATCGTAAGAGATGGAAAAGAGCCACCATGGTACAACAACCGAGTTAGAAAACTGCTGCGAAAGCAAAGGGAACTTCACAGCAAACATAAACATAGCCAAAGCCTTGCAGACAAACAAAAATTACGCGAAGCGAAATGTATTGTGAGGAGGGCTATGCGAGAGGCGTTCAATGAATTCGAAAGTAATGTTCTGTGTACTGACTTGGCAGAAAATCCTAAGAAATTTTGGTCTTATGCCAAGCGGTAGGTGGATCAAAACAAAATGTCCAGACACTCTGTGACCAAAATGGTACTGAAACAGAGGATGACAGACTAAAGGCCGAGATACTAAATGTCTTTTTCCAAAGCTGTTTCACAAAGGAAGACTGCACTGTAGTTCCTTCTCTAGATTGTCGCACAGATGACAAAATGGTAGATATCGAAATAGACGACAGAGGGATAGAGAAAAAATTAAAATCGCTCAAAGAGGGAAGGCCGCTGGGCCTGATGGGATACTAGTTCGATTTTACACAGAGTACGCGAAGGAACTTGCCTCCCTTCTTGCAGCGGTGTACCGTAGGTCTCTAGAAGAGCGTAGCGTTCCATTGGGTTGGAAAAGGGCACAGGTCATCCCCGATTTCAAGAAGGGACGTCGAAAAGATGTGGAGAACTATAGACGTAAATCTCTGACGTCGATCAGCTGTAGAATTTTGGAACACGTATTATGTTCGAGTATAATGACTTTTCTGGAGACTAGAAATCTACTCTGTAGGAATCAGCATGGGTTTCGAAAAAGGCGATCGTGTGGAACCCTGCTCGCGCTATTCGTCCACGAGACTCAATGGGCCATAGACACGGATTCCCAGGTAGATGCCGTGTTTCTTGACTTCCGCAAGGCGTTCGATACAGTTCCCCACAGTCGTTTAATGATCAAAGTAAGAGCATATGGACTATCAGACCAATTGTGTGATTGGATTGAAGAGTTCCTAGATAACAGAACGCAGCATGTCATGCTAATGGAGAGAAGACTTCCGAAGTAAGAGTGATTTCAGGTGTGCCGCAGGGGAGTGTCGTAGGACCGTTGCTATTCACAATATACATAAATGACCTTGAGGATGACATTGGAAGTTCACTGCGGCTTTTTGCGGATGCTGCTGTGGTATATCGAGAGGTTGAAACAATGGAAAATTGTACTGAAATGCAGGAGGATCTGCAGCGAATTGACGCATGGTGCAGGGAATGGCAATTGAATTTCAATGTAGACAAGTGTAATGTGCTGCGAATACATAGAAAGAAAGATCCCTTATCATTTAGCTACAATATAGCAGGTCAGCAACTGGAAGCAGTTAATTCCATAAATTATCTGGTAGTACGCATTAGGAGTGATTTAAAATGGAATGATCATATAAAGTTGATGGTAAAGCAGATGCCAGAGTGAGACTCATTGGAAGAATCCTAAGAAAATGCAATCCGAAAACAAAGGAAGTAGGTTACAGTACGCTTGTTCGCCCACTGCTTGAATACTGGTCAGCTGTGTGGGATCCGTACCAGATAGGGTTGACAGAAGAGAGAAAGAAGATCCAACGGAGAGCAGCACGCTTCGTTACAGGATCATTTAGTAATCGCGAAAGCGTTACGGAGATGATAGATAAACTCCAGTGGAAGAGTCTGCAGGAGAGACGCTCAGTAGCTCGGTACGGGCTTTTGTTGAAGTTTCGAGAACATACCTTCACTGAGGAATCATGCAGTACATTGCTCCCTCCTACGTATATCTCGCGAGGAGACCATGAGGATAAAATCAGAGAGATTAGAGCCCACACAGAGACATATCGACAATCCTCCTTTCCACGAATGATACGAGACTGGAATAGAAGGGAGAACCGATAGAGGTACTCAAGGTACCCTCCGCCACACACCGTCAGGTGGCTTGCGGAGTATGGATATAGATGTATATGAGGGCACGTTTACCAAAATCACAATTCTCATTAATAATCTTGGTAGGAATGGTACTCTTGCACAAGACTACTCATCTCTTAAATACTGAAGGATAGTGTGGTATTTACAGTGACCTCGTTTTTAGCAGTATCTCCAGGGGCGATGTAGACCGAATGCGCTCCACTGAACAAACACGTGGTGTATACTGACGTCAAAGGTCTTCTTTTTTTGTTTGTTTTTTTATTTTGCTTTTTTTTAAATACCGCATCCCGAACTTCGTACTTTCATATCAATTACAGCGAGAACCACTCCATACATCATTTTCCGTGATGTGCCTCAGAAACGTTTAACTTGTTAAAACGTCGCTTCACATTTACGGCGCTGCATTGTTCCTGTTGTCATTATTTCGTGAATATTTAGTGCGTAACAACAACGTGAATCTTTTAGCACAGTGCCACAGCTTGCACTATGCATAGTAAGCGCTCAACTCTTACCTGTCCAAACAAATAGCTTTCTGTTTATTTGGCAAAGACACGGTATGTAAGTATTATACTATAATAATGCTAATTATAATATAATAATGCTAATCTCTATGTTTCCTAGGTTTATAGCTCACTATACGCAGCGAAAATCACCCAATAGGCAAAATCTTTACTTCACTGCCCACACATTGTCTTTCTCAAGCTCATTTAGTGAATCAACAATCTACAGTGTGACAGTACTATAATGTGTTTGTATTTTAAAGCTGCAGACCATGATATGCATCGTTTCATGTTACACACCAATTACTCTGTGACCACGAGGCTCTGCTGACTGTACATCGATTTCTCGAGCTTCAGTTTAGAGTTGTAGGCCATGATATGAAGCACTGTAATTCTTTCAGTTTTAGGTTCGGCGTGCGCGGTTAAGTTCCAGAATCATAATCTTATACCAAAAATAACCAGTACAAAGCTACGGCCACGAGCACACTCTTCCTCTCACTGACGACACGGCCGCGAGCCTTTTACTCGCTTCTTATCACCTTTGTTTCCGTTTCCCTGTGACATTACGATTTTAAACCTCAACTTCTGTCAATAATATTACAGAAATTACAGTGTTTTACACTTTCGTACGAAACCAAAACCGTGCACCAGCATTCAACTGTATTTTTAACATAACAGAAGAAAACGGTAAATAGGAATTCTACAATTTAGCAAATACAAAACATGAACAAAAAAAGTTTGATCTACTGAAACTCTCTATAGTGTGAAAGGGAAAGAAAAAAAAGCAAAGTAATGAGAAAGAAAATACTTCGTAATTATTAATCTGCTCACTCAGCAGTTACAAAACTGTTCATTTCATAGATAAGTCTTGCGTTCGTTCATTGGTTCATTTCATTCATTTATCGTGTTCCGTAAATTTCATTAAGAATGGAACATGGTACGAGACAAAATATGCAACAATAGTCAAAAGGAGTCAGTCACTGCAGTGTATTTCTGTATATTTCTAGCAAATTAGGACCAGTTCTATCTACCCTAATTGACAATTACGGAAAATATTTCTAAATTACTTTATACCGATTTTCCCTCCTAGAGCAGTAAAAGGCAAGTTATGTGGTGTTTCGGCAGATATTTGCGATTTCGTTTTTTGCAGTCTGGAGATGGAGTCAAAACAAATACTACTCATCACGTTTTTCATGCAATGTCCAGACTCGACGGAGAGCGTCGGTGCGTTTTCCGTTACAAGCAAAATTTCTTACAATCTTGATTGTATGTGCCCATTCGAAAGAGAGGTCCCAGATTGGTCTAGTACGATATTCGTTTTATCGACATGTATTAACAGGCAGAGTAAAAGATGAATAGTTAGCAGTACTCCAGCAGCAAATGAGCAGCCCAGGGCGGTGGCAGTCGGCTTGGGCCAGGGCAGTGCTGTCGCTGGTGGAGTGTAGGTTATTCTTTTTGTTTTACTGTCCCTGTTATTTCTATAGGTAAAACGAATATCGCAGTAGAGCAATAAGGATCCATTCTATCGAAAGGTTACGTATACTTTTTTAGGAAATCAATTTGTTTGTGCTGGGAAACAAACCGACGCTTTCCATCGACTCTGTGCGTCGGATGAAAGACATGAGCGGTACTTGTTTGGCCTGTGTAGGCTACACATTGCAAATACGAAATTCCAAACATATACCGAAGGACCATAGAAATTGCTCCTGACGACTGTTGACAGGGACACTTGTTAATTTTTACGAACTTTAGGAGAGAAACAGTTACTTTTATAAAATGCAGCTTTTGACTTATCTAATAAAGCAAATGCACGTGGCTCCTTCTAATATGAAATTAGAGTTGTGGGGAATTTACATTCCTAAGTATGACTATTGTGATAGATAGACGGGTGGCTAATGAGGTACTCTCTTTTTTTTAATATCTTGGGATTCACAGTTTATTTCCTTATATACATCGGTAATTTGCTTTCGGGTTTTATACCGAAATATAAAACGTAATTTTGAACCCTAGATGGGCGCGCATTCACTACATCAAATTTCTTTAACTTCTGGTGCTGTAGTTCTAAATTTCATTCATGTTTTTAATCACTAGTAGCTTTAGAGTTTACCAATTGGCAAGTAAGTATAAGAATCTCGAGGGCCACGAGCAGGCCTCTTGAAGATGTTCAGTTATAAATTTCATACAATATTACTATTGTATACCCCAGGGGAGTGAATCATTTGTGACTTTAACTACATTACCCCATAAAATTATGCCCTAAGATAATATTAAGTAAAAGTACGCAGTGTATGCTAGAAATGCCATCAGCAGTTGAACACATTCAGAAAGCTTTCAAAGTGCAAAGCCAGAACTGAGGTCTTTGGTTGACTTACCCATGTGCTGGTGTCGCCACAGTTTATTACCTGCCTAAATATCTACCACAGACATATCCTTGTCCAATGTTTTCCAATTGACCTCTAAATCCGATTCCCATATGTGCAGTCGTTTTGATACTTTTGAAATTGCGTAATACGAGTCAAAGTATGAATTAGGAGTAAACTATATGCCGTTAACAGGTTGCAATTTTGTTCTGTTATTCTCTTAGCTGTGCCTGGCATGGCTGTGGCTGCACCCCTTCTCAGAATACCACCGTAATCAACGACTACCTCAATTTTTGAAGATTTCTCCAATTTCCCGGATACATCACAAACGTAGGTCGACAACAGGATCGTACGAAGCACCGATCATTGCAGTACGCTATACGAGGTGCGACAATATAGTAATGAGACTCATTTTCTTTGCAAGATGTGGCAACCCTGCAGGCTTGCATAGGGACAATATCTTTGACCTTGGTCTATAAGCTGCTTCTAGTCCAAGTAGCACATCGATGGAACTGCTCAACCGTGAGTTGTGTTGTAATAAGTTAACACATGTTTGTGTCTCTCATCACTGAAATGGAACCGCATAATATTGCACAACGGTATGCGATTTCTTTTTGCGTTAAATTGGGTGAAAACGGTAAGCTTCAGAGGGCTTTTGGAGAGGAGGTTATGTTAAGAGGTCAAGCTTTTGGTTGGCATAAAATGTTTATTGAAGGCATAATGAATGCTGAATACGAAGACCGCAGTGGACGACCATCAGCCTCACGGACGGATGTCAACTTGGCCAGGGTGCGTGAACTCGTACGACAAGATCGAAGGTTATCAGTGAAAATCATTGCAAAAGAACTGAACATCAATCGAGAAATGGTTCGTCTAATAACAACTGAAGATTTGTGCAAAAATTGTCCCCGAAAATCTCACACCACAACAGCGAGAAACACGGAAAAATGTGGCAGCCGATGTGTTAGAGCAAACGGAAATCAATCCAGAATTATTGAGCCGTGTTATCACCGGTGATGAAAGTTGTTTTTTTTCAGTACGATCCAGAGACAAACGCCAAAGTTCGCAATGGTGCTCAAAGGGATCACCCAAACCAAAAAAACCTTCCCTGTCAAAGTCAAAAGTGTAATGCATGCTTGTGTGCTTCTTTGATTCCAAGGGAATTGTTCATAAGGAGTGGGTGCCTCATGTACAAACAGTTAACCAATATTACTACAAAGAAATTTTAGAAAGACTTCGTAAAAGAGTTCTTTGTGTCCGTGCCAACATTTCTGATAACTGGATTCTGCATCACGATAATGCGCCATCCCATACTGCTCTGTCAGTACAGCAATTTTTAACCTCAAAACAAATTTCAGTACTACCACAGCCACCTTATTCACCAGATATCGCTCCGTGCGAACTTTTTCTATTTCCAAGAGTCAAAACTGCGGTCAAGGGACACAATTTTCAAACAACACAAGAGGTCCAAAAAGCTGTGACGAGGTTCTTGGAGGATATTACAGAACATGAGTTCCAGAAATGTTACCATCAGTGGCAGAAGCGCTGGAAAAAGTGTGTGCAATCAGAAGGGAACCACTTTGAAGGAGACAACACTGAACTTGACTAAAACGGTAAGCAACATTTTTGTTTTCATATCAGTCTCATTACTTTACTGTCGCACCTTGTATTTCATGTTCCTCAACTCAAATTTAATCTTATTCATGAAGCGCTCTTACATGCTATTTTGCAATCTCTTGCCGTAAGGAAGAAATAATTATTTTCCAAGTATCAAAGAAATTCTTGGTCACAGTATCGGAATCGTCAGTCACTCTACGAAAGCGTGCATTAGGTTGTACAAATGTAAAATCAAAGTAAACGATTAAATACGCTTTAAATTAATACTTCAAATTACTTAAATCCTCAGAAGCGTTGTTTTCTGTGTGCGCTTAAATCAGAGGTAAACAAACCAACATATCAGTACTTCAAAAGGAATTTGACACTTAAAAAAGTACTTTACAACCGCGCAATTAGACAGAATTTATTAACATCTGTTAACGACTATTGCCGGCCGGGGCGGCCGAGCGGTTCTAGGTGGTACAGTCTGGAACCGCGCGACCGCATCGGTCGCAGGTTCGAATCGTGCCCCGGGTATGGATGTGTGTGATGCCCTTAGGTTAGTTAGGTTTAATTAGTTCTAAGTTCTATGGGACTAATGACCTTAGAAGTTGAGTCCCATAGTGCTCAGAGCCATTTGAACCATTTAACGACTATTTTGTGCAAATGAACACTTCCAGCCAACTGACATGTTTTATATTTTCATGTAGTATTTTTGTGTATGAATATCTGCAGAAACCGTTAAGTAGAAAAAGTAATTAGGTGATATCTCACGTATAATAGCAGTAGACATGCAACAGAGACTGCAGATAGACTTAATAAGGACCCAAGGTTGCAGATCTCCCGATAATACCAGGCGTAGAAGTATGAAACTGGAATTTGGTTGCAGTAATTACGTCTGTTATCTGAAACTTATAAACAACATTTCATTCAAAATAATTCACATTGCTGTTTATACATTTCTCTCACTTCTCCCGCGGGCTTTGAATGCCATGCAAAAAAAAAAACCACAGTTCATCTTTTGGAATGAACCAGTCAACGAGATATTTTCGTACATTTTCATACGAATTCAAGCGTTGTTGAGGGAGAGCTTGTCCCAGTGATGCAAACAGATAATCGGACGGAGCCAAGTCAGGATAATAAGCCTCATGCCCTAGTATTTCTAAACTGAACGGCTTGATCGTTCGCCTGACCCGTTTTGCTGCGTGTGATGAGGCGCTATCAAGGAGAAATATGACTTTGTGTTGCTTTTTTCCATATTCCGGTCATTTTTCACGTAATGCTCTATTTAAATCGATCATTTGTTGTTGGTAGCGATCTGAGTTAACGGTTTTCACAGGCTTTAGCAGTTGATAATAGATGACACCCTTCTGACTCACCAAACACAGAGAATTGCTTTCTTTCCAAAGCGATTTGGTCTTGCGGTGGATGTCGATGGCTTGCCTCGATTTACCCATGATTTACGTCGCTTAGGGTTCTCAGAATACATCCATTTCTCATCATCTGTGTCTATGCGATGGAGAAACGGCTGCCTTTGTAACTGGCGAGCAGCATTTCACGAGTGGTCTTTCGACGTGCTTGCTGTCTTTCATTCAGTTCATGGGGAACCCATTTTTCCACTTTCTGTACCTTTCCCTTAGCTTTCAACCGAAGAGAAACGGCTTTCTGCGTCACATTCAGTTATTCCGCGAGTTGCTGTTGAGTTTGAGTATCATCTTCATCCAATAAAGCCTGCAATTCGTTGTCGTCGAACTTTTTCGGTGGTTTCCCGATCTCGTCGTTTTTCACGTCAAAATCACAACTTTTGAATTTTTGAACCATTCGAAACACTGTTTTCCAAAGAGCATGTTAGCGGAAAGCTTCGACAAGCATTCGTGGCGATTCTGCAGCAGTTTTATTCAAATTATAACAGAAAACCAATGCTGTCTGCAAATCGTAGTTCGTAGGCACAAAACTCGTCATTCCAAAATAAAACTTTAAATGTGCAGCCGAGTGTGCGCTGGTATGAAACTTCCTGGCAGATTAGAACTGTATGCCGGACCGAGACTCGAACTCGGGACCTTTGCCTTTCGTGGACGAGTATTCTACCGACTGAGCTGCTCAAGCGCGACTCACGATCCCTCCTCACAGCTTCAGTTCTTGCAGTATCTCGTCTCCTACCTTCCAAACTTTACAGAAGCTCTTCTCCGAACCTTGAAGAACTAGCACTCCTGGAATAAAGGATATTGAGGAGACTTCGCTTAGCCACAGCCTGGGGGATGTTTCCCGAGTTCGAGTCTCGGTCCAGCACACAGTTTTAATCAGCCAGGAAGTTTCAAAACTCGACATATCTACGGGTTTGAAACAGATACCAATGTATGGAACTTGGTTTACTGTGTGTTGACATTCGTCGTCAGCAGTTCCAGGAAGCAGATGGCGCTACAGCATCGGTCCCACTGGCCCTACACTGTGGGCTAGCACCATCTATAGGGAAATTCCGGTTTCATACTTCTACTCCTGATACATGTTGCCCTGTTAAGTTTATACCATGTCAGGCGCCGAGAGACCTACAGAACCTAAGTTTTTGAAACTCAAGGTGACATAACCGAAAGTTACAAGTACAACCGCTGTGGCAAACAAATTGCTATCGAAAGACAGGGTATATCCAGCTGCACACATAGTTTCTTATGAAACAATCACGTTATACACAAAACCTTCTTGGTGTCCTTGGTTCAGTTCAATGATGACTCCACTTCTTGGTCTATACAAATTACAATAATATCTGAAGGATAAACGCTTTCATATAGTAATGTATTTAGTGAGGAACTGAGCGCAGTCGAAGAGAGTGCTATTTCACCCGAATCCACGCCAGCACAATTAGATTTTTTCGATAGATGTAAAACGTACAGCTATGATCAAGCTTCATCCACAATTTGGTCCGCATAGGCTGCTTCTTTATGTAGTATCCGCTCTCTATATTTCTAAGAGCGTCCGAAGGCCATTTGAAAGTCCGTAATACGTTACCCCGCATGTCTTAAGGTAAGTGATATTGAGAGTATTTTTGATTTAGGTTTATTATTGTTCGCTAACCGCTTTGAAAGAAAATGTACAACGACTATCAAATTCCGTCGTAAAACTTCTATGACACACACCGACAAAAAATCGTGTACAAATTAAGGAACCGTTTGGATTTACTTGCATGTCCATACGCTCGTTCTACTTATCTGTGTTGCGAACAAATATTTCTCCCACAAAATATGTTTGCATGTAATTCTTGAATATGTTTAAAACCTCATGAATAGGCTTCTTTCCGTGACCAGGCCGTTAACTCTCGTTTATGTTGTATTTCCTGTGGTTATCGGTAATCCAGTATAAGAAAGCGGACCTAACCTCATTAGAGAGATATACGAGAATATACCTGACATTACAGTCTGCGAGCGACCTACAGTGTAGTTTGTAAAAAGAGAAAATTAAATCTGAACTCCGATAATGAGAACTTAACACTGTCGAAACCGATCGTCCAATAAAATGCTGTCTTAGCGATCTTGACTGATAAAGTTTTCTTCTGTTAACATCAAAGGGTAAATATTCTTAACAATATGGGACGCTGATCATTTTTAGTAACAGTACATCTATTGCTGAAGGCGTTGTAGTATGGCGCCCAGATATCCCTTTCTGATTAGTGGCCGACTCCACCGTTTCCAAAACAAATTCCTCTGTTTCCACGAGTACACGTTTTATTGAAATGCCCTGACAGATTAAAATTGTGCGCTCGATCTGGGTGGGGGTTTCTGGCAGATTGAAGCTTTCGATCGCGTACGAGGATTGGACGGCTAGCTGTCAGCTTCTCGGCTGTTGGAAAACTAGCACCTGAACGGAGAGAACACGGATGCTTCTGACCTCTTCATATCATTTGTGATTATAAAAGTATTTAATAGTTTCCTATGTACATTATACAAAAAATTTAATGTAATTACTCTTAAAAAAACTGGTGCAGCATTACAGTAACGGCACTTACAAGCCTACGTCATTCCAAATGGGCTAAGGCACGTTTGTTGAGAGGCCCGCTCGGGAAATGAGAAACGCAACAGTTGCACTACTAAATTGTGCATTTTAACACCCTTTTTTTATTATTATTATTTTTTAGAGGACTGTCAGGACACACAGATATCAATAAAATTCATTGTAATGATAGTCCACTAGAGCTACTTTTGGTAATTTTTTTATTTTATGCCTACCGTTTTTGAGGAGGCTCATTTTTTATGCGGTACTCAATAACATCGTAAATTCTATTTTTCAAATATTTGCAATATAGCATTTACGGTCTTACTGAGTACAGCTTGAAAATGACCCATGCTTGAAATCGTAGCTGCACTAAAAAGTATATAAAAATTCAGCTCTGTTGGATTATTGATAATAAGCATTTTATACAATTTGTACCTGCAAAGCGGCAGGCCAAAGAAATATTGAAAAACATTATCAGCCTTACTCCAGTCGTCCTAATAAATTTACCATACCTAGTCAAATTGAAAGACGTGTTAGCCTACAGTTCGCTGATGGCGCAGTAACTACCGAACACGAGAGATTTCGTATTTCATATCATTCTCTTCAAATACCGGGTTTTGTATAAAAATTAAGTTATACGGTTGCAGTTACACTGTATCCAGAGGTATCTGAGGAGATGCAAATGTCACGATATTTTAGTTATTTACCTGAGCACCAATAAAATTTTTGTATTAAAATACGGAAGTTCTTATCACAGAATGGAAGCTGAACGCTTAATAAGATATATAGTTGCTGCAAGCTGATGGATTCTACGGATTTTCTTGTATTGATTTAATGTATGTGATTGCCAGTTTAATGTATGTACTGATAAACAGGAGTATTGCCATAGTGGAACGCAGGAACTGTATTATAGACCTTGGATGGGCAACCGGTAGCCCGCAGGGCGCATTCGGCCCGCGATCGGTTTCAGTCCAGGCCGCGGAAGAAATTCTTGCGAGAGATAACGAGGCGCTCGCACTGGTCTCCGCTCGTTACGCATTCCAATAAAACTACATCGGTCCACAGACCTTTAAGAGTCTCAAGAATCTATGATGTATATGCGCAAACTGAAGCCTCGGATTTGCAGCTTATTTAGGAACCAGGTTTTAAATTGTAAGACATTTCCAGGGGCAGATGTGAACTCTGACCACAATCCATTGGTTATGAACTGTAGATTAAAATAAAGAAACTGTAAAGGGGTGGGAATTTAAGGAGATGGGACCTGGGTAAACTGATTAAACCAGAGGTTGTACAGAGTTTCAAGGAGAGCATAAGGCAACAATTGTCAGGAATGGGGGAATGAAATACAGTAGAAGAAGGATGGGTAGCTTTGAGCGATGAAATAGTGAAGGCAGCAGAGGATCAAGTAGGTAAACACACGAGGGTTTGTAGAAATCCTTGGGTAACAGAAGATATATTGCATTTAATTGATGAAAGGAGATAATATAAAATGCAGTAAATGAAGCAGGCAAAAAGGAATATAAACGTCTCAAAACCGAGATCGACAGGAAGTGCATACTGGCTAAGCAGGGATGGCTAGAGGACAAATGTAAAGATGTAAGGATGTAGAGGCTTACCTCGCGAGGGGTAAGATAGATACTGCGTACAGGAAAATTAAAGAGACCTTTGGAGAAAAATTAACGACTTGCATGAATATCAAGAGCTCAGATGGAAACCCAGTTCTAAGCAAAGAAGGGAAAGCAGAAGGGTGGAAGGAGTATATAGAGGGTCTATACAAGGGCGATGTTCTGGAGGACAATATTATGGAAATGGAAGAGGATGTAGATGAAGATGAAATGAGAGATACGATACTGCGTGAAGAGTTTGACAGAGCACTTAAAGATCTGAGTCGAAACAAGGCCCCGGGAGTAGACAACATTCCATTAGAACTACTGACAGCCTTGGGAGAGCCACTCCTGACAAAACTCTACCATCTGGTGAGCAAAATGTATGAGACAGGCGAAACTCCCTCAGACTTCTAGAAGAATATAATAATTCCAATCCCAAAGAAAGCAGGTGTTGGCAGATGTGAATCTTACCCAAGTATCAGTTTAATAAGTCACAGCTGCAAAATAGTAATGCGAATTCTTTACAGACGAATGGAAAAAGAGGTAGAAATCGACCTCGGGGAAGATCAGTTTGGATTCCGTAGAAATGCTGGAACACGTGAGGCAATACTGACACTACGACTTATCTTAGAAGAAAAATTAAGGATAGGCAAACCTACGTTTCTAGCATTTGTAGACTTAGAGAAAGCTTTTGACAATGTTGACTGGAATACTCTCTTTCAAATTCTGAAGTTGGCAGGGGTAAAATATAGGGAGCGAAAGGCCATTTACAATTTGTACAGAAAGTAGTTGGCAGTTATAAGAGTCGAGGGACATAAATGGGAAGCAGTGGTTAGTAAGGGAGTGAGACAGGGTTGTAGCCTCTCCCCGATACTATTCGATCTGTATATTGATCAAGCAGTAAAGGAAACAAAAGAAAAGTTCGAAGTAGGTATTAAAATCCATGGAGAAGAAATAAAAACTTTGCCGGCCGCGGTGGTCTAGCGGTTCTAGGCGCTCAGTCCGGAGCCGCGCGATTGCTACGGTCGCAGGTTCGAATCCTGCCTCGGGCGTGGATGTGTGTGATGCCCTTAGGTTAGGATAATGGAATGTAGTCGAATTAAGTCGGGCGATGCTGAGGGAATTAGATTAGGAAATGAGACACTTAAAGTAGTAAAGGAGTTTTGCTATTTGTGGAGAAAAATAATTGATGGTGGTCGAAATAGAGAGGCAAGGCCAAGGAAAGAGAAATTTGTTAACATCGAGTATTGATTTAAGTGTCAGGAAGTCGTTTCTGAAAGTATTTGTACGGAGTGTGGCCATGTACGAAAGTGAAACATGGACGATAAATAGTTTAGGCAAGAAGAGAATAGACGCTTTCGAAATGTGGTGCTACAGAAGAATCCTGAAGATCAGATGGGTAGATCACATAGCTAATGAGGAGGTATTGAATAGAATTGGGGAGAAGAGGAGTTTGTGGCATAACTTGACTATAAGAAGGGATCGGTTGGTAGGCCATATTCTGAGGCATCAAGAGATCACCAATTTTGTATTGGAGGGCAGCGTGGAGGGTAAAAATCGTAGAAGGAGACCAAGAGATGAATACAATAAGCAGATTCAGAAGGATGTATGCTGCAGTAGGTACTGGGAGATTAAGAACCTTGCACAGGATAGAGTAGCCTGGAGAGCTACATCTAACCAGTCTCAGGACTGAAGACCACAACAACAATATATAGAGGCTAAGATTCGAACATGGGTCTCCAGCTCACCAGTCGGATGCGCTTATCACTACGCCAACCTGGCACAGGGGGTTTGCAAAACTGCACACTTCAGTCCGCAGACCAAATTCCAATTCTCGTCTCAGTCCACTTGGAATTCCCCCTTAACTCTAACATCACTGCAGAGGCTCTCCAGCTGCAATGGAATAGAGCCGGACACGGTGGCCGAGGGCGTCTAGGCGCTTCAGTCCGGAACCGCGCGACTGCTACTGTCGCAGGTTCGAATCCTGCCTCGGGCATGGATGTATGTGATGTCCTCAGGTTAGTTAGGTTTAAGTAGTTCTCAGTTCTAGGGGACTGATGACCCCAGATTTTAAGTCCCATAGTGCTCAGAGCCATTTGAACCAATGGAATAGAGCCTCAACGTCGAACCCATGGGTGATAGTGGCGGGGAGAGGGTGGGGGGGGGGGGGGGGAATGGGAGGATTTTGCATGAAACATGATATCCACCCATAGATGCTTTACTTAAATGAAACTATATGGCCCCACAGACAATTCCCACTGTCAAACGTCTATGATGTACATATACAGACTGAAGTGACAAATGAGAATTAGTACCAAGGTCTGGATTCGACTCCTTGCCTTGGTAAGAATTTTCATTCGTCGCTTCAGTTTGCACTTGTACATTACAGACGTTTGAGACTCGAAAAGATCTGTGGAGCCATATAGTTTCATTGGAATTACCGCATCGCCTGTATCAGTATTGAAATCTTGGACGCTATTATTACACAATTTCGTAGGCAAAAGGTTAATTACAGTGTTGAGGGACAGATTTAAGAAACAAATTTTGTCCAGCACTCACAGTCATACAACTCTGCCTCTACACCGATCGATATTTTACAAGTTTTAAATACAGTACCATGGCACTCATATTCAGATTGAAGCTAGCGCAAAAAAAAAGTCTGTATAAGGCAGCTACGCCGCTGCTGCCATAGCTACACCGCCTACATCAAAGGTATTACAGTAATATAGTAAGAAAAGTTCAAGTAATTCTGATAAGAGGTAATCAGCCTATGGTCCGTTTCAGAACCGGAAGAAAGAACTTCTGCGTAAATAAACATTGTTAAGACAAATTTCAAATTTAATTACGTAATGAAAACTTAAACAGGACTACGCTATAAATGTGACGCAGGTCATTTCAAGCAATCAGTGTACAAGGTAACAGTACATAATAGTCTTACAAGAACGGTCTAAAGGTACTTAATATAAGTAGGTAAATAACCAACAGTAAGCTATATCTGTTTACACTACTGAAGGGGAACAGTACAGAATTGTAGTTTTTGGAGGCACCAACTAAACCAGTATTAGAACACTGATCACCTCAAGCAGAGAGGTGTCAGAGGCAATTTTCAGTTACGTGACCCCTTGTACATAGTAACGGCCGACTGCCAATTTTAAGTTTGAGGAAAGTAAATTCCACATTATCGTAAGTAAAAATAGGGTCGGTTACAGCCATAAAATAATAATTTAGTGCTGATGAAGCTGTCAAGAGTCACACAGTTTAGTAACGTAATTAACTACTAAGTTACCTTAAATACTACCTAAGGCCCAACCTAAACATATCAGTTTAAATAATGATGAATGATAAAAAAAACATTTACCTTTTGAGATAACGGCAGCCGTAACCGATAAATGGCAACAAAAGCATAATCAACAAGATCACTCGTTTCAGATATTCACAGCAAATGAAGTCGGCGGTTTAAAGGCACATTATGCCAGTGAAGATATTAATGTCCCAGAAACTTAATGTTGTGACCGCCTGAAACTTATCACATGAATTACAAGACGAAAGAAGCAACAGAAAACTGTTGGAAATTGACTGTCCCAAATCGTAAATCGCCAGACACATATGCACACAATATAACCGCTAGCTACAATTGCGACCATATTGTAACAGCAAAATAATTTCATAAATCTGGAAACTCCACTAAGGGTACGCACATTTTGTACTCAGTTTACACAATAATGAACCCTGGTGAACACGGTGCTGAGTCATTAGAGACTGACTAAACACACAAGTCTGTCATTTACCACAAAGTACTATAGTAGACTAATCCATAGTGCGTCCGCTCAGCGGGACTTAATTCAAACTTGAGAGCCACAACAGACCGCGCAGTCTCTTCTCTCCTTGCAGCCATCGGCACTGCTCAGCTGAATGTGCACACATGCACTATTACGGCAGCGTCGACTGTTTACACTCGCGGGGTACCTCCGATCCAACTCCAATAGCCCTCAATCTGCCTGCCCAGCCAAACTTACGAGCTCCTGCTTTTCGCCAACTCTCCTGACTTCTCGCGGCCGGCCATTCACCACACCCACATTATTTGCTGCTTATTGGCTATGTCTGTACTATACACTGATAGATCACAAACGTTGGAAGCAAGCGATAGTGGCACGAAAATCACTGACTACTCGCGATTTATTCTGGCTGTTTGAACCATGGGCACAGTGGCTATTATTCGATGAACAAAGTAGTTATTTGCTGTCGGTTGAAGCGTAAACTTTTGTGCTAATTGTTTCCTACTTTCGTGAAAGTGTTCCCGTACGTCTTCACAGTTCATTCGCAAAGTGTCTGGCTTTAAGATGGGAAACGTTGATGCTGAATGTCACCAACAGCAGAAGAAATGGACGGAGGAATACTTCTTCACCATTTACACAGATAAACCTGTTTAATTGTTGCGTAGTGAATATCTGTTGTAAAGGAATATAATGTAAAAAGACCTCTTTCTATGGAACACATTTGTAGATAGAGCAAGGACAAGCAAAGGCAAATGTTTGGCAAACAGTGCGTCACCCCATTAAAGATAGTTTTATAATTAGTAGAAAAATTGCCAAATCGTTAAAGCCTTTTTATGAAGGTGAATTCATAGAGTGCCTCTTTGACTTTGCAGATGTGTTTTTTTGCCGATGAAGAAAACGTTGCCGAACAAGTATTTTATTGAGAAGAACAGTTGCTGGAGGAATTGGTATGATGATTTACGAAATGTAAAAAACGTTTGTGTGATCGAGCTGCTGCTTTCGATGATTTTGTGATCGCTTTGGAAGAGAGCACTGATGAGTCAAACACAGCTCACTAAGCAATTTTTGTTCGTGGTGTAGGTGTGAAGCGCAGCGTAACGAAAGAGTTCTCAGCATATAACCTTGAAAGGGAATCACCAATGGTGAAGATATTTTTGAAGAAGTGAAAAAAATCGTTGAAACGTCCAATTTGCAGTGGAGTCAATTTGCTGAAATTTGTCCAGTTCGAACACCTGCCGTTGCCGATTCACGAAAAGGTTTTGTTAACATATTAAATAAGAACCTGACTACTGAGAAAACCAATTTAATGATTCTTCGCTCCATTATTCATCAAGAACGTTGGTACGCTGCCCGCGAGCTTGAGTATGTAGCTGAATCAGGGCCGCGAGTCACCAGAGGTTGCCGAAGATTTCAACATCAGGACACGCAAAGTGTATCATAACCAATTTAAATTCCTTATCAAGTCATCATCGGACGATCTGTTGAAAAATAGAGACGGAGGTGAACAGCAAAATAATAAAAAATTTAAATTGCATAGTCAAACTAATATCTGTAACACACTATAAACACTTGAATTCGATGCATAGTAGGTGAAACTGAAGAGCCCACTAGAATCGCTGGAAGTAGAAACGTAACTGCGTTCTGGTTATTGCAGTAGAAGGCTACAATCTACTGCTGGATGGAATGAAGTTTATATCAGAAATATAGGATTAAAGTAATCAAAATATAAAGTTTATTGTGAAATGTAATCATTTCACAGTGAAAACCAGTATAAAATTACGCAACTACTGATGCAGATAAGCCAGACATTCATTAGAAGTGGGATAAATAACTCAATGAACGGAGATGACCCGCTAGTGGCAAATTGTTCACCGAATAGCCGATGCGATAGAACTTCTAATTCAAGCTACTGACGGCAAGTGTGGACAGAAAAAGGAGCCGCAACATAAGAAAATGGGGAACGAGACCTCATAGAGGGTCAGAAAACACTCTGAAGAAGATTTTGTTTCGGAAATCACTTTCTTTGTATGTGGCTACTTTTCAAATGTTAGTAAAAATCAAGCTGTTCAAGTGACATCCTTCAGGAACATAAAGTCAAATATCAAGTATGGCGGTAAGATTAACATCAATGCGTTGTGTGTACGTTGTTTATGGATACCTGCTCCGTTGTCATGTCCATTGGCGGCGATTCCCTTCATAGCTTAGCATGCCACGTGATTCCTGTCTTATAATATTTACAAGAATAATGTATCTACATGCATTGTGAAATTCAGATGGAACTCACACTTGAAACTAGCTCGTAGTGCTTAAAGGAGTACCCATTTAACTAACTTCGTGGTAGGAGTAATGCCATTTGATAAAGGCACGCATAGCACATAATAAAAACAAGACGAAAGATTCATGTTTAATTGTCTGTGGCCTAATCGACTACGCGACATTTTTAGTAGCACACTTGGGCTTCACATTTCTCGCAACAGTTTCTATTTTCTTACTTACTGCGTTGGCCTCACCAATCAGCCTCCTCCAGCGCCCTCGGTCCATGCATTCTTCTTCAGGTAGCTCCAGCGTACTCATATCCTCTCTGATCTGATCAATCCATAAGAGTCGTGATCTTCCCCGTGGTCTCTTACCTCTAATATCTTCGTCCACTACCTGCCTGATGATCTGGCTTCTCGATACATTGTGTTTCCATACGTCCGCAGCTCGTGGTCGTGCGGTAGCGTTCTCGCTTCCCAGGCCCGGGTTCCCGGGTTCGATTCCCGGCGGGGTGGGGATTTTCTCCGCCTCGTGATGACTGGGTGTTGTGTGATGTCCTTAGGCTAGTTAGATTTAAGTAGTTCTAAGTTCTAGGGGACTGATCACCATAGATGTTAAGTCCCATAGTGCTCAGAGCCAGAACCGTGTCCATACCACTTCAGTCTTCTTTCTTTGATCACTGCCACGATGCCCATCGACTTGCAAAGCTCCAGCAATTCACAGTTCTTCCTTTTCATCCATTCATCTCCATCCTCCACTGGCCCAAAACTCTTTCTGAGGATGGCATTCTCAAATGTCAGGAGATTTCTTTCCGTCATTTGGATGATGGTCCAGGTTTCTGCTCCATATAAGACCACAGGTTGTATTATTGTCTTGTAGATCTTGGTCTTTGAGGACCTCGATAGAAGCTAGAACTTAAACAGCTTTCCCAGAGCAAACCTTGACCTGTTCCCTGCTTGTATTCGAACTGTAATGTCTTGGTCTATTTCCTTCCTTTCATTGAGTATAGCCCCAAGATATTTAAAGTCTTTTACCTTTCAAAGACCTTGTCTTCCACCTTCAGGGATCTGTCATTATTTTCTCTGCTAACTACGAGGTACTTGTTCTTATCCGTATTTAACTTCAGGCCTGCTCTCATAGCCTCTTCCATTAATGTTATTGTCATCTGAAGCAGGTCTTGTTCTTTCTAAGTTATTAAAACTACATCATCCGCGTAGGCCACGGTGTTGATTCTCCTTCCCAGCTGTATTCTTGTCTCTAGGCTCGCTACCTTGTTCAGGGCTCTCTCCAGTACCAGGTTAAACAGGACAGGGGAGAGGCAGTCTCCCTGTCGCACTCCACTCCTCAACTTGAACTTCTTTGATATGTTTCCATTTACTTTCACCATGCATGTTGTCTCCTGGGTGCGTATCTGTCAGTTTTTGAGTTTTCTGGGAACTTGAACCCTTAGAGTTCTTGCCACATTGCTTGTCTATTCACACTACCATATGCTTTTTGAAAGTCCACAAAAAAGCAGTGAACATTTTTGCAGAATTCCCAGCTCTTTTCTATCACTTGCCTTATTGTATGTAAATGGTCTACAGTTGACATTCCCTTTCTGAAACCTGCTTGTTGGAATCCCAGTACTTTCTAAACATGTGACGTTAGTCGCATCAGTAACAACCTGCTCAAGATATTATAAGCTGTACAAAGTAATGTGATTCCTCTATAGTTGCTACATCTCATTGGGTCTCCTTTCTTTACTATATGGCTGATGGCAAACTCCTTCCATTATTCTGGGATTCTTTCCTTCTTCCAAATTAAACAGATTAAGTGGTATAGTCTCGCATCTTCCTCAGCATCTCTGCCGGTATGCCAACTATTCCTGGTGCCTTCCCCCTCCTCAGCAATTTTATGGTCGATCTTACATCTTCCATGCATGGTAGTTCATACTCCCCCAATGGTACAGTATCTGTATTTTCTCTATATGATTTTTCTTCTTCATTTTCTTTTGTAGCACACATGGTGTTTACAACCACCTTCAGGAGTTTTTTGAAGTAGTTTTCCATTCCTCCGTAGCTTTCATTTCATCTGTGATTATCTGTCCTTCTTGACCTCTGATCACGTCAGTCTTTGGAGTGTATCCTTTCTTGAATAACCTGACTGTCCTGTAAAAGTCTCTTGTATTTCCTAATGTCCGGTCTTCTTCTGCCAGTTTTATTTTACTGTTTATGAACTCTGGACTTTCTGTTCAAAGAACTTGTCTCGCTTCTCTAGCTGCTTCCATGTATCCCAACCTGGTTCTTTCATTCTGTTCGTTCATCAGCCACAGCAGTTTCGCTGCTTTTCTCTTGGTGACAGAATCTCTATACCTATCATTGAACCATCCCCTGCTCTTCCATCTTTTCTCCATTGGCTTCGGCACCTCACTTGCAGCATCTTTGAAACCTGTCTTGATTTTCGACCAAAAATTTTCAATATCATCATAGTCTTCTTCTTCTATGGAAGCAAACCTGTCTCCAGTATCAAGTGCATATCTTTCCTTGATGTAGTCCTCTTTCAGTAGGCATTTATTTTCTGGTCTGCTTCTCTTCTCCTGCTGTTACGGCTTCCTATCCTCTCCTGTATGGTTGTCACCAAAAGGTAATGGTATGATCCTATTTCTGCACCTCTTTGAGATTTTACATTCTGGATAGCACTTCTGTGTCTGGTATCCACAAGTATGTGGTCTATTTTGTTGTGAGTCTCTAGGTCAGGTGACTTCCATGTTATCTTTGTCTATGCGAGGGAAGTAGGTACTCATAATTTTCAAGTTTCTTGAAGCTGCTAGATTGCCTAATCTCATTCCGTTGTTGTCAGAGGAATCATGCAGACTATGAATGCCAGCGTAAGGTCTCAAAATATCTTCTCTTCCTACTTTAGCATTGGCATCAACAGGGAAAAGCTTCACATCGTATTATGGTGCATCTTCATACACCGATTCTAAGTGTTGGTAGAAATTGTCTTTTCCACTGTCATCTTAATCTTCTGTAGGTGCATGGAGTGAAACCAGAGTCACGTTGTTGAATTTTCCTTTTATTCTTATCCAGCATATTCCTTAATTAACAGCCTTGATATCCATGATAATTCCTCTTACTCTGTTGGCTACTGCAAAGCCCACTCCAAACTCATGTTTACCTTCTTTATTTCCACTGAGGAAGTATCTGTACCACTTTTCTTTATGTATTCCTTCTCCAGTCCATCTCATTTCTTGCAGTGCCACTATGTCTAGCCTGTACCTATTCAGTTCTTCATCAAGGACCATACCCTTCCCTGGTGAGAATAGAATTTTCACATTGCAAGTGCCACACTTCAGTGTGTTTGATTTGTGATCTCCTGGCATTGTTGGGGTCGTTTCCATTGTTCCATACCGAATCCGAGGCTATTTCTTGGTGTTTCGTAACAATGATCTTTTACAGCGTGGGGGTGTTGGTCCCAGCCTCCAACCTGGAGGACCAGGGTCTCCCGTTTAGTCTGTACCATCGCCTTTGATCTATCTGGTATGGGAGACCCTACTAGTAGCAAAGCCACTCCCAGTCTAGCTCTCAGGATCATTTGACCACGCAAGCCCCACCACCACGACAAGGGAAGCACACCATGGGGGGGGAGGGAGTTTTTATTTGCAACTAATTTTATTAATGACCACGTTAATTAATCAATGAAATTACAGCTAAATACTTTTAACACCTAAGTATCTGGAATTTAGGAAAATAGAGATTCCGTGCAATTATGAAGTGCTGTCACAGCAATACGTATATCTATGTTTGTTGTTGAATACTGGTTTAATCACCACATCAAGTGATACAAAAATCCGTTGGTACATAGATTTCACTAAAACCACTTATACCAGTACCATATACCCTTCATTTGGTGTATCGTCTTTTAACGTAAAGCAGGTTTTTGATTAAAACCATGAAAGCCTGACTCAGAAACAGGGTGTGCGACACATAAATGATCACAATTTTCAAGAAATAACAGAAGAAAACAATCTGAAATACCATATTTGTAGTCATGTTCCTTCTTTGGACTATTATAGAAGAAAAAGAGAATTCACTTTTCGTTCGGTTACCTATATCTAAATTCCCTGCTTTCCATAAACTTCTTCATGATCACGTTTTATTTAATTTATCTATTGTATAAATGTAAAATATACGTGAAGCGGAAGGAATCTGTTTGGTAGTGAAAAGGTATTCGGACCACCACCTGCACAGCAATTTATTGGCAGAAAAAGTTGACTTTTCAATGAAAAAATGCACAATCCTTGACATTTATGTGAGTAAGATGATTAAAAAATCTGCCTCATGTTAGGGGGTCAGAATGAAATTTATTTTAATAATTAAAGCGCTTAGCAGTTGCAGCCAAATAACTGTCTTACAGCGTTGCTCGTTGACAGACAATCCAAGAATATCAACTGATCAAGCATGTGACTATACTTACAAGGGAACCTCCCCATCGCACCCCCCTCAGATTTAGTTATAAGTTGGCGCAGTGGATAGTCCTTGAAAAACTGAACACAGATCAATCAAGAAAACAAGAAGAAGTTGTGTGGAAATATGAATATATATATATATATATATATATATATATATATATATATATATATATATGCATATATACGAACTGAGTAGTCCATGTGCAAGATATGCAAGATAAATGTTAATGTGAGCTCAGCAGCGCCGTGGTCCCGTGGTTAGCGTGAGCAGCTGTGGAACGAGTGGTCCTTGGTTCAAATGTCCATAGAGTGAAAAGTTTAATTTTTTATTTTCAGACAATTATTGTCTGTCTGTCCATCCGTCCGATGATAGATAACTGCGCCGTAGTATGGGAACGCTACACCTAAACAAACTGTGCGACTGTGAAACTGTTGCATTCATTTGTTGCAGTTTATGTGACATACTCTTATGTTTTCATCACTTTTTTGGGAGTGATTGTCACATCCACAAGGAAACCTAAATCGGGCAAGGTAGAAGAATCTTTTTACCCATTCGCCAAGTGTACAAGTTAGGTGGGTCGACAACATATTCCTGTCATGTGACGTACATGCCGTCACCAGTGTCGTATAGAATATATCAGACGTGTTTTCCTGTGGAGGAATCGGTTGACCTATGACCTTGCGATCAAATGTTTTCGGTTCCCATTGGAGAGGCACGTCCTTTCGTTTAATAATCGCACGGTTTTGCGGTGAGGTCGCAAAACACACACACTAAACTTATTACAGTGAACAGAGACGTCAATGAACGACCGGACAGATCATTACTTTGCGAAAATAAAGAAATTAAAATATTAACTCGCGAGAAGACTTGAACCAATAACCTCTCATTCCGGAGCTGCTCACGCGAACCACGGGACCACGGCGCTGCTGAGCTCGCACTATCCTTGATGTTGCCTATCGTCCTTATGGACTACTCAGTTTATATATTTTGCTTATTTTTTTCATAGTTCCACACACCTGCTTCCTGTTTTCTCTATTCATCTGTGTTCAGTTTTACAAGGCCTATCCACTGTGCCAACTTATAACTAAATCTGAGGGGGGTGCGATGGGGAGGTTCCCTTGTTAGCAGCTGTACGTACGGCTTCAGGCCCGATGAAGTCATTTCAAGTAACATAATTTTACATACTGTTTTCATTAATGAACACAATGCCAACTTATGGCAACACTTACCATTCTTATGTGAACAGAATTTCACTAACAGGAACTTCAAAAGCATTTACGACAGATACAAAGTAATTGAATTAACGGGTGGCCGTTGTCCAAGAAACGTTACAGTTGGTAAAGGTGCTTCTTAATTTATATGGATTAGTAAATATTTTTAACGCTCGTAAACATACGTCTGAACACACCTCAATAGGCAAGCAGGTTATCGGCTATTAAACACAGAGAGCTTTGTTGCACAGTGTCCGACCAAAATAACAGGGTAAACTTGTACTAAAGGCCGTCTACAGACGGTGTCGCTTATATTTACCAAAGTGGGATTTAGAAGAAAGCAGCAGCATTAAATCTTATACAACTGAAATATAAAACACCGAAACAAGGCAAACGCTTTGTTTCAGAGGTCACAGGAAAGAAGACAGTGGCAGTAACCGACCATGTGTACAGACGGAATCAATTAAGCTCGGAGGACAGAAATGACAAATAAAACAAACACAAGATATTTACTCCAAAGGCGGCTAGTTCGAGAACAGCAATTGACAAGTAATACAGACTTACTAGCATCCAGATGTCTTACCAAAATGGGTTCATTTTCGACTGATGTATGAAGAATTTTCAATACAAAATGATTCGGAGAAGGCCACAAAGCGCAAGATGAGGCCCCTTTCTGGTTTTCCCCCTGTTAAGTAACGCACCAAATAATGGATAATCTGTGCTGTAACACAAATGTATCAGCAGAATTTAACACTATCCTAATAAAATAAAAGACATTAATGAATGAAAGAATGTTGGCGATCATTCAATATGTTTAAGCCGCCGGTCCTCGTGGCCGAGCGGTTCTAGGCGCTTCAGTCCGGAACCGGGCTGCTGCTACGGTCGCAGGTTCGAATCCTGCCTCGGACATGGATGTGTGTGATCTCCTTAGGTTAGTTAGGTTTAAGTAGTTCTAAGTCTAGGGGACTGATGTCCTAAGATGTTAAGTCCCATAGTGCTTAGAACCATTTGAACTATTTGAGTTTAAGCCAGGCAGGTAGCTTCAGAGAATATTTTGACATAAAGTACGGCTTGCGTATAAAACAGCCCAGCCACGCTACTCTGTAACAAGGCTAGATGACAACGAAATAAAAGTATAATCCAGGTTCGCCACATACCGCGAATAAGTGTCCATAAAATACTGCGATACACAGCCTTGGCTCACAACAGTGAAACGGAGGAAGGACTAGCAGTACCAGCTAGAGCAGAAGGGAACCAGGACGCAGTGGCTTGCATCTCAGTGAAGAACAAAATCACCGCCTGTTACAAAACGGTTCCCTGAGCGGGCTCGTCTCCACCAACGCTCGAGTAGCTGGCAGTTAAACTTCAACCGGCCTAGTGGCGCTAGTAACACTCCACAGGCCACACAGCCTCCTTCCCGCAGTGCTCGGCCCGACAGAGCGCTCACACGTCCTCGGTAAACCCGGAAGTTCAACTGCAAACTCCGCTACCAGGAAGCCACTTCCACAAAACAGTCGAGCACGCCCCTATATCCATGTCCGGCACTGCTTACACACCATGTTGAATGCAGGCGTCCTTTGGTTTCTCAACAATGGGGCAGAGAAAAACACTGGACAGATCGATAGTAAGGCACCGAAGATGTCGCGCAAGCACGGCACAACATTGAGCTAGTGTACTTTGTCAAACCACGTACTAAATTATCGCGGACATGTTCAGTGGATAACGTGCAAACTCATGTCTGGCAGTTTGGAAGCCTTCAAAATTCACAAAATGTATTCTGGCAGTATAGTCGCACAGAAATTCCATTACAAAATATAAAGAAGAACCGGACATGTGGCATGGGCATGTAGCTGCACATGGATGACAACAACTTCTGTCGTGAGCCCCTGCCGGACTCGGTAGCACGCACAGAGTCAATAAGCAGTGCGGTAACTTCACTGTGGCATTGCAGGATACACAGTGCTTTCATATATGGCATCTCAGGTCGTACAGCTTAACCTAAGTTAACGTTATCCACTACTGGCCCAGAGTTGTTTGGATGTCAGTAATTTGTATTGGGTTCCAGTCTCTCAGTGCAGCCTTCCGGCCTAGAGCGTATCAGGAACGCTGAGTTTTGAGTTCGGGAAGTAAGTAGCCACTCTATACACATTATGTGCATATGTTCCCTGTAATAGTCCACCAGATAAGCCGGAATTGTCTGGACATTAAATATCCCTCCACATTATTGGCAGGTCCACACCAGATGCACAGCGGGCGAGAACCGTTCTCTTGAATGAACTGCAATTGATCCGTGTGCTGATTAAGTGACACAGCGTTCATGGGCTTCCCGTGGCGTCATCGTCTTGGCCGATGAGGATACCAGAGAATGTCTCCAGCATTAAGTGGAAGGTGAATTTTGAATTTATATATTTTTGATGTGTCTAGGTGGTTTGCAGTCGGAGCGTGTAAGGTTTACTTCAAACTAGTGACTGTCCTGCACCTGTTCAAAATAAACTTGATAGGAACAAGCATTTTTCAGAGAAGCGTTTGGTGGGAGATAGTCAGGGTGGCAACAGAAACATACCTCCAGATTATTGGCAGGGCCACACCAGATGCACAGAGGGTGAGAACCATACTTCTGACTGAACTAAAATATACCCACGAACAGAATATGCAATATAGCAATCATGATCACGAAGTGGAGTCTTTCTCTTGACCTATGATGATACCACAGTCGAGTGGAAGGTGACTTTTGTCCAGTCTGGAGATGATGGATTTATATCTTTATAATGTGCCTAGATGGTTTCTGATAGAAGCCAACTAGGCTTACTTGATTGTAACTATCTAGCAACTGTTCGAAATAAACTTATCATGAAACAATTATTTACAAAGGAGTTTTATAAGAACGGGAGGGGCAGAAAATGGCAATAAAATTGTCTGAATTCTATTCCTGAGGCTTATTCGCTGAAGGACCTAAGTGGAAAAATAATGTGATGGAGCAACTTGGAGCACACCGTTCTGAGTGTCCAGCAGGCAGCTCTCGCAGGGAGGAGCCGAGTCGTGTGCCCTCTGCTTTCGAGGCTGTGATGTACACTGTTTAACTTTTTTTAAGTCGGAAGTTAGTGGCCCTTCACGACAACCAGTGCTACATTTCCAATTTCGAAAACCCTACAAGAATTCGAAAGCGCTTTCTCGTCACCGGCATTTTGTTTATTTTTGGGGATTTTAGAAGCACTGTAGTTTACTGCTTGATAAGAAGAGTGGAAGAGGAACGGACAGAATGATAGGACATGTGTCAAGGCCTCAGGGGATTACATCCATGATACTAGAGGGTGGGAACCTACTGGACAACAGAGACTGGGTGTAAGTGCTACTCCTAGAAGAAGTCATGATGGGCCGCATCAAACCAGTCAGGGCTTATTAAGAAAAAAAAGTGCAGCTTGTCAGGTCTAACGGAGGTAATAATGAATTTTGCAAACATTAATGTTATAACAGCGATCTCAGTGCAAAAATTTAAAGTTGAAAATGAAAAATTCATGATCACAGAAAAACAATTATTTCAATGGTGACCGGTTTCATTCTATTTGCAGTATTCATACCACTTCCAGACAGCCAGAGGCGCTAAACGGAGCAATTGACGTTCGTCTTTCCACACAAGGCACCTCATCCGTTCACCACTTCCGCCTCCCATCACTGGAGAATGGTCTGAAGATGGTCTACAAATAGTATGAAGCCTGTCACCATTGTAACAAATGTTTTTATGCGATCAGAGGTCTATAAATTACATTTGTTTCCGTGAAATCTTTAAGGCCAGTATTTTTCTGTTCGTTTTCTCCAATTGACCTTGAACTACACTGTCTCTTTTTGAGGAGAATATTGGCGCAAGTTGTTAGGAACCATCTGTAGGTGGTGCATTGACTACTAGCATTTTCCGTTTTCTTGGACGGTGATCGTATCTCGGAATCTTGCTGATCGTAGTCAAATAGTTACATGACATGAATTATTATTGAATTCAGAGTACTGTCAAGTTTAACCCCGTCTCACAGTTAAAGCGAGGCAGACGATTCTTGTTTGGGCTTTTTGTGTGGTGTATCACTGCAGAGAATCAATTTCGGTCAGCCAGCAAACGTTTCCCTACAAATCCTCGAAACAATACGTCGCGTAATTTGTCTCGCGCCCGCCCAGCGTGGATTTTGGCCGAAGCCGCTACTGAGACTTCGGCAGACGCTATGGTAAAAGGGCGATATTCTTAGGTTCACTCACTGAGGGCAAGATATTACGTTCAGCTAGCCACGTGGATCCATTGTGTGAAGAGGAAATGAATGTGAGTAGTGGCCGAACATACGTAGCAACATCTGCAAGCCAACCATGTATTGTGCGCGGTGTGATCCAGAAGTAACCGTAATGATACCTTTACCAATGACGTATGGTATTCTTGCTGCACGTTTTCGGGAAGACAAAGATCCAGGACTTAGTTCGTATTTGACATATCCAGTTTCCAAATAAGATTGCAGGTTGATGAGGATTTGGGAATTGCTCCTGAGAGAGGCTGATGGCCAATTATGCCACAAATTATTGAAGAAGTTACTGTTGGCATGGATGAGACTACTGGACGCAATGTGAGATGTTCAAGCAGTGCACGAGCTGTGTCCTGACAGTTCAACGTTCCGTGGTCCACCGTTCGAAAAGTGCTGCGGACAATTGCGAATTGGTGTCTCTAGTGGGGTTCCAGGCTGTCGTGGGCGGAAATGATCATAACATTCAGCAAAGCCTGTAACCTGCAACGTAAACATGGTATGCAGTTAACAAATGTTAATCTCTCACGTGGACATTTAAATGTGTTTCTTTCAATGTTTTAACGTTATTTCTCTTCCGCATGTCCTCCAAAATGTTTACACAAAGTTTCATTGTCTTACAGACGCTCATTTTTCATTAAAGGCCTCTGAAAACAGCAAAAGTTTAATTATAAATAGTAGGAATAATCAGAAACAAGGTCTGGCCAGATAAGTGGCGGCTGCCCTACCGTAAAGTGCTGAAATCTCAGATCATAAAATATGATAACGATGGCTAAAGAAAGATCTTTTTAATTTTTGAAAATGTCCTGTAACATAACTCGATAATATGTACAGTCGTGGACAAAACGAGCAAGACCCCTCGCCTTTTCGTTATGCTGATCCGCACAGCTTTAAAGTTTGCTACACAGCATAACAGGCAAGGCGACGAAGTGCTACCAAAATACTATGCACGTTCGCTCACAGCATCGACTGCCACCATTTCGTGGGAAACGAAATACCTCAAGTATAAGCCAATGTGTTGTATTAGCATATCTGTGACTATGACTTGGATCTAAAGTGTGTTTATGGATAGTACATATGCTCAGATTGTGAATTTAACATCATGAATAAAGGCAAGGGGAAAGTAATTAGGCGTCCTTCCTCTTCCGTAACATCAAATATATTTTAGATATTCTTTCTTAAATGAACTGCGCAGAAAATCATACACCAGAAGTGAATAACTTTACAGTAACACCAGGTGATATTAACAGCTTGCCGGCGCGGGTTAGCCGTGCGCTCAACGGCGTCACGTCGCGGACCGCGCGGCTCCTTGCGCCGTCAGTTCGAATCCTTCCCCGGGCATGGATGTGTGTTAGATTAGGTAGGCTGAAGAAGTTCTAGATCTAGGGACTGATGACGTAATCAGTTTGGTGGCATAGTTCTTAGGCCGGCCGCGGTGGTCTCGCGGTTCTAGGCGCGCAGTCCGGAACCGTGCGACTGCTACGGTCGGAGGTTCGAATCCTGCCTCGGGCATGGATGTGTGTGATGTCCTTAGGTTAGTTAGGTTTAAGTAGTTCTGCGTTCTCGGGGACTGATGACCACAGCAGTTGAGTCCCATAGTGCTCAGAGCCATTTGAACCATAGTTCTTAGAGCCATTTTTTGACCTTTCGCGTAAATTTTCTTTACATAAAAGGCCGTATCTTTAGATTGCGTTCTCATAGCTCACTTTTTTACACCACCAAGGGACCGGATATCGCAGGAAGTGCGACACATTTCCGCTTATTGTGTCCACCCGTACTCGAGGTAATGGGTTGTAAGGATTGGGTAGAGAGACAGACGGTCAAGAAAGTGAGACTAGTAGGGTTTCATTTTTACCGATTTACGTGACGAAATCCTAACAATGAAAATATCCACCACAGTTACTGAAGATGAGGACCACATAATAATTTCCCCTACTCTTTATTCGAAATGTTCCAGTTGCAGTCTATACATCAGCATATTAATCGTAGCTACGCTTTCGATACAAATCACATTTACAGGAATGCAAATAAAATCCATTTGCCTATACACGTGGTAATTCAGATCCCACTATTAATGCCTCCGCGTTTTAGATGTGCGAGCATTCATATTGCTAGCTACCTTAAGGAACACGTCGCCTAATGAACGTTTTCTGGCTGTGGCACGTCTAATGGAGAATTTGAAACATTGTAGAATACGTTTGACAGCTACGTCGCCGTTTATTTCCTGGTGAGGTGCAGAATTATCCTATTAAATTTACTCGCTAATAACAGTTTTTTGTTATTTCGATAAACATCCCGAATTAGTGTCACATAACCGGTGACATAAAGGTAGAAACCTCATGTTTTTGAGTCCAGAAAGCTACATGCAACAGAAACTGCAGATCATTTTGCCATTTTTATTGCGAAATTGCCAGCTTATTCATGTCTGGGGTAATAACAGAGGGCTGTTTGCCTGGGTTGTCTGCTAGCGTAGTGAGAGGTGTTTGCTACTGCATGGGAGGTCTGGTTTGTTTTCGGTTCTAATCTCGATAGAGGCAGATAGACTATCAGTAAAGGAATTTTAAGAAATTCTCGCGCCCCCAATACGTTTTATTGCTACTTTTATTCTGTACCGGCGCCCTGTGAATGTCGATATGAAACTCATGTAGAATTTCATATTTGTTACTGCCTACTATTTCCGCTTCTGTCAATAATTGAATTGACTTAAATGTGCCACTGAATGATTTTTAACTGAATTTCGTTATGAATCTTCACGCATTGCTTAATTTGAACTCTTTCAAGGTAGGTCAGCAACGGTAATGCAGTATGAGTGGTATGAACGTTGACACAGACCGTTTCGCAGCCGAATGCGCATAATATTTTGCTAATTCGTAACGATCTGGGGTACTTTGTCTCACTAAAACAGTTATGTTATCTCGATAACGTGAAATTCATTTTTATTAGTACACTTCATACTAATTAGCGTTTCTTCTTTCATTTATATCTTATATTTAGGTGTTGTAGTTAACACACTAATCAGCATAATGTAGTCTTACACATGATTGAAAGCAGTTTGACAAATGTCGAATAGTTTTTCAATTTCACACCTGTGCATAGTATGTTGGTAGCACTTCGTTGCCTTGCCTGTTATGCTGTGTAGCAGACTTTAAAGATGTGCGGATCAGCATAACGAACGGGCGAGAGGTCTCGCTCGTTTTGTCCACGACTGTACCTGTTCTGCGAAGGAAAGGCAATGTAAAGGAACTGTTAAGTTATGCTTCACGTATCTACATCCTACATCTACATATTTACTCCGTAATTCACAATTAAGTGCCTAGAAGACAGGTCATCGAACCACCTTCAAGCTATTTTTCTGCATTCAACACTCGAAAAGTGCACAGGAAAAATGAACACTTAAATTGTTCACTACGAGCTCTGATTTCTTTTGTTTGATTACAATGATAATTTTTTCCATTTACCATTAAAAATTACTCATTCGTAAGAGAAGTTGGCAATTGAAATTTCGTGCAAAGATCTTGACGCAACAAAAAAGCCTTTGTTTTAATGATTGCCATC
The DNA here is from genome assembly GCF_021461395.2 of Schistocerca americana. Classification (NCBI taxonomy): domain Eukaryota; kingdom Metazoa; phylum Arthropoda; class Insecta; order Orthoptera; family Acrididae; genus Schistocerca; species Schistocerca americana. The sequence goes on along the minus strand of NC_060121.1, from coordinate 742,856,507 downwards.
CCAGAAATCGTATCATACCCATGACAGTCTACCCCTATTTCGCGATAATACAAAACGAACTACCCTTCTTCCAAATTTTTCGGTAGCCTCCGTCAATCCTATCTTACGCGGATCCCACAACATGCGGCAATACCCCAGTGGAGGGTGGGCAAGTGTAGTATAGGCAGTCTCTTCAGTGGACCTGTCGCATCTTATATGTGTTCTGCCAATAACTCGTAAGTGTAATTCCTAAATATTTAGTTGAACTTAAAGCCTTTAGATTAGATCAGAAATAAGATCGAAAGTAATTTTCGAATGGTGTGCCCATTTCGGAACCAAATCACAGCACGTGAATGAGGACGCTCTTTCTCGCCTACCTCTGGAGCTGGGCTACAAGTTCGACCAAGAAGAAATTCTTTGCTTCTTCCTAGAAAACGAGGCGTTACACACAGTGCACAATTTTCACATTACGGTATCCCGCATCTGCCCCGCCACAGAGGCGGACGCCGTTCTCAAACGAGTTCGTACATTCATCTTGAGAGGATGGCCAGAGCGACTGGCCAGGCCACAGTCTACCCAGTTTTGGCATTCCGTTTGCTTCTAATCGACGGCGTGATCATTTCCACCATGGATTGCACCACGCCACGCGTTGTGATTCCACCAGCCTTACGACAACAGATCCTACAGCTGTTGCGTGAAGGACATTGGTTTCGAGCCACCTCTCGTCAGCAATGGAGGCAGTGGGTTTTTACGGTGGATACCGGTGACTGTAGGCTGCAAGTGCTACTCTGAGATGAAGAGGTATGCACAGGGTTGAATTCGTGGCGGGCCCGATCAAACCAGTCAGAAGACTGATGACCTGAAAAAAAAAAGAACCGGAGACCGGGTCATCATTCTACACCTCTACAACACAACCACCTTCGGTTATGCAGTTGTGTCTCTAGCGGTTCTAGGCGCTCAGTCCGGAACCGCGGGACAGCTACGGTCGCAGGTTCGAATCCTGCCTCGGGCATGGATGTGTGTGATGTCCTTAGGTTAGTTAGGTTTCATTAGTTCTAAGTTCTAGGCGACTGATGACCTCAGAAGTTAAGTCACATAGTGCTCAGAGCCATTTGAACCATTTTGCAGTTGTGTCTCCTCCCCCCCCCCCCCCCAAGTTTCTCCCCCGAACATCCACCGCACCCCGTTTTCCCATCATCGACAAATTCGCCCCATTCTCCTCTACCCATCCCCCTGTAATTCCATTCCTAGTCGTTTAATGCCACCACAGCCAGAGGGAACGAGTCCAGCTTCGCAACCCGCTTCCTCTTTCCAGGGCAGACCAACACTTCAGATCGAGTTACCATAGCTGAAAACATTCCTGAAGGGTGCATCTGTAGAATGTCCGCCACTACGATGACGCCTCCAATGCCCACCACTACACCTGTGTTCCCAGCACTGCCCACCAGGTGCAACCACCACCATCCAGGCCACTTTCAGTCTGAGTGCCTGCAGACCAGGGGTTCCTGGACCCTGAACCATCACAGACCACTGCAGAAGAGATGGAGTCGGGCGTAGGTGGGCCATCGCCCTCCATACTCCCTCTCCCCTCACCACAGACTCCCCGGGAGGTCATGGGTATGGTAAGCTGACAGTTATCACTACCTTTCACCATCTGCCTTCCTCCAGATTCATGCTCTGGCCGCCGCACGTGCAACTAGCCACAGCGGCACACCACAAATGCTACTCGATGCACTGAGCTAACGCTCGCTAGCATCGGATGCGGGAATAGACCCCAGAGGCTCCATCATTAGCCGCCATCGCCTGTCTACAACACCGGCTGCGCACGCTGACTCAAAACTAGCGCCACCAACATGAATGGTGACAATACATATCCATGTGTGGGCCGACTTCAGCCTCCTGGCTTCAGTCTATAACATGCCGTAAATTGTTACTTACGGAGCAGCCCTAAAGGTTTGAACGTTGATATGCTACTGACCACGTCTCGCCCCTGAGTAGTTTTATAAATCTACACTGTGCCGTCGTGTGTTGTAGTCTACTAATAAAAAGATTATAAAAACCAATGTTCGTCTGTGTCTCGTGTCACAACAGATTCAAATAGCCGTAATTATTTTGGAAAATTTATTACTTAAGAAACCAGTTTCGACGATTCATTTGGATCACGTTCAACATCCTGCACATTAGAAATCAACAGATATACAATATAGTATAAGTACGTATAAAATTTTTGAAGATATCACAACGACAAAATTAAGTTAGTAAAAAGTTGTTCATATACAACATACCAATGAACAGAAATATAGAGTTCGATGTGGAAACGACCGTTAATAATATAAAGGTACAATAAATATTGCTTGGCACTAATAAAACAATATAACAGAACTGTAATAAAAAAGAAAAATACAGAGTGGTGGAAGGAGTGCATAGAGGGTCTATACAAGGGCAATGTACTTGAGGACAATATTATGGAAATGGGAGAGACCGTAGATCAAGAAGAAATGGGAGATACGGTACTGTGTGAAGAATCTGACAGAGCGCTGAAAGACCTAAGTCGATACAAGGCCCCGGGGGTAGACAATATTCCATTAGAACTATTGATAGCCTTGGGAGAGCCAGCCTTGACCAAACTCTTCCATCCTCAGACTTCAAGGAGAATGCAGTAATTCCGATCCCAAAGAAAGCAGGTGTTGACAGGTCTGAAAATTACCGAATTATCAGTTTAATAACTCACGGTTGCAAAATACTAACACAATTTCTTTACAGAAGAATGGAAAACTGGTAGAAGCCGACCTCGGGGAAGATCAGTTTTGATTCCATAGAAATCCTGCAACAACCGAGGCAATACTGACGCTATGGCTTATCTTAGAAGATAGGTTATGGAAAGGCAAACACGCGTTTCTAGCATTTGTAGACTCAGAGAAAGGGTTTGACAGTGTTGACTGGAATACTCTCTTTCAAATTCTGAAGGTGGCAGGAGTAAAATACAGGGAATGAAAGACTGTTTACAATTTATACAGAAACCAGATGGCAGTTACAAAAGTCGAGGGGCATGAAAGGGAATCAGTGGCTGAGAACGGAGTGAGAAAGGGTTGCAACCTGTAGCCGATGTTATTTAATCTGTATATTGAGCAAGCATTAAAAGAAGCAAGAGAAAAACCTGGAGTAACAATTAAATCCATAGAGAAGGTTATAAGATGAACATCAGCAAAAGCAAAATGAGGATAATGGAATGTGGTGATGCTGAGAGAATTAGATTAGGAAATGAGACACTTAAAGTAATAAATGAATTTTGGTATTTGGGAAGCAAAATAACTGATAACTGTCGAAGTAGGAAGGATATAACATGTAGAATGACTATGGCAAGGAAAGCGTTTCTGAAGAAGAGAAATTTGTTAAGATCGAGTATAGATTTAAGTATCAGGAAGTCTTTTCTGAAAGTATTTGTATGGAGTGTAGCCATGTAGGAAAACTTTCGAAATGTGGCGCTACAGAAGAATGCTGAAGATTAGTTTGGTAGATCACGTAACTAATGAGGAGGTACTGAACAGAATTGGGAAGAAGAGGAATTTGTGGCACAACTTGCTTGAAGAAGGGATCGACCGGTAGGACACGTCCTGAGGCATCAAGGGATCACCAATTTAGTATTAGTGGGAAATGTGGAGGATAAAAATCGTAGAGGGAGACCTAGAGATAAATACACTAAGCAGATTCAGAAGGATGTAGGTTGCGGTAGTTACTCGAAGATGAAGAGTTTCACAGGATAGAGTAGCTTGGAGAGCTGCATCAAGCCGGTCTCGGGACTGAAGACCACAGCATACAATAAAAAATAAGGGAGCTAAGATACAAAATCACCTATATGAAATAATATAAAAATCAAAAATTCATAAAAATGCTCTATTACAGAAAAATAGGTCATACCTGGAAAAGCATCCGTTTTCCTTGAAGAAGAGTCTACAACGACAAAGTGAAGAGCAAGACCTTAAAAGTGTAGAAGCTTTAACATGCCAGTATGAAGTTAATAGGTATGTATTGAGTGTGTTCTTAATAAAATAATCCTGTATATTACTGTACCGGCACGTATTAGGTGCCGAAATATGGAATTTTTTAAAGAAAAAGAATACACAAAAATATGTCAATTACAATCCGATAGGTCTATACATAATCAAACATTAACAATTACGGTAATTTTCGTAATATGAAACTCACGTTAGGGAAACGTAGCTATGAAGAAACCTAAATCACCAAGCAAGCATTTACCAGAATAGAGGTGTGGGGAAAGACAGGGAAGAGAGAAGGTGGGTGGGTCAGGGTGCTTAAACCCATCTACTAGTAAAGAGCCTTGGTGGTAAAATAAAAAGTGTACATATAAGTACAGAGAAGCTGGGTGTTACACAAGAACCTAATATCTGTCAAAATAAAACACTAATGGCTGTAGTGCGTAAACTAAGTCATGGAGGCTATACGAAGCTGGGGGGAAAGAAAGCATACAACTTACCGGCAACATAAAAAATCATTCCATAGCGTAAATGTTAGAATTCGCTTATGTATACATCTATCATATTTGCATATTTGAATATTTTTTATGTATCCTGTTTATGTTTCGATACAATCTTTGAATTTGCCTATTTAAACCTCTAGTAAATGCTATTACTATACTGTAATACGCTGGAATGTTTATTGTTAAGGACACACAACCCATACCTAGCACTCTCTGCTGACATATTAAAGCTTCTAATCTTTTAACCCCGACGCATCACTTCATCGTAGTTCACCCTCCTTCATAGAATAATTGATGACTGTCGAGTTCTTTGTCAGGTGGGACACATCCTTTTTTAACAGAGCTACGCTAAGAGATATTTTTATGAACTGTTGCCTACTAAACGATAGTCCCGTTGCTCTTGACACATGATACTTCAGTAACAACTGCAGAAAACCAAGACCGCTAGAAAAGCGTTTTTTTGATGACCAGTTTCAACAGAGCTATGCTGTCGTCATCGGACCTTATGCTTCCGAACTTCTGCAGCATATTGATTATCCATCAGTTCAAATGGTTCAAATGGCTCTGAGCACTATGTGACTTAACTTCTGAGGTCATCAGTCGCCTAGAACTTAGAACTAATTAAACCTAACTAACCTAAGGACATCACACACATCCATGCCCGAGGCAGGATTCGAACCTGCGACCGTAGCGGTCACGCGGTTCCAGACTGAAGCGCCTTTAACCGCAAGGCCACACTGGCCGGCGATTATCCATCAGTCTGCAAGTTACTTCACATTTTATGCACACTTCCCACTACCATGAAGATTACTACAAATCGGCATGCCAGATGCAAGAGTATTGCATACAAACAAAAACATAACTATATCACACCGATTGCAGGTGTTCATATTCACCACCAGCTGGCGCAATGTAAAAATGTTCAAATGTGTGTGAAATCTTACGGGACTTAACTGCTAAGGTCATCAGTCCCTAAGCTCACACACTACTTAACCTAAATTATCCTAAGGACAAACACACACACCCACGCCCGAGTGAGTACTCGAACCTCCGCCGGGACCTGGGCGCTGGCGCGATGTAGTTCATGGTAGTGGGAAGTATATATGCAGCGTGACGTAACTTGCACCACAGGTGGACATTATGTGGTAAAATTTTTAAAGCATAATCCACGATGATGGCAGCATAGCTCTGTCGAAACCGGCTGGTCATCCTATAAAGCGCTTTTTTATCGATCTTGGCTTCTGAAGTTTTCTTCTGTTGTCGTATAACGGAAATTGCCCTTAGACTGGCTGTCTCACGGATATATAATATTTAATTGAATTCCAAGTTAACAACAAATTAAACAATTGTTTCAAAATGTTTCAAATGGCTCTGAGCACTATGGGACTTCACATCTCAGGTCATCAGTCAACTAGAACTTAGAACTACTTAAACCTAACTAACCTAAGGACATCACACACATCCATGCCCGAGGCAGGATTCGAACCTGCGACGGTAGCGCTCGCGCAGTTCCAGACTGAAGCGCCTAGAACCGCTGGGCCACCAGCGGCCGAAAAATTCAACAATTATCAGTGGTTTTATTCTCTCGGACATTTGCGGAAGAATAGGCGCCAAATAAACAGGGTGTATCTGAAATAAATGTAGAAAATGAGAGGGCTGGTTGAGTGTCTCATAACCAGCATATTTCACATAGCAACTCGTGTTCGCATTCCTTAGCGTACGGCCCTAAGCGTCGTTCAACAGCGTTGAGGGCCGCCATGGGGGTAGGAACACAACATGCCAACCGAACCGTCAAGGAAGCAGGTGTGCAGGGCGATGTATTCTCTGCATTTGTGGCATCAAGGTAAACGAGAAGTAGGAGTGAAGTCTTATAACCTTTATTTGAAAACAGTTACAAAAAGTGCTCGAAATTAGGCCCTCGTACTTGAATGCACCCTGTGCAACAACACTGGAACAACTGTCGCTCTCAAACACTCCTGGCAATATTCATCTTTTGGATCTGCAGCTCTGATCCTGTCTTTCCTCATTTGCAGTTATAAAGATGTCGATTCCGCCTTTTTGCAAAACACTGCTTTTCCTCTTTACCCAAACATGTTTCAGCCACTCTGTGCCGTGGTCAGACTGTAACAGTAACAAATACAATTATTTTGACTTATAAATTATTTAACGAAGTGAGGCCTAAAGAAAGTTTTTTTTTTCATTTTGCTTCTTACGGTGATTTTACATTATGTGGTTTTGCAGGACCACCTCAATAGTGTTCTACACTGATAGAATGTCATCTGCAAAGCCAACGATGTAAATGCCATTTAACACAGCCCTTGATGTTTAAAAATGTGATTTTTGGCGTGTCAACAAATTTTGTGTATATATTTGTAACTACCCATGTTTCGTTGTGCCTGATCCTTCTTCTTTTGGATTCCGAGGATACTGCACATACATATTAATACAATTCATTTTTTACTTCCAAGATGAACCCAGTCGGCGTTCATTTGTTGCACTACTGGCCATTAAAATTGCTACACCACAAGGATGACGTGCTACAGACGCGAAATTTAACCGACAGGAAGAAGATGCTGTGATATGCAAATGATTAGCTTTTCAGAGCATTCACACAAGGTTCGCGCCGGTGGCGACACCTACAACGTGCTGACATGAGGAAAGTTTCCAACCGATTTCTCATACACAAACAGCAGTTGAGCGGCGTTGCCTGGAGAAATGTTGTTGTGAGAAATGCGTACCATCACGTTTCCGACTTTGATAAAGGTCAAATCGCAGCCTATCGCGATTGCGGTTTATCGTATCGCGACATTGCTGCTCACGTTGGTCGAGATCCAATGACTGTGAGCAGAATGTGGAATCGGTGGGTTCAGGAGGGTAATACGTAATGCCGTGCTGGATCCCAACGTCCTCGTATCACTAGCAGTCGAGATGATAGACATCTCTCCAATCCGCATGGCTGTAACGGATCGTGCAGCCACGTCTCGATCCCTGAGTCAACAGATGGGAACGTTTGCAACATAACAACCATCTGCACGGACAGTTCGACGACGGTTGCAGCAGCGTAAACTGTCAGCTGGGAGACCATGGCTGCGGTTACCCTTGACGCTGCATCACAGACAGGATCACCGGCGATGGTGTACTCAACGACGAACCTGGGTGCACGAATAGCAAAACGTCATTTTTTTCGGATGAATCCAGGTCCTGGTTACAGCATCATGATGGTCGCATCCGTGATTGGCGATATCGCGGTGAATGCACATTGGAAGCATGTATTCGTCATCGTCATACCGGCGTACTGGTGTATCACCCGGCGTGATGGTATGGGGTGCCATTGGTTACACGTCTCGGTCACGTTTTGTTCGCATTGACGGCACTTTGAACAGTGGACGTTACATTTCAGAGGTGTTACGACCCGTGGCTCTACCCTTCATTCGATCCCTGCGAAACCCTACACTTCAGCAGGATAATGCACGATCGCATGTTGAAGTTCCTGTACGGGCCTTTCTGGATATAGAAAATGTTCGACTGATGTCCTGGCCAGCACATTCTCCAGATCTCTCACCAATTCTAAACGTCTGGTCAATGGTGGCCGAGCAACTGGCTCGTGACAATACGCCAGTCACTACTCTTGATGAACTGTGGTATTGCGTTGAAGGTGCATGGGCAGCTGTACCTGTACACGGCATCCAAACTCTGTTTAACTCAATGCCCAGCCGTATCAAGGCCGTTATTATGGCCAGAGGTGGTTGTTCTGGGTACTGATTTCTCAGGATCTATGCGCCCAAATTGCGTGAAAATGTAATCACATGTCCGTTCTAGTATAATGTATTTGTCTAATGAATACCCGTTCATCATCTGCATTTCTTCTTGGTGTAGCAATTTTAATGGCGAGTAGTGTATTTGTTCCCTAGAGAGTTTGGCACTGAATTTGAGTTTTGATATCTTTCCTCTATCATTATGTTTGTGGGTGTGTGTGTGTGTGTGTGTGTGTGTGTGTGTGTGTGTGTGTCTGTGTGTGTGTGTGTGTGTGTGTGTGTGTGTAAGCTCCTTTAGCGGTTTGTGTTGCCTTTTATGTAAAGTTCCTTTAATGTGTTAAATAATGTGCCTTTACAGAGTGTTGTGTTTTCATTTGAAACTTGTTGCCTTCTGATATTGCCTTCTGTATGTGGAAGCTGTCTTCTATTGTCAGTTTGTGGTATATACTGTGGCTGGAAATCAGTATTTTTAAATCTATTATAGTTGAGTGGTGGTTATGGGCTATTAGGTTGTCAAAGAAGGTTCAATGGGTGCTGTCACTTTTTAGGGCGCTAGGGTGTTGTGAGTATCTTATTTTAAAGTTCCTGCATGTTTTTCCTTTGTATACTGGCTGACAAGTGCTGTATGTGTGTTCACATAATCCTGATCTGATGAAGTCAACTATGGGTATATCTTGTGTTCTGAGTTTTTTATGTGTTGTGTTGTCTGTCCGTATCCTATTTGAAGTCCCTGTTTCTTCTGTATGTTGCCTGTTCTGTGGTTTTAAATGAAAACACTACACTCCATAAAGGCACAGTATTTAACACATTAAAGGAACTTTACAGATATACAGAAAAGGCAACACAAAGAGCTAAAGGAGCTAACACACACACACACACACACACACACACACACACACACACACACAGAGAGAGAGAGAGAGAGAGAGAGAGAGAGAGAGAGAGAGAGAGAGAGAGAGAGAGAGAGAAAGTAAACAAAATTCGAATTTGGTGCCGAACTCTTACGGGAACAAATGAACGCCGACGTGGTTAGGAAACACAACACACTGCTCACCACATCTTGCGAAGTAAAGAGGCGTTTATAAAGAAATAAATTATATTAATACGTGTGTGTAGTGTCGTCGGAACCCGAAAGAAGAGGAATGAGTCGCAACAAAACGTGGGTAGTTACAAAAATATTCGCAAACATGTTGACATGTCAAAAATCACGTTTTTAAAAATCAATGGATATGTTAATTTACATTTACATTTACATCGTTTTGTTTGCACATGATAAGCTATCAGTGATGGACACTATATAGTGTAAAATCACGGAAGAATCAAAGCGAAAAAAAACTTTCTTTAAGCCGTACATTGTTAAATCAATTATAGACCTAAAATATTTTCCCTTTTTACAGTTTTTCAGTAAACAGAAAACCCACTGATGATTGCACAGAGGTGCTGAGGCATGTGTGGGTAAAAAGGAAAAGCAATGTGCTTCAAAATGGCGGAATCCATATCCAATAAAACCTGGCAAAGTGAAAACTGCATCTGAGGTTCCCATTATGCATGCTGTCACCTCTTCATAGATTTGAATGGGTGTTTCACAGACAACTGATATCTGGTAGACCTAGAAGGAAAATATCAGTGGGCGTCAAGTAAGAGAAACGTGTAGACCGTACCACACACGCTGAATTGTGGAATGGCTTACACCCACTTCCCGTGCAGCAGGTCACGATCTTGTTAAGAGTGTGTTTTCCAGCGCACTTGTAAAGGAAAATGGTTATACCGGCTTTCGAAGTAGGCCTTAAACGCACATGTGTCGTTACAAGAACGTGCCAGTGGAAAAACGTACCTCAAGTGAACCCGTCTATCGGAGGGACCTGTGGGTGCCAGTATATGCGCGTGGATCAGGTACTCGACTATTCGGAAACCGCGGAATTTACAAACATTGGTCAGCGTGAGCATTTCCATCCGCCGCACAGTGCATGTCTGCCCTTTCCTCCAAAGAATAGCACTCCATTTCCTGTCCGCTTGAAACAGTAACAAACACAAGAGTGTTTGATGACAAATTGGCGCAGGGCGAGCCAGACACCGCAAATAAAAGCCATGGAACTTCAAGCCGACATCTCTTTTTACTTTGAGGTCACAAATACCAGGTGATCAAAAAGTCAGTATAAATTTGAAAACTGAATAAATCACGGACTAATGTAGATAGAGAGGTACAAATTGACACACATGCTTGGAATTACATGGGGTTTTATTAGAAACAAAAATATACAAAAGTTCAAAAAAGTCCGACAGATGGCGCTTCATCTGATCAGAATAGCAATAATTAGCATAACAAAGTAAGCATGATGTTCTTTATAGGAAATGCTCAATATGTCCACCATCATTCCACAACAATAGTTGTAGTCGAGGAATAATGCTGTGAAGAGCACTGTAATGCATGTCCGGAGTTATGGTAAGGCATTGGGGTCGGATGTTGTCCTTCAGCATCCCTAGAGATATTGGTCGATCACGATACACTTGCGACTTCAGGTAACCCCAAAGCCAATAATCGCACGGACTGAGGTCTGGGGACCTGGGATGTGAAGCATGACGAAAGTGGCCGCTGATCACACGATCATCACCTAACGACGCCCGCAAGAGATCTTTCACGCGTCTAGCAATATGGGGTGGAGCTCCATCCTGCATAAACATCGTACGTTCCAGCAGGTGTTTATCAGCCAGGCTGGGGATGATGCGATTCTGTAACATATCGACTTACCTCTCTCCCGTCACGTTAGTAGTTACAAAACCAGAATGACACATTTCCTCGAAGAAAAAAGGCCTGATAACGGTAGATGTGGTAAATCCAACCCATACTGTGACTTTCTCGTCGTGGAATGGAGTTTCCACGACAGTTCTAGGATTTTCGATAGCCCAAATTCTGCAGTTGTGGGCGTTGACACACCCTCGGAGCGTGAAATGAGCTTTGTCGGTCCACAACACGTTACTCAACCAATCGTCATCTTCCGCCATGTTTTGAAACGTCCACGCCGGAAATGCCTTCCGCTTCACTAAGAGGGTAAGCCTAAGTGCCAACCAAACAATAGTGTATGGAATGCCGGTGCGACGTGCGACTGCACGAGCGCAGACTTCCCCGTGCATAGACGAACCCCCTACAGTCTCCAGTTCTTCCTGAACTGTCTCAGCAGCATTACGCCTTGTGCTCGGTCGGCCACTACGATGTCTATCGTCTAAACAACCCGTGGCTTCGAACTTCGAAATCTTTCTCGCCACAGCTGCATTTGTCGACGGACCTTTACCCGTTCGAATCCCCTTCCTATGGCGATAGGATCGTAACGTTGAACTAGCACATTCCCCATTCTGATAATACAGTTCCACTAAAAGCGCCTTTTCAGGTAACGTCAACATGCTGCGACTGCTGGCGCATCAGATTCTCTCTCTCCTTACACCTCCTTTTATACACGATTGCCATGCGCAGTCACTGACGTGTTGTTGTCCAGCGCCATCTGTCGGACATTATGTGTTGTTTTTTTTTTTTTTTGTTCTAGTAAATACCCATGTCATTCCAAGCATATGTGTCAATTTTTGCCTCTCTGTCTACATTATTCCGTGGTTTATTTTCAAATTTATACTGACTTTTTGATCACCCGGTATATTGAAATCGTTCCCCTGCTGATCTGCTACCATGACGGCTAGGATGGCATGCTGTGTGCATATCTTGTAGGCAGCACGCGACGCTGTTCAACGCCAATGGATGTGGACATGGGTCGCTGTGTGAAATACGCTTGTTACGACCCACTCTAGCAGTCCTCTCATTTTCTATATTCATTTCAGATGCACCTTGTGTGTATCTGATTAAGGAGAGACGGCCAATGATCTCTTCAGTGCTTATGCGCACCAGGCTCGAACTGTAACTGGATTTGGGGAAATGATATGGGCAAGGGGCACTACGTGTGTAGTGTGAGGGTAAACTGAGAATTTGGCTCTGACAGAAGACGGCTAGGATAGTCTACGTAGTTGCATTGATCACTGTATCCGGATGGCTCAGTGGTGTGGAGAGCTTACCCCATCTCTATGAGTACGATACATACATTACACTCACTACAGACGGCGGCAGCGGAACAGCGATACGTCTACGTGACGGCATAGTAGCCGATGACGTGATGTACTTGCCGTCAGCACGAAGACTGGAGCTCCCAGTGCTAGGAACACGGATCGCTAACATCTACCCGCGTCGGAGTACGACAGACGGCGCGATCGATCCCGATTTTACGCAGAGGAGATTGCAACACTATTCTTAGGTCGGTATGAACATGCCTTATTTGGAGGATGCTTCAACTGCGTACTCGGACTAAAGTATCAGCACCCATGGTATAACTCATGCCAGGAGCTGCGGCAACTGATACGGGACATGAATCTAATGGATACATGAGAGACGATACATGGTGAGAGACGCGGATATACTGAAACTTCCCCTTAGAAACATTAATGAATTACTGTGCTGATAAACCTCTTACATTATTTGCTTATCAAACAGCTGAGCAGAACTGAACGTGCACAGACATATCTCTCTTTACTTATTCAGATCATCAATAAATTGACACACAATATTTTTTAGCGCAACGCAATCTGACTTTCAATAATCCCTACAAAAAAATGGCCCTGACTAACAATAGCCTATACCTTTCACAAATCACTTACCTCACAAAAATCTTCGTTACTCGAACTACTGAAATACAGCGAGCGCCACTACTGCCAGCTAAATAAAAGATTCAAACTACTGAAGGCACTAACTACCGATAGGCATAGTTAGCAAAAGAAAGATTTTGATAGAGAACAAACAATGTATTTACCTTAATAGTCATCAAAAGTCATAATATATATAACATCCAGTCTTACAAATTTACTGTCTCTGATGGACACACGTCCAGATCATCCGCTCTCAAAAATCCGCCATCTCACTTCCCCACATCCACCACTGCTGGCGGCTCAGCTCCAACTGCGCAACGCTACGCGCTGTTAACAGCCAACTGCTCAACACTACAATGGCGAATATTACTCCAACAATGCAAACCAACCACAGCCTTCACACAGCACAGTCAGTGATTTTCATATAGAGCGCTACATGGCGTTACCAAAATAAAAATCTAAACAGCGTACTTACAATACCTATGTTACAAGTCACTCTGCAAGTCACCTCGATCGAATTTACGTAACACGGCGCCTCAAATCTGCGATTCTTGATGCGGAATTGTGGCCTGTCTCCTTTTCAGATCGCATAGCGTACATATGCACGGTCTCCCTAAGTCATCAACGAGTGTGGAGGAGTCGCGGTGTTTGGAAATTGAATACAGCGCACCTCAGGTAACCTGACTGTAGTCGCTTAATAGAAGACACTTGGCATGTGAGTGAACGACGACTCCCGACATATTCGACTACGTTGCAGTGGTCGCTGTAATGCGTTAAGCCCGCATTGTCCCGAGCGTTATTGAATATGGAAGGGAGCAGATGATGTGGAGGCGCGACATGACGAAATTTTATTTTACGATGCTGCACGAACTTTCTGTACAAGCGCCTTCGCAGGGTCGGCGTGCTGCTCTAAAGCGAGCGCAGGCCCAAATAATTTCCATAGCGCGACTCCGTCTGGACAAAAACAACGTAGCCGCAGAACCTGCCGGATGATCGTTGTATGACAACGCCTTTGTGGAACAATATTGTCATCTCTATTAAGAAGCGGAACACGATCAGGCAGCCTTCTATGATATCCCACGGACGCTATCCGCGTGCATCGACGCGACGGCCGACCGAGCGTTAACGGCGGGAGTCACAAACGACGACGTAATAGACGCTCTCGATAAGGGAGCGTCGAACAAGTCGCCGGGGCCCGACGGGCTTCCGTTAGAGTTTTACCGTACATTTAAAGATCCTATGACTACGCGATGAACTGCTATGTACAGCGAAACGTGCCTCTTCCACTCGCCTTCGTGGAAGGAATGATCATCCCTATCCACAAACCATACGGGGGCAGAGGAATACAGGCCTATCGGCCACTGACCCTTCTTAATTGCGACTGCAAGATCTACACCAGGGTACTTACAGCACGCGTACTGCGCCAAGCGATATCACTCGACCAAATCCAACGGAGGGAATGTCAATATACAAACGGCATTCAGTGACTGCCGCAATGTTATCGCACTGGCAACCACATGTCGTCTCCGTGGTTCACCGGTATCGATAGATTTCTATCACACCTTTAACAGGGTGAGCCACACCTGTCTCGTGGAAGAGATGACGCAAATGAAGTTTCCAGACAGTTTTGTCACTGTCGTTATGCGACTACTCCACGGCGCCTCATCGAGAGTGCTCATCAATGGACGCATGGTGGGGCCCATCACCATCTCATGATCGGTCACACAAGGGTGCCCGCTGTCGACGATACTGTATTCCATCGCTGGCGAGCCGCTACTCTGCGGGCTCCGGAAACGACTCCAAGGAATGACGATAAGGCACCACAAGTTTATATGCATAACATAAGCGGATGACCTAATGTTTTTGGCACGGTCTGACGACGAGGCAAGAACAGCTTTGCATTCGATTAATTTGTATGGTATGGCTACGGAAAGTCGCATGAACATGGCGAAGTCGGGAGCGATGAACATCGGGAGAGGACTCCCGACGGAAAGTGTCGCACCGTTATAGCCAATAAACGAGATGAAATGCTTGGAATTATCTTCACTACAGACGTTCGACGCGTGGCGTCTCTGAGCTACAGACATCTGCAAACGATTCGTGCGGGTGTTCGAAGTCGCAGGTTAAGGGCTTTAGACATGATACAACGAGCCACCTTTGCCAACATTTATCAAGTCTTTCGCATCCCCCTGCGGGCCCAAGTTCTTCCTATTACGGTGGTGTAGGCGCGCCGAATCCTGGCGACATTAGAATATTTTGTGAGCACAGCGTTGTTTTCCAAGGATGGATACGAAACCCTCACCCTTCCTAGTAGTCGTGGAGGTCTTGGACTAGTCCACGTCAGCGATCGAACAATGGCTATGTACATAAACACGATGATAAAGATATGGACACGACACCTGACAAGTCTGACTAGCACCTTGACAGACGAACTGGCTCCAGCTTGTCGTCTCGCACCAGTAGTGGTGGTTCACATCTCCTCATCGCTTGCCCACATACGAATCATTTTGTGGAGCACAGTTATGCATATATGGAACTACCGAATACCAGGACGGCAATGGCACGTGATATATGTCGCATCCTGACTCGACGACGGCCGAATAATGCCGTAGAGAGGCGACAACCAACAGTGACATCGTCAATGGTATGGCGTACAGTGCACCACGTACACCTTGATACGGGGACGCGCCCACTGTGGTAGCAGATAGTAAAAGGGGTATACGTGACTCGTTTCAGGTTTACATACAATTCATATGGTGGATACGCCACTTTGTCCACAGTGCAATGTTTTAGACACAGAGGAATATCGCCTGATATGCGGGCCTTCGGCGAACATGTGGTGTTTGGTCCAAAAATGATCGCCTTCTTCCTTCGGCTGGCGCCGCTAGCAATAGACGCATGGATACTACTTTTCCCAGATACAACATATTATCCCAGAATGAAGACCAACGCAGCGGCTTCGATTCGGGGTCTGAGTGTACTTTACTTTTTCCGTGAAGGCAGTAAGAAGGTACTACACTTTTGGGCCTTACTACAAGAACATCACTCACTGATCATGAGAAATGGGAGATATCGAACATATTATGCTAATTTGTTATGGAGTGCCTTGCTTGATCCCCCACTCAGTTGGGGTGTACCGGGTAGGAGAATGTAATTATTGCGTATAAGTATACAGAACAAGAAAGGAACAGGACAGTGGAGAGGATCGACCACCATGCGCGATGACATACCCGGGAACAACGCGAGGTACAATGGGATTTGGGAGGAAAGCGCCCAAGAAGAGGGATGTGGTTCGTTATCGTTTTGTGCTGAAAGGACTAGTTTATGTCTGTTATTGCTACTTCATTTATATAAAATTTAGTCACTTATTTACGTTTTGAAAAAAAATGTGGTCACAGCCGCTGCATAGTAAGCAGAAGACCCCAGTTCGAAACCTTGCCCGGCGCTAGTAGGTGTCCAATTTCTTTATGTCTCAATATTTTTAATGAAATAAAATAAAATTAAATTAAATTAAAATTAAAAAGCACTGTATTCTTTTGTACGTCCGTTTGCTTTTGTCTAATTTCGTGATGAATCCTTGTATAGAAACCGAGTGTGCCAATTTATTTACCTCTTCACTGGAATGTATTATTTACTTGTCATCCTTTCATACAGTTAATTTTGTATATTGTCTCCCTCATTTATCTTTATAGATCTCTTATATTATTTTATTTACGCCAACTAGTTTTGAACTGTGTATTTATATCATTATAGATTGTTCGCACATTTCACAATATATTCCCATTTGAATGTGTGCCACGTATGACGTCCGAATATTGTGGGTGGAAGCGACGTTTGATAAGTGTGTAGACATGATGTCTGAGGAGTCCGTCACAGAGTGTGTAGTGAACAAAGAAGCACGCCGTGAGTTAATCAAGTTTCAGTGTGGCATGATAGTGATTGTAAGACTCCTAGCTCATAACGAATCGGGTGTTACACACGAATTAGTTCCCAAGTTTAATGGATATTCAGTACTGCGGAGACAATCTTTGCACACGGAGTCGACACACGAGAGAAAGACAAACAAGTGTTTGACGAACGAGTACTAAGTCACTTTCCGTATGTCGTGATTTCACTGTGTGCCGTGACTCAGATCGCCCAGTCTGAATTTGGGGCGTCAGGAAGCCGTTTCTACCGCCTCTGTATGGAGGAAAATGCATTGCATTGGCATCAGCAGCCGACAATCGACATCACATCCGGTGCCTTCCAGAAACATTTTACCACTCGGTGTAGTTTTTAAATAAGGGAAATAAAGCTTTAAAATATTTTCAGCGCCACCCTGAGCCTACGACAGCCAAATGAACTCGACAATACATATTTGTAGTTCGGTTAAAGAGAATACACACTTGGAAAAGATGCAAGGATCTGGAAGCCCAAAGGTGTAAGCACAGACAGTCACGAAGAAGACAATGTGGGAGAATCTTGTGGTCATATGTACGCCACAGCAGTTCTTGCTCTTGCAAGATTGCTAACAGTACAAACGCGAAACTGAATCACCGAGTGAAGCGCGCAACACAAGTACCGAGACGTCGGCTACGGAAGTGAACCTCACAAATTCTCACATCACTTTGGTTCCAAAACCTCAGATATAAACAGCAGCAGCCTGTGAGGCACACTGTAACGTTGAAAAAATTACTTCAAGTTACCCTTAGTAACTAGAGCACCGTATTAATCGGGTTTCACTTATCCGCATAACACATTCACCACAGTTTAAACAGTTTTTCCTCAGCAAAATATGATCCTCTTCGTTTACATGTCGATCATCGACCATTACGACCTTATACAACATGAATTAATGACGGAATTGGATGAGCCTTGCAGTTTATGTGTTTTGTTCTGATTAAGTCAGACCATAAAACATTAGATGACTGGACTTCATACAATTAGAGGAAACTCCACAAATATGTGTACATTTCTTTTCGTAGCAACAGTATCGGTAAGACCCAGTTATACTTACTTTTACTTTCGTTTTGAAATATTTTCTCACTAATTACAGGTTCATCATTCATTGTATAAAACAGGAGAGGATTCCAAGATTACAATTATTGCACATACTTCAATAAAGTATAAATTATTATATCACAAATGACTGTTATTCAGTGATGAAAAACTAGAATTACTGTCGATGGAAAATAACAATTGATAATTTTCGCATTTTTCACTTTGACGAATTTCCAATGACTTTCAAGTTCATATTTGTAAACAAATAATTATTCTTTAAAAAGTCGTTTAATTTTTTCGTATTCTTTCTCATAAAACTTCTTGTATGGCACTTATTTGAATATGGGAAGGAGCTGAATGTAATCTGTGTGATCACTTCATCCTGCTCTGTGAACTACTTTCTGTGTCAGCAGGTAAAAAAGAAACCTAACATTGTCATTACCTTACTTACGGATTTCGTTTGATTTACTTTATTATTGTGCTGAGTACAGCGAGGCTCTTGACAATGTGGATACCGTGTTCTCGCAGTCGCTGGCCGTCAGCTAAACATAGCAATGACCGGCGCTTCATGAGTCTAGGTCAGTAGGAAAGTCCGATACTGCGTTGTTACGATCACGTTAACGCAGCATTAACAAAAAAAGTATAAAATTGTGTGAATATACTGCAACAAAAGTAATGTAAACACATTGAACACTACTTTACAAACATTTACGACAGGTCGTTCAGGTGGGAAAGACATCTGTGTCTCTTCCGATTTTTGTGAACCTGCAATGCAGAAAGCACACAGACTTACGGACCGATGGTAAAATATGTACTGGAGAAAAATCTTTAAAGAAATTATTTGGAGCCACGAAACATATAGTGAGCACATAGTTATTACAGGGTACGTCAACAGTTATAGTTACTACAATGCAGTGGCGGATACATATGGGTGGCGTGCGGGGCACGACCGCGTCGGATCGACTTCATGGCTTGGCTCTGTTGAACACACACCCTGATATTGATTGTCCTATTCACGATGTAACTAACCAATTTTTCAGGAAGAATAGCCGCATATAACTCATCATTGAAGGAAGAGAACCACAACTGTAACATTTTTATACTATAAGATGTGTATAATCAGTTTAAATAAAACTTTCTTAAACTTTGTATGTTACTTGATTATTATTTAGTACAGAAAAGTAAAGGTTGCTCAAGATATCTTTAGCGCCCCCTCAAAAATGGCTCAAATGGCTCTTAGCACTATGGGACTTAACATCTGAGGTCATCAGTTCCCTACAACTTAGAACTACTTAAACCTAACTAACCTAAGGACATCACACACATCCATGCCCGAGGCAGGATCCGAACCTGCAACCGTAGCGGTCGCGCGGTTCCAGACTGAAGCGCCTAGAGCCGCTCGCCCACAGCGGCCGGCAGCGTCCCGTCCTTGAGGTTTTTCTGTATCCGCCACAGCTACAATGTGCTTCGAGCAGAACAGTCAGCGTAGACATTCAGTATGCTTCAAGTCTACGTATATGACTAGCCTAGATGATAATTGTACTAGTGTACCAGTGCTGTTCACTTCTAGACCTATTACTTGTCGTGCTGTGCCGATTCTATGTGCGGGTCAACATAGGGAAGGCAGCTTAACTGGTTGGCGCAATGTACAATGTGTACAAGGCTCGATTGACACCGAAGCCGACGGAGCGAACATTCAACCTGAATGAGCGCTCGTACTAAATGTGGCGAAATAATTTATCATGCCGAATCGTGTCCACCACCTGCTTCCAGTCGTTCGAAAACGACTGTATTACGTAGAGTCTGCTATGGTTTCCTCTTGACACGAAAATTAAATGGTTCAAATGGCTCTGAGCACTGTGGGACTTAACATCTGTGGTCATCAGTCCCCTAGAACTTAGAACTACTTAAACCTAACTAACCTAAGGACATTACACACATCAATACCCGAGGCAGGATTCGAACTTGCGACCGTAGCGGTCACGCGGTTCCAGACTGAAGCGCCTAGAACCGCTCGTCGACGCCGGCCGGCGACACGAAAATCGCCGTCGGCTGGTGAAGCAGAAAACTGGTTTATCGGTGCAGAGAACAATGCCAAACTCCTAAGCTTCTGGGCATCATACTGAACTGTCACTCATGCGAGAGGTCTGACTGGTTCATTTAATCGCTCTAATTTTCCTGATGCCCTGGTATCACATACGACTTTATTGGACGTTCCCCCAACAGTTGTGTGCTAATACCTGATTCTACATTATTCTTATGTACTTCTTATCGCGAAGATGATGGCTATGCCTTGAGTATACTACTTTCACTTCTGCTCCAATTAATTTTTCATCTTCAATCATTCTCAAGTTTTCCGCAAATCGTAAATATTTCCAAAACACCTTATCACTCTTTACGTATCAACGACCTTATTACTACGCTCTTCCAAAACCAAAGAGAAAAAGCGCCGTAAAATGTGTGGGGCAGAGCATTGATTATCATATTAACTGTAATCACTAGTCATTGGTCATTGGAGTCATTTGGAATTGTTGTAAATATTGTTCTCCATCTTTTACGAGAACCTGGCAACTATTTCTGGAGTCAGCCAGAAAGCGATGGAGAACATCCTGAGCATAGTTCCCAGTCTGTTCCCAACTGAGCTACCGAAGCACGACTCACGGCCGGTACTCACAGCTTTACTTCTGCCAGTACCTCGTCTCCTACCTAGTGGTAGAGCACTTGCCCGCGAAAGGCAAAGGTCCCGAGTTCGAGTCTCGGTCGGGCACACAGTTTTAATCTGCCAGGAAGTTTCATATCAGCGCACACTCCGCTGCAGAGTGAAAATCTCATTCTGGAAACATCCCCCAGGCTGTGGCTAAGCCATGTCTCCGCAATATCCTTTCTTTCAGGAGTGCTAGTTCTGCAAGGTTCGCAGGAGAGCTTCTGTAAAGTTTGGAAGGTAGGAGACGAGGTACTGGCAGAAGTAAAGCTGTGAGTACCGGCCGTGAGTCGTGCTTCGGTAGCTCAGTTGGTAGAGCACTTGCCCGCGAAAGGCAAAGGTCCCGAGTTCGAGTCTCGGTCGGGCACACAGTTTTAATCTGCCAGGAAGTTTCATATCAGCGCACACTCCGCTGCAGAGTGAAAATCTCATTCCGGTTTCTAAATCGACTACAATATTTCATTCGTTTACAAAGTAAAGACAACCTATCCGCTTGGCAGAAACTAAAAAAGAGGCTGCAAATTGAATAAGACCAGAGTCTCGCCGTTGAGATAGTAACAGACTGAAAGATATCCAAGTTTCGAAGCAAAGAGATATGGATTCAGGAAAACCGGTGGAGACCATTCAGACTCGAACGGTCAAAAGGACCTAATAATGGCAGTAGCCAATCTCGAGACACTGACTGGTAGTTAAACGTTTATGAAAACTTCACCAGGAAATACACATATTATTATAATTTCGTTATACTTCTGCTCAAAGATGGTAATAATACGTAAGTTGTTGGGACAGTAGAATTACACATAACCTTTGAGAAACTTCTGTTGTGTGAAGTCGACTTTTGCTGCAACCATTGCCTTTAAACCTTGTGACGTGGAATCAAATAAACATAAGACCACGGGGAGTCTCCCTATTATTTCTTCGTAAGGAGGTCCACAAAATGTTAACTGAAGAACCAAGGTGAAGCAGTTGCCAATCTACCTCATCCGATAGCCAGAAAACCTACAGTTAAGGAAATAATACCTCACCCAGGTAACTTGACGCTGCAGTAGCCAAACAACTCACGCAAAACTGCCTGAAGAACGGGCGGTATTTCGTGATCCAAATTTAAACTCTCCGGAATACAGTGGTTTTAGTTCAGCACTGCCATCAATACCACAAGCTGACCCCGCTTATTATATCTGTTACTTGGCAGTTTATGCCCAAACTGTCACGCAGTCTGTTTTATAATGTAATATACAGAACCAAGTAGTCAGTATAATCATTTCTTTAACTCTGCATGAAAACTACAGACAATGTTCGTTACTGAAAATGATTGCACTACTAATTACTCTTTCTTGTTTCCTTTAATTATGCTGAGAGAAACCTGTTACTTTTTGCGGTCTTAGGGGCCTCCATAAGCTGGTTCGTGACAAGGAAGTTAACTTAGAAGGTCCTATTATAAAGTATTCTGCGCTGAAAGCAGGTCTAGAACATGAAAGTCGCAGTTTCCCTAGTCTTCAGAGCAGGTGCGTAGCAGGACGGCCTGCATTCCATAAAAACTGCACTGTGCGATGTGCTAGAAGAAATCACTTTTGGCAATCCAAGATATGAAAGGCAGGTGAAAATCTCAGAGCTTGAGATTGTAGGAGTGACGGATGGCCATGGCTGTGCATGAATTTTAGCATAAAGTCAAGTACAAGTGTCTCTGATTGGTTCACAGTAATTATTTCGGTAGTAGGCATGTTTTTCCCATGTGCAAGACACAGCCAGTGTTGAAAATATGTCACGTAGTGCCTTCATTCCTATTGATTAACCCTGAGAAAATCAATAAGAGCAGGAAATTGTTGAACTTGTTTATAAAATTATTGCTGGTAGGAACTCGCAAGATCTGCTGCAATTGGCCTTCGAGATCCAGACCAGATAAGTTTCTGGGAGCTAAGTCAGAACACCCTATCGAAAGTGATGTCATGTCGAACAGCAGCTTCAATGGCAACATCAAGAATGCAATGACTTTAGGCAGATGCAGAGAGGGCTTTCCCTGACTTGGAGCAGATTACAGAGGACGAGCTGTTCTCACAACCTCCAGCTGTTACTGGAGCCATCTTGCACATTCTCACTGTTTAGGAGTGTCACGCATGAGCCGTCGATGCAATCACCAAGGCTAGAGGGATGCAAAGTTAGTTAATTTGCCTTAGGGTTTAACTGTACAATTTTAGCCTTCAGAGCTAGTTGCACCCGTTATGTGCTTTAGAGAACTTATAAGTGTCCGCATTTGCTTTCCTGGGGATATTTCTTTAAATCGATAACTACTTTTGCAGTTGACACCCTGGACAAGGACCAGGGTTAATTTAAGGAAAACATGTGGAAGGATGGCCCAAATTGATGTGTCATTTGTCATTCCCATACAAATATTTTTTATTGACAGCAATTCTGTCGTAATTCAATTAACAATTACCAGATTCTTGCGAAATTCAGGCAATTAGTTAAGATTTTTAAATTTACATGACTATGCATAAGGGCGATTGCATTATACATAAATTACAAATGGTACTCGAAGCACATACCAACTATGAAATACAATGGTGGTCTGATTACCAACAGTTAATTGATTAAGGGGAGTTAGAACGGCAAAAAAAATTTTTTTTCACATTTTCGGGTTTTTAATTACGAATAAAATGATTATATAGAAAGTGTTTCACTAAATGTGTTTGCCTCTATAAGCTACGAAGTAATAGGCTACGGAAATATTTATTGCGGTGGGTCACCATAAGAAACGTTACACTATCTGCGGAGCTATGAACATAGTTTATTGTGTTATTATCCAAATAGTTACAGCAAATAGATACAATTTTTTAAATGGAACAATAGTTGTTTCTATCATGCACTGGAATCAGTAACACCAGCTGTGTATACATCAATTTAAATTACATTCCTATCACTTTTAATTTGGGAGCTACAACACTTCAAAGTTTCAGGGGCAGATACCACACACGCTGCACGTAACGCAGTGCGCCTACAAGGTGGTGCGTTCGAGTTGTAACGTCGCCGGTGTAACGGAGCGAGAAGCTCCCTCGATGCGCAGTTAGACTGCCGACTGTCGCCGCACACGGCCGTATACCCAACAGTTCCAGCCACACAACCAAACGGGGCTCAATATACCAAAGTTACTGTCATCGGATGAAGATGGCATATACGGTCAACGAGTACGTTGACATGTTGTAGATGCTCGGCGAGTGCCGACACGATGCCACTGAAGTAGCCATGGCGTACGACGTGAGATATCCCAGGCGAAAAGCCCCGGCAGCCATTACGTTCATACGTGACTAACAACGACTTCGGGAAACAGGCAGCTTGGTAATGCACCGCAGTAAGAGACGAAGAAATTCAAGAAGTGAGGAGACGGAGGTCTTTGTTTTAACTTCAGTACACCACAGTCCTCATGTCAGCTTACGAGCCGTTGCTGAAATCGCTGGTATCAGTCTCACATCTGTGGGGCGTATAGTACACGGCAACGGGTTTCACCTGTACCGCCTGTCAATGACCCAGGAGCTGCCTGGGAACGATTTCCGTGCGAGAGTTACATTCTATGAATGGGCCATGCGTAATTTAACGCTGGAGTCATTACAAGGTGTTATGTTCTCTGATGACTCCACGTTCAAAAATTATGGTGCAGTGAATCGCCATAACGTGCACTACTGGGCCACAGACAATCCTGGGTGGGTACGACCTGTCGACTGTCTACGTAGGTGGTCTATTAATGCGTGGTGTGGAATCCTTGGGGATGAAATCATCGGTCCACACTTCTTCCCAGGTACACTGACAGGTGAGTTATCTTGTTGTTGTGGTCTTCAGTCCAGAGACTGGTTTGATGCAGATCTCCATGCTACTCTATCCTGTGCAAGCTTCTTAATCTCCCAGTACCTACTGCAACCAACATCCTTCTGAATCTGTTTAGTGTATTCATCTCTTGGCCTCCCTCTACGATTTCACCCTCCACGCTGCCCTCCAGTACTAAATTTGTGATCCCTTGATGCCTTAGAATATGCCCTACCAACCGATACCTTCTTCTAGTCCAGTTGTGCCACAAATTTCTCTTCTCTCCATTTCTATTCAATACCTCTCCATTAGTTATGTGATCTACCCATCTAACCTTCAGCATTTTTCTGTAGCACCGCATTTCGAGAGCTTCTATTCTCTTCTTGTCTAAACTATCTATCGTCCGCGTTTCACTTCCATACATTACAAATACTTTCAGAAACTACGTCCTGACATTAAATCTATACTTGATGTTAACAAATTTCTCTTCCTCAGAAACGCTTTCCTTGCCATTGCCAGTCTACATTTCATATCCTCTCTACTTCGACCATCATCAGTTATTTCGCTCCCCAAATGGCAAAACTCATTTACTACTTTAAGCGTCTCATTTCCTAATCTAATTCCCTCAGCATCACCCGATTTAATTCGACTACATTCCATTATCCTCGATTTGCTTTGGTTGATATTCATCTTATATCTTCCTTTCAAGTCACTGTCCATTCCGTTCAGCTGCTCTTCCAGGTCCTTTGCTTTCTCTGACAGAATTACAATGTTATCGGTGAACCTCAAAGTTTTTATTTCTTCTCCATGGATTTTAATTCCAACTCCAAATTTTTCTTTTGTTTCCTTTACTGCTTGTTCAATATACAGATTGAATAACTTCGGGGATAGGCTACAACCATGTCTCACTCCCTTCCTAACCACTGCTTCCTTTTCATGCCCCTCGACTCCTATATCTGCCATCTGGTTTCTGTACAATTTGTAAATAGCCTTTCACTCCCTATATTTTACCTCTGCCACCTTCAGAATTTGAAATAGAGTATTCCAGTTAAAATTGTCAAAAGCTTTCTCTAAGTCTACAAATGCTAGAAACGTAGGTTTGCCTTTCCTTAATCTATTTTCTAAGGTAAGTCGTAGGGTCAGTATTGCCTCACGTGTTCCAACATTTCTACGGAATCCAAACTGATCATCCCCGAGGTCGGCTTCTACCAGTTTTCCCATTCGTCTGTAACGAATTCGTGATAGTAGTTTGCAGTCATGGCTTATTAAACTGATAGTTCGGTAATTTTTTATCTGTCAACACCTGCTTTCTTTTGGGATTGGAATTATTATGTTCTTCTTGAACTCTGAGGGTATTTCGTCTGTCTCATACATCTTGCTCACCAGATGGTAGAGTTTTGTTAGGTCTGGCTCTCCCAAGGCTGTCAGTCGTTCTAATGGAATGTTGTCTACTCCCGGGGCCTTGTTTCAGCTTAGTTCTTTCAGTGCTCTGTCAAACTCTTCACACAGTATCATATCTCCTATTCCGTCTTCAGCTACATTCTCTTCCATTTCCATAATATTGTCCTCAAGAACATCGCCCTTGTATAGACCCTCTATATCCTCCTTCCACCTTTCTGCTTCCCTTTCTTTGCTTAGAACTGGGTTTCCATCTGAGTTCTTGATATTCCTGCAAGTGGTTCTCTTTTATCCAGTGGTCTCTTTAATTTTCCTGTAGACACTATCTATAATAGCCCTAGTGATATGTGCCTCTACATACTTACATTTGTCCTCTAGCCATCCCTGCTTAGCCATTTTGCACTTCCTGTCGATCTCATTTTTGAGACGTTTGTATTCCTTTTTGCCTGTTTCATTTACTGCATTTTTATATTTTCTCCTTTCATCAATTAAATTCAATATCTCTGATGTTACCCAAGGATTTCTATTAGGTCTCGTCTTTTTACCTACTTGATCCTCTGCTACCTTCACTATTTCGTCTATGAAAGCTGCCCATTCTTCTTCTACTGTATTTATTTCATCCCTTCTTCTCAATCGTCCCCTAATGCTCTCCCTGAAGCTCTCTACAATCTCTGGTTCTTTCAGTTTATCCAGGTCCCATCTCCTTAAATTCCCACCTTTTTGCAGTTTCTTCCGTTTTAATCTACAGCTCATAACTAATAGAATGTGGTCAGAGTCCACATCGGCACCTGGAAATTTCTTACAATTTGAAACCTAGTTCCTGACTCTCTGTCTTACCATTATATAGTCTATCCGATACCTATTAGCACCTCCAGGCTTCTTCCATGTATACAACCTTCTTTCATGATTCTTGAACCAAGTGTTATCTATGATTAAGTTATGCTCTGTGCAAAATTCTACCAGGCGGCTTCCTCAATCATTTCTTCCCCTCCCCCCCCCCCCCCCCCCCCAGTCCATATTCAGCTACTACGTTTCCTTCTCTCCCTTTTCCTGCTATCGAATTCCAGTCCCCCACGACCATTAAATTTTCATCTACCTTCACTATCTGAAAAATTTCTTTTATCTCATCATACAT
The DNA here is from genome assembly GCF_021461395.2 of Schistocerca americana. Classification (NCBI taxonomy): domain Eukaryota; kingdom Metazoa; phylum Arthropoda; class Insecta; order Orthoptera; family Acrididae; genus Schistocerca; species Schistocerca americana. The sequence continues at coordinate 742,829,586 of NC_060121.1, read as the reverse complement.
TTCATCAATCTCTTCGTCATCTGCGGAGCTAGTTAGCATATAAACTTATAATACTGTGGTAGGCGTGGGCTTCGTATCTATCTTGGCCACTATAATGCGTTCACTATGCTGTTTGTAGTAGCGTACCTGCATTCCTATTTCTTTATTCGTTATTAAACCTACTTCTGCATTACCCCTATTTGATTTTGTATTTATAATCCTGTATTCACCTAACCAAAAGGCTTGTTCCTCCTGCCACCGAACTTCACTAATTCCAACTACATCTAACTTTAACCTATCCACTTCCCTTTTTAAATTTTCTAACCTACCTGCCCGATTAAGGGATCTGACATTCCACGCTCCGATCCGTGGAACGCCAGTTTTCTTTCTCCTGGTAACGACGTCCTCCTGAGTAGTCCCCACCAGGAGATCTGTATGGGGGACTATTTTACCTATGGAATGTTTTACCCAAGAGGACCTCATCATCACTTACCCATACAGTAAAGCTACATGCCCTCGGGAAAAATTATAGCTGTAGTTTTCTATTGCTTTCAGCCGTTCGCAGTACCAGCACAGCAAGGCCGTTTTGGTTAATGTTAGAAGGCCAGATCAGCCAATCATCCAGACTGTTGCCCCAGCAAATACTGAAAAGGCTACTGCCCATCTTCAGGAACCACACGTTTGTCTGGCCTCTCAACAGATACCTCTCCGTTGTGGTTGCACCTACAGTACGGCTATCTGTATCGTTAAGGCACGCATGCCAACCAACCAACGGCAAGGGTCCATGGTTCATGGGGGGGGGGGGGGGGAAGTGAGTTATATCGCGCGTTTATAGTCGACAGTTTGGGTGGTCTCCTTGAACATGTGTGTCTACACACGAGAGTCCATATATGGATGCAGCACGGTGGTCACCCAGCCCATTCCGCGTATGCTGTTGCGGAAGAACTAAACAGCAGGTTTGCAGGAAGGTGGTTGGTCCTCGTTCATTGCCCGCCGTGGTCCTTATTCATGGTCCGCAAGGTCGCCCGATTTAACACCATTAGAGTTCTTTTTGTGGGGATATCTAAAGGATCGTGTTTATGTCACTGAGCCCACATCCCAAGATGATCTAAAACGGCTCATCGAGGACGCATGTTGCTCCGTGACACCGGTGATGTTACATCTCGTCCGCAGATCCTTTAGAAGGCTCATTGCATTGTGCATTCAGGAACATGGACACAAATTTGAACATCTCATTTAAATCAACTTACCACCACCAGAACATCCATCACCCTCCACACAGCCATGTATTATGTACAGCGTGTGGTATTTGCCCCTGAAATTTTGAAGGTTTATAGCTCCCAAACTAAAAGTGATAGGAATGTAATTTAAATTGATGTATACACAGCTGGTGTTACTGATTCCAGTGCGTGATAGAAACAACTATTGTTCCACTTAAAAAATTTTACCTTTTTCTGTAACTCTTTGTATAATAACACAGTAAAATATGTTTATAGCTCTGCATACAGTGTGACGTTTCATATAGTGACCCACCGCAATAAATATTTCCGTCGCGTATTACTTCGTAACTTACAGAGGCAAATACATGTAGTGAAACACCCTGTAAGTATATCATTTTATTCGGAAAATTGCAAATTTTGTAATGAGATAAAAATCCTAAAATCTGAAGAAAACTTTTTCTCCGTTCTAAATCCCACATATCTTACAAACTCACACTGGAAGTATTCTATTTTATGTTTTTAAATATAATCTACACTGGTTGAAAATTGTAAAATTTTTACGTGCATTATTTCAAGATCTAATGAAATTGGTAATTTTTTATAATGAAGGCTGTGGATTGCTGTGTTATCAAGGTTAAATTACGTGTCTGTACTGGTAGAACTGTCAAAAGCAGTATCATATCGTTCCACAGTATAAACACGCGTTGTATGTCACAATACTAATGATGCAAAGTGACGAATATATTAAATCTCTCAAAAAGTAAAGTATGACGCCAAAACGAAGTATTTGTAAGAAACCTTGGTTTCATAGTAATAGACTTGCGAATAAAGTGAAACATTGTGTTCAACATGCGGCGTGTGATGTAACAGACGGTGAAATACAGGCAAGCTCGTCAGTATCTGGAGAAAGACCCATCATTGCTTCGAAGATTAAAATAAAACTTTGTGACACACAGTTTCTCAAAGCGAAAGTGATGTAAATGGTAGGTTATGTTATATTCTGATAGATGTACACATCCTAACAAGGGTGTTAGGTGAGTGTGTGTGTTGTTTACATGAAGACAGTGAGGTATCAATTTCACTAGCCAGGAAACCTGTGGTTAATTGTGCCAATTGCAAACATACTCATATAAATGTGTTCAAATGTGTGTGAAATCTTATGGGACTTAACTGGTAAGGTCATCAGTCCCTAAGCTTACACACTACTTAACCTAAATTATCCTAAGGACAAACACACACACCCATGCCCAAGGGAGGACTCGAACCTCTGCCGGGACCAGCCGAAACACACTCATACATTTTGGAATTGTGATAAGTATAATTATTTTGAATCAATTATGGGTTGAGAGCTATTGACAAAGGGCACACTGCAGGAGAAACAATGCGTGCCGTGATGAATATGCTATGCCCACCTTGTAAAATTGACAAGTATACATATTTATTGGAGCTGCTGTGGAATCTGTTGGATGTGAATCAATGAAGGGTGCTGCAAACGAAGCTGTTGAAATAAATGATGGTATGACTGGCATACCAGTAACTTTTGAAGGCACTAGGAAGAAGTGCAGCTACAGGTCTAAGAATTTTGTTGCTGCGGTGACCAGTGTGGATACTGGTAAGGTAACAGATTTCCAGATTTTAACCAAACATTGTTATAAGTGGAAATCAGGTAATGAAGGAAGGCATATGTGTGACAGAAATTATGAAGGAACAAGTGGTGGTATGGAGGCCTCTGCAGCTATTGAAATTTTTCTACATCTGTGAACGAAAAGGGAGTGTGTTACACTAAGTTCTTAGGTGATGGAGACTCAAAAGCATATAACAGTGTAGTAGCCGCTCAGCCTTATGGTAAGAAGATTAACATAAAGTTGGAATGTGTTGGTCATGTCCAGTAGATGATGGGCACCAGGTTGATGAAGCTGAAACAAAGTTTGAGAGGCAAGAAACTTTCTGATAGTAAAACCATAAGAGGCAGGCTGACAGACAAAATGATTGATGAACAACCGCAATATTATGGGATGGCCATTGAAAATAATACTGAGGATTTGTTGAAAATCAAGCAGGCAGTATGGGCTACCATATTTCACAGACTGTCAACTCATGACAAACCAGTACACCACCTTTGCCCTCCTGGAACTGATTCATGGTGCAATTATCACAATGCCTAGTACTCAAACAGTACATACAGCCATAAATATTCCATACCAGCAGCAGTCATCAATATCATAAAAACTATTTACAGAGACTTGGCAAATCCTGAATTACTGAAGAAATGCCTGCATGGTCAGACTCAAAATCCCAATGAGTTGTTCAATAATCTTGTTGGAATCGCTTACCAAAAAATGTTTTTGTTGGAATGAAGATACTAAAGTGGGGGTCAGTGATGCCGGTATTGCCTTTAATGATGGAAACATTGGTAGGGTGAAAGTGCTACAGCATATGGGAATTAATCCTGGAGCAAAGTGAAATCGGGAACTTGAACAGATGGACAAGGTTCGCATTGATAAAGCAGAGCATGCAGCACAGTTGGCCACTAAGGATCCAGAAAGAAGAAAAGAAGAAAAAACTTGGCAATCGATCAAGAGGATGATATACAGTATGGTGCAGGGTGCTTCTGAGAGACTAAAAACCAAAAAATTAAGCATATATTGAGTTAGTCTCTTGAAACTTTAGAAGCTACATCTACATTTATACTCCGCAAGCCACCCAAAGGTGTGTGGCGGAGGGCATTTTACGTGCCACTGTCATTACCTCCCTTTCCTGTTCCAGTCGCGTATGGTTCGCGGGAAGAACGACTGTCCGAAAGCCTCCGTGCGCGCTCTAATCTCTCTAATTTTACATTCGTGATCTCCTCGGGAGGTATAAGTAGGGGGAAGCAATATATTCGATACCTCATCCAGAAACGCACCCTCTCGAAACCTGGCGAGCAATCTACACCGCGATGCAGAGCGCCTCTCTTGCAGAGTCTGCCACTTGAGTTTATTAAACATCTCCGTAACGCTATCACGGTTACCAAATAACCCTGTGACGAAACGCGCCGCTCTTCTTTGGATCTTCTCTATCTCCTCCGTCAAACCGATCTGGTACGGATCCCACACTGATGAGCAATACTCAAGTATAGGTCGAACGAGAGTTTTGTAAGCCACCTCCTTTGTTGATGGACTACATTTTCTAAGCACTCTCCCAATGAATCTCAACCTGGTACCCGCCTTACCAACAATTCATTTTATATGATCATTCCACTTCAAATCGTTCCGCACGCATACTCCCAGATATTTTACAGAAGTAACTGCTACCAGTATTTGTTCCGCTATCATATAATCATACAATAAAGGATCCTTCTTTCTATGTATTCGCAATACATTACATTTGTCTACGTTAAGGGTCAGTTGCCACTCCCTGCACCAAGTGCCTATCCGCTGCAGATCTTCCTGCATTTCGCTACAATTTTCTAATGCTGCAACTTCTCTGTATACTACAGCATCATCCGCGAAAAGCCGCATGGAACTTCCGACACTATCTACTAGGTCATTTATATATATTGTGAAAAGCAATGGTCCCATAACACTCCCCTGTGGCACGCCAGAGGTTACTTTAACGTCTGTAGACGTCTCTCCATTGATAACAACATGCTGTGTTCTGTTTGCTAAAAACTCTTCAATCCAGCCACACAGCTGGTCTGATATTCCGTAGGCTCTTGCTTTGTTTATCAGGCGACAGTGCGGAACTGTATCGAACCCCTTCCGGAAGTCAAGAAAAATAGCATCTACCTGGGAGCCTGTATCTAATATTTTCTGTTTCTTATGAACAAATAAAGCGAGTTGGGTCTCACACGATCGCTGTTTCCGGAATCCATGTTGATGCCTAAATAGTAGATTCTGGGTTTCCAAAAACGACAGGATACTCGAGCAAAAAACATGGTCTAAAATTCTACAACAGATCGACGTCAGAGATATAGGTCTATAGTTTTGCGCAACTGCTCGACGACCCTTCTTGAAGGCTGTTCCTGAAATTTTACATTTTCTGTTGCGTTTTACCCTACACCACAGAAATCGCTTCGAGTAGAGTAATAACACATATCCTGAGTCTGCTGAACTAACAGAAGAATCTAATGTTATGTATAATTAAAATTATTTATGATAACGTCCTAAAAAGTACACAAAATTTTAACTGTGATTAAAAAATTTTATTTAGGAAAGCTGTGGCTGAAATGCAATTATTGTAAATCAGTCGACTCAGAACATACAGTTTAATGTCCTGTAAAAGTTTCGTGACAGTGGCTACAGAGGTTCTTGAAATACAGGGAAACGAAGTCAGTAATTTTAACACTGTAAGGCGTTCCAACTCCCCTTAAAGAAGCCTACGGGGGCACAATGTCCGCGCAGATAGCATCACAACTGTGGCCTAATCCCACAACAGGACTTGACCAAAAGTTCAACAAATGTCATAAAAGACATTAAAATGCATACATCTCCACTGCAGAAGTAAGCACCAGACCTACTCCAAGGCAATAAATTAGACACAAGTACATATAATGTTGGTTTTCAAAGTCCATTAGACACCTCACCACTAGAAGATACACAATGACTTTAAATTTTCCTTTCACTATCAATACTAGGAACAAATGACGACACTTTGGTATCGTAAGACAGTGCTATTCTGCTGCCACCTTGACAAGATACGGCCAAAGTGACCCAACGCTACTCACGAGTAAAAACCTAACTAAACAGTAATACTTCACTGACTGGCCACAAGGATGTTACACATAAGTCGAGCTAAGTACTTAAACTACCGGGGCCCTAAAAGACTATTAAAATGATTATGACAGCTAAACCCTTATTCTTTTCTAAGAAATCAAGAACTCAGAGCTCATCTTGCCCAATGGCTTCCTTCACACGCCAGCAAGGACCTTACATCAATAGAATGAATGAGTAAATTACTCCCCCACAATCCCTAAAGCCAGGTACTAATCCAGAGACACCCCGCCGCGGCACGATACCAAAAGAATGGCAATAAACTACTCAACTTGAGGCTGGAACGGGAGTCCCGCAGAAACTCGTGTTACCCCCCAAAACTGAGGCCTCGGGCGAAGATGGGAAAGCCGCCGAAGCAGAAGGAAAACGTGTCCCTGCCCCGGACCAGCACAACAGCAAAACCTTAACATCTGCCGATAAAAGGCTGTCGAAATACGCCAAACAACAAATAACAAACAAGTTTGATAGAAATTAACATACACAGCAATACTTAAACGGACAATTAAAGATTATTTTCAATGATACCAACTATTCAAAGTACAGCAAAGGAGCGACCCTCTCATAAACATTGCAAGTTAGCCTTTTTAGCAATAACAAAGTAATTTAAAAAGATAATTACATAATATTTAAAACAAGATTAAATGAATCAAGGTATAGCTTTACTGAGGCCTCCTAGGGATTAATACACACTGTAATTTGAATACGCACGAAACGGCAGACATCGTATTTAATGCATATTATGCAAAAATTTTCTGGCTTATTTGTAGAAAAATTTTGGCATTTTTCGACATGAATGGTACTGTCCTACGTACCTCAACTTTGTGGAACGTTACCAGTTGCTGACCCATTCCACAATCACACTGTATCTCACCGGTGCGTTGGAATGTAGTAGAATTTATTAGACATATGTAGCTGACTTTTGAAGTCTCTCGTAGTTTACTCTTCACCTTTATACAATGAGATGACAAGTCATAGGACAGCGATATGCATATATGTAGATGACAGTAGTATCGTGTACACAAGTTATAAAAGGGCAGTCCACTGGAGGAGCCGTCCTGTGCAAAGTTTCCGACGTGATTATGGCCGCACGACGGGAATTAAGGCTTCGAATGTGAAATGCTAGTCGGAAATCGTTAGTAAATGCACTAGTCTTAGATCCACAGTATCAAGAGCATGCGGTGAATATCAATTTTCAGGCGTTACCTTTCACTACGGACAACGCAGTGGCCAACGGCCTACACTTAACGACCGAGAGCGGCGTATGCATAGAGATGTCAGTGCTAACAGACAAGCAATACTGAATGAAATAGCCGCAGAGATCAGTGTGGGACTTACGGTGATCATATCTGTTAAGAGGGTGCGGCGAAATCTGAAATTAATGCAGACGACTGGCGCGAGTGCCTTTGCTAGCGGTACGACATCGCCTGAAGTGCCTCTCCTGGTCTCGTGGTCACATCTATTGGGCCCTATAAGTCTGGAAAACCGTGGCCTGCTCAGATGAGTCCCTGTTCCAGTTGGTAAGAGCTGATGGTAGGGTTCGAGCAGATCCCACGAAACTGTCTACCCAGTTGTCAATAAGGCACTCTGCATGCTGGTAGTGGATCCATAATGGTGCGCGCTGTGTTAACATCGATCACTGATTGGAAATGATTATGTTCGGCTACTTGGAGACCATCTGCAGCACTCATGGACTTCGTGTTCTCAAACAAGGATTGAATTTTTAGGATGACAATGCGCCATGTCACCAGGCCAAAATTGTTCGTGATGGGTCAGAAGAACATTCTGGACAATGCGCCATGTCACGAGGCCAAAATTGTTCATGATGGGTCTGAAGAACATTCTGGACGATTCGAGTGAATGTTTTGGTAACCCGTATCTCCCAACATGAAGCCCATCCAACTTTTATGGGACATAATCAAAAGGTCAGTGCGTGCAAAAAATCATGTGCTGTCAGCACTTTCGCAATTATGGACGGCTATAGGCATCATGGTTCAAAATTTCTGTAGGGGACCGCCAACGACTCGTGGTATCCATGACACATCCAGTTCCTGCACAACACCGGGCAAACGAATGTCAATTCGAAGTTAATAAGTATGTATGACAGTGCATATAGCTTTTAGACTACGAGTACGTCACAGGGTGCTGGTCGACAATGCATCCACTCAAACGCCAGTGCGACGCTGGTTGCGCGCGTGTCAGAAGCGGCAGGTACTCAGGTCTACTAGATAGAGTCGAAAGGCCCAGCCGTCAAGAGAGCGTGCATCGGCCATTGTTCAGTGGAGCCTCGTGGCAGTAGCGTTTCGCCGTTATTGAGTACAGTTATCAGGTAGTGTGGGCACGATCGTGCCTGGCGGCTGCGGTTCTCCGCGCCCATGCTTCGCTCTCCCCCTCCCCTATCCCTCATCCCTCTCTCCCCTTCCACCGTACTCTACCTGGCCCACAGGCCAAACGCTCCCGTGTCGTATCGCGACAGGCAATTCTCGGGCGTCACCGAGCTGATACTCCCGCCACGCTGGCTCACTTCGTATCTTCATGAATATGCAGCGATCCACAACTCAATAAAGGCCACCTGCTCTTGCTGTTGGCTGTTGGACCACTGATTTCTAGTTTCGTCATGTGAGACCTTCAGATGGAGAGGCATTTCTTCTATTTCCGACAGCTGAAGCAGTCACAACTCTCACCCTTGATTGTTTTCTGGAGAACTTGTCAAACTGTTGAAAAAACTCAAAGAGCTTTGACATTGTCAGTCTGGAACACGTCATCTAGCTATCTGTAGAGACACCTGTTCCTGATGAAATTTTTTTCGTGATTTCGTCACTTTTAAAAAACTACTTCGGTATAATTTCCGCTATTTTTATATCATTTCGTCAATAATTTCGTTAAATTTTATTTCCACTTTTAAGCAATAAAAGCTACAACAAAAAGCATTGAAAACATTCTTGCAGTGGAAGGTCTTTAATTTTTCATAAATTCAAAACAGCTTGAAGATTATGCATCTACTGAGATCACAAACAGCAAAAATAATTGAAATGCCACGATCGCTTCAACCGGTTTCAGCACTTTGAAGGTGCCACATCAGATCTGTGAAGGTATAACATAACAGGTTTGAGGGAGGCCTTACATGAGTTAACTATATACCTTACAATTATTTCAGAACCACATACCTGAAACGTGGATTAACATTTACAAAACCACATGGAAAACATGGCATATGAGTCAGACCATCTGATAAAATCATTGTCACAACCAATAACAATATAAAAAACTCCTCTCATGATCGTTCTTTCCATAAAATATAACACTAAAGTCACCAGATGAAACTACCACTGCTCGTCTAACACCGGCCGGCATTATCACAGCTCTATTCCGCGCAGGCTTACCTTCTGTGATTCTAGCGGTTCACAACGGGCCACCAGATAGCGCTGTCCCAGCAGCGCATACATAGTCACACGGTATAACCACGCATTACTACTAAAACACAACTTTACTATAACTGCTTGTCACATACCCATGCAAAGCCCACATTTGCGCATACATTTCCTGTACATACTACAGTCACTATAAAGTAAGACAGTTACAAAGTATCTGAGGCACATACATTATCCATTAGTGCCTTACACAACTACATATTATAATTTACCTTTATTCATATAAGGACGTCGGGGATACGCACACAGAAAGCTGTTCATAACACGACTTAGCTACAATGTGACGAGCGATTAAAACCTGTATTCTGGGATTTACCTGTCTTAGCACTATCGTCTTAGGTATTGTAAACGCTAAAAAAGAACATATTCACTTGCTATAAAGTCTCTCACCATCTATACATTCGTTCTCTGAGCGCTTCTGGGCCCCTTCAATTACTATCTTGTGGAACTTGTGTCGTTCCTTTCCTGGTGCATGGATGTCATTTAGCCAGTGGGCGTGTTTCCTCTGCATGGTTGGGTCCGAGCCAGTATTTCCGCCGTCGTGTGTCTGGAAGTGAGTGGGAGACCCACCAGCAGTGCAGTCGCGACGGAGCAGCGGTCGCGGATGGATCAGCAGAGAGTCGGTCGGTTGTTGTGGACGAGGGAAGCTATCTCCACGTGTGCAGTCGGCTGGGGAGCTTCGTGGTTCACCGACCCAGGGCGTCAAAGAAAAATGGTTCAAATGGCTCTGAGCACTATGGGACTCAACTGCTGAGGTCATTAGTCCCCCTAGAACCTAACTAACCTAAGGACATTACAAACACCCATGCCCGAGGCAGGATTCGAACCTGCGACCGTAGCGGTTTTGCGGTTCCAGACTGCAGCGCCTTTAACCGCCCCAGGGCGTCAAAGTTGAGTAGTGGTTTCAACTACATTCATGTTGTGGTGGTTCGTTTCGGTGGTTTGCTGTTTGGGAGGTTTTCCTGTGAGCAACACCGAGTGTTTCTACTGCTGAAATTTAACGGCCATGCGGTGCAATTAACTATTTTGGTCGACTACAATTTCAGTGCATCAGTGGAATTTCCTGTCTTGTGGCCGTTAGTGTTCTGGTTACCTGCCCTGGGCACTGACCTAAATTCTGGCAGTGTTCTTTGAGTGAAGTGAACTAGTTAAGTGTATCAGCAGAATTTTCTGCCTACTGGCCGTTAGTGTTCCGGTTACTTGCCCTGGCCACTAACGTAATTTCAGGCAGCGTCCTTTCCTCACCTGTTGTCGCTGTCCAACATGGTGTGTAATTTTGACAGCCAATACATACTCCATTGTGGAGTATCACGTTTGTAACATTCCCGGTTGGGGTTCTCATATACTTATTGACGGGAAGCAAGTTGTTGTGTCGGTCGGTATGTGACTGCCCGCTGGTTGGTTTCCGACGGATCAAGTACAGTTGGGCTCACCACCTGTCTCACTTAAGTGAACGAGGTCAGACCGACCTCCCTGGACGCCTTCTGAGTGCCACCGGTGTTTAATTATCTGTTGTCAGCTATTTCAAAAAAAAAATGGTTCAAATGGCTCTGAGCACTATGGGACTCAACTACTGCGGTTATCAGTCCCCTGGAACTTAGAACTACTTAAACCTAACTAACCTAAGGACATCACACACATCCAGCTTAACTGGTTGGCGCAATGTACAATGTGTACAAGGCTCGATTGACACCGAAGCCGACGGAGCGAACATTCAACCTGAATGAGTGCTCGTACTAAATGTGGCGAAATAATTTACAATGCCGAATCGTGTCCTCCACCTGCTTCCAGTCGTTCTTAAACGACTGTATTACGTAGAGTCTGCTATTGTTTCCTCTTGACACGAAAATCAAATGGTTCAAATGGCTCTGAGCACTATGGGACTTAACATCTGTGGTCATCAGTCCCCTAGAACTTAGAACTACTTAAACCTAACTAACCTAAGGACATTACACACATCCATACCCGAGGCAGGATTCGAACCTGCGACCGTAGCAGTCGCACGGCTCCGGACTGCGCGCCTAGAACCGCGAGACCACCTCGGCCGGCCAGCTATTTCAAATTTTATGCTTATGGTTATTGTTTGTCTCTTAAAATTTTGTAAATTAATTTTTAAATTTATCTTTCAAGCTTAAACAATGCGGAATTCTGCCTCTAAAGATTATGGTAATATATTTTGAAATTTTGAAGTTTGATTGTGGCTCTCAGCCATTGGTATTGCACTTTGCATATGTTGTTTCCTTAAATTATTTTATTGCTGTACTAATTGGATTTTTATCTTGTTGATTTTTAAGATTTCTTGTTGTTAAACATGCTGGCCTTCTGCCTTTAAAGGTCTATGGTAATATATTCTCAAGTTTTGAAATTTAATTTTGCCCCTCAGCCATTTGTGTTGCACTCTGTATATGTTGCCTTTGGGTTTTAAATTATTTTATTGCTATCTTAATTGAATTTTTGATTTTTTTAAAGATTTATTATTGGCCTTCTGCCTTTAAAGGTCTTTGGTAACATATTCTAAAATTTTGGAAATTAATTGTGGCCCTCAGCCATTTGTATTGCACCTTGAGTGTGTTGTTCTTTTAATTATTTTATTGCTATATTAATTGGATATTTATCTTATTAAGATTTCTTGTTGGAGGCCTTCAGCCGTTAAGAGTTGATAAATTACAATAAATGACAATTAGAAGTAGAAACTGACTTCAACCCATTGGCCTATTCCACAATCCTATTACCTGTTCTGCCCAGCCAGTTTAGCGGGCGTATTCCTACGCGAACTAGCCTACGACAGACAACCAGAGGGAAGTAATAGCAGTCGATCAAAGATACTACGAGAGGGGACATATCGATACGCGCTGCTAACGCCGCTCACGGTCAGGCAAAGCAGCAACTCAGTGACAGTAGTAATTTCAATTAACGTAGTGACATGATGGCAGGAACACGAGCCACGCACGGCTCATCCATGTTTGACGGCGTCACTGTGGAAAACCAAGATCAGATTCGACAACATTTCTGTTTTGGTCGCCATATTACTGTTGATGTATTTCTTAGATTGCTGCAATCACTCACACTGTGGGTTTCCCTTTATTGATAAACAAGAAAACGGAATGATGGCAGGTATATGCAGAACTTCTAGGACTTCCTGTATACACAATTCAAAAAAAAGTTTAACACCACCCCGGTTCAAGAACTCCTGAAGACAGACGTTGACTGTGGATATTGTATCACAGACACAGCCCTTTGACTGTTCAGAGAGGTCACTAAACCCGCCCAAAGATGTTAACAACCATGAATGAGAAGCGCCTGTTAGACGTAAGAAGTCCGACAGCCGATCATTTCCAGTCATTCCACCATAAAGTAGGTACACGGCTCGTGTTGACCGTAGTTCAACCATGCCTAGACGCTGACTACCGCATTTCGATCGCGTCCACATAGTTACTTTGTGTCTGGAAGAACTCTCAACAAGGGAAGTGTGCAGGCGTCCCGAAGTGAACCAAGGCGATGTTTTTCAGACATAGAGGAGATACAGAGAGACAGGATCTGTCGATGACATGCCTCTCTCAGGCCGCACAAGGGCTACTACTCCAGAGGATGACCATTACTTACGGATTATGACACGGAGCAACTCTGACAGCAACGCAACCTGACGTCATGTTACTACTTAAACTGTGCGCAATAGGCTGCACGATGCGCAACTTCACTCCCGGCGTCCATGGCAAGATTCATCTTTGAAACCACGACACCATGCAGTGTACAATAGATGGATCCCACAACGTGCCAAATGGACAGCACAGGATTGGCATCACGTTCTATTCACCGAAGAGTGTCGCATATGCCTTCAATCAGACAATCGTCGGAGAGAAGTTTGGAGGCAACCCGGTCAGGCTGAATGCCTTAGACACACAGAGAGTGCTGCAAAGCGGAAGTTTCCTCATGTTTTGGGGTGGCATTATGGTGGGCCGACGTATGCTGCTGGTGCTCATGGAAGGCGCCTTAACAGCTGCACGATACGTGAACGCCATCCTCCGACCAATAGTGCAACCATATTGACAGCATATTGAAGAGACATTCGTCTTCGTGGACGACAATTCGCACCGCCACCTTGCACATCTACTGAATGACTTCGTTCAGGATAACGACATCGCTCGACTAGAGTGGCCAGCAAGTTCTCCAGACATGAACCCTATCGAACATGCCTGGCATATATTGAAAAGGGCTGTTTATGGACGACGTGACCCACCAACCAGTCTGAGGGATGCAGCCCGAATCGCTGTTGCGGAGTGGGACAATCTGGGTCAACAGTGCCTTGATGAACTTGTGGATGGTATTCCACAACGAATACAGCCATGCACTAAAGCAAGAGGACATGCTACTAGGTATTAGAAGCACCAGTGCGTACAGCAGTCTGGACCACCACCTCTGAAGGTCTCGGGGTATGGTGGTACAACATGCATTGTGTGATTTTCATGAGCAGTAAAGAGGGCGGAAATGATATTTATGTTGATCTCTATTCCAGTTTTCTGTAGAGGTGCCGAAACTCCCTGAACTGAGGTGATGCAAAACTTTTTTTTGTGTGTATGTAGCCGTGGAAAGAGATGAGTACACCAGTATACACATCACTATGAATAAATTGCATGCATTCCACAGGGTCAGTCTGTTAGGAAAAAGAAAGTAAATGACTTAACTGAAGGTGAAATAGCTGCTTTTGAGTATGGGATATTGTATGAATGTGTTAATGCAATTGGAAAGAAAAAAATGGTTCATATGGCTCTGAGTACTATGGGACTTAACATCTGACGTCATCAGTCCCCTAGAACTTAGAACTTCTTAAACCTAACTAACCTAATGACATCACACACATCCATGTCCAAGGCAGGATTCGAACCTGCGACCGTAGCGGTCGCGCGGTTCCAGACTGAAGCGCCTAGAACCGCTCGGCCACACCGGCCGGCAATCGGAAAGAAAATAAGCGCCTTAACTGAAGGGAAAATAGCTGTTATCAAGAAAAAAGAGCAGCATGAGAAGAAGACGATTGGATGTACAGGGTGAGTCACCTAACGTTACCGCTGGATATATTTCGTAAACCACATCAAATACTGACGAACCGATTCCACAGACCGAACGTGAGGAGAGGGGCTAGTGTAATTGTTTAATACAAACCATACAAAAATGCACGGAAGTATGTTTTTTAACACTAACCTACGTTTTTTTTAATGGAACCACGTTAGTTTTGTTAGCACATCTGAGCATATAAACAAATACGTAATCAGTGCCGTTTGTTGCATTGTAAAATGTTAATTACATCCGGAGATATTGTAACCTAAAGTTGACGCTTGAAACCTCCGACGTTCAGTTGCGTGTTGTAACAAACACGGGCCACGGTCGGCGAGCAGCATCGGCAGGGACATGTTTACGATGACGACCGTTTTTACGAGTGTGGTTGTAGTGCACTGTTGTGGTTTGATCTAGCTGTCGCAGTGTCCGCATGCAGCGCTTGCTGCTATTGTTATTCTGCATTCGTCTCCGCACGCAGACCACACCGTGTTACCAGACGTTTGTGACAGTGTAGTGTTGTAGGAACTGTGACCATGGTGTATTCGAACTCTGAAAAGGCGGAGATGATACTCATCTATGGCGAGTGTCGACGAAAGGCAGCTGAAGCCTGCAGGGTGTATGCAGAACGGTACCCGGACAGAGAGCATCCAACGTGCCGCACATTGCAAAACATCAACCGCCAACTGTATGCAACAGGTATGGTCGTAGCACGCAAACGGGTCCGTAACAGGCCCGCCACAGGAGAAGCGGGTGCAGTTGGTGTGTTAGCTACTGTTGCCGTGAACCCACACATGAGTACACGGGACATTGCGAGAGCCGGTGGACTGAGTCAAAGTAGTGTCATGCGCATACTGCATCTCACCGCTTTCACCCGTTTCATGTGTCACTACATCAGCAATTTCATGGTGATGACTTTAATCATCGAGTGCAATTCTGTCAATGGGCATTAACAGAGAATGCGTTGCAGTTCTACCTGTTTACCGATGAAGCGGGTTTCACAAACTACGGGGCAGTGAATCTACGGAACATGTATTACTGGTCCGTGGACAATCCTCGCTGGCTCAGACAGGTAGAGCGACAGCGACTGTGGATTGTAAATGTATGGTGCGGAATCATAGGCGACCACCTCATTGGTCCTCACTTCATTGCAGGGGCCCAAACAGCTGCAACATACATCGCGTTTCTACAGAATGATCTGCCAACGTTGCTCGAAAATGTCCCACTGGAAACGCGTCGACGTATGTGGTATAAGCATGATGGTGCACCTGCACAGCCGGCCGCGGTGGTCTCGCGGTTCTAGGCGCGCAGTCCGGAACAGTGCGACTGCTACGGTCGCAGGTTCGAATCCTGCCTCGGGCATGGATGTGTGTGATGTCCTTAGGTTAGTTAGGATTCAGTAGTTCTAAGTTCTAGGGGACTGATGACCACGGCAGTTGAGTCCCATAGTGCTCAGACCCATTTGAACCATTTTGCACCTGCACATTCCGCAATCAACACTAGGCTGACCCTTGACAGGATGTTCGACGGGCGTTTCATAGGACGTGGAGGACGCATAAATTGGCCAGCCCGTTCTCCTGATCTTACACCTCTGGACTTCTTTCTGTGGGGTACGTTACGGGGCTCCGGAAAGGCTCAAAATCAAAAAATGTTCAATTGTTACTTTTTTGCGTTTTCTGAATCGGCAGACTATTACCTTCTAATAGATGTATAATTTATTCAATTCCGAAGACTACAACTATTTTTAAATTTTTTTTTGAAATGTGTTCTACATGGGCGTGACCCACTGTGGCGCTGTTGAACTGCTGTCAAACGGTGTTATTATTAACGTCCGTGTTCATCAGGTACATTTTTGTGACGTGAGATAAAGTATTTATTGTGGCTAACCTGTGACGGTTCAATATATATCGCTGGTGTGATTGTCGGTTGTTTCATGTTTATTTACTCTGTCGTTATCTCGAAAATATTCGTAATTAATTTTGTTTCTTGAGTCTCTGTTTTGTTGAAGTATAATAATGAGTAAAAGTAAAGTTATTAGAAATCCTCTGAAGGCTTTTAAGAAAAGGAGAAATGTTGGAAGGCCAAAGGTATGTGTTATTACCGTAAACAATAAAGACGATAACCAAGTGAGTGAACCTAACCTCTCAAGTACTGCCCATAGCAGTCAAAGTGGGAAAGAAAACACTTCACAGACGAAGCTTGGTTCAATGAGTGAAAACTATGAATGTTTTATGGGCGAATCGGATGTGAATGAAATATTTGATATGTCGGTTCTCAAAGGAATTTTTTCGAACTGTGTAAGATGTATTCATTGTAGTGAAGTTGGTCTGGAACTCTCCATAATAAAGCACGTAGGACTTGCTAGTGAAATACAACTGAAATGTGATAAGTGTTCATACATGACCACCTTTTGGAACAGTGTTGCAGTAACTGCAACTGAAGAAAATGGTAGCAAAATCTACGAACACAACAACGAGCGATGCTTGCTTTAGACAAGGAACGCCTTCGGGCTGCAGACAGGGCTGTAAAGAGTCTAGAAATACAAGCAAGAGTAAACAGGAGGAGGAACAAGAGGAAGCTGGAGGAGGAGTTTGCAGAGGATGAAGATAATCCATCCTATGGACCTGGAATGCACTAAAAAGTTAATCCAATCTTTGTCGCTCGATTCCCAAAACTTTAATTTTCTCATACTAATTACATGTTTTCTAAGGATCTTCCAAATATATTTGTTTCAAACTTTCAGTAAATGTTACACAGTACCTTCTGCATAATTTAACACAGTCTTTTTCCAAAAAACTGTAAATTTTTGAATATATAAATAAAAAATTGCAAAAAATGTTGTGAATTTTCATTACAATTGAAAAAAATCGTCTTTAATAACTGAACTAAAATTTTGTAAAATCCCTGTGTTAAGTTGTAGCCCATATTCCAATAAATAATCTGTAAAAAGTTCAACTTCCTACCTCAAATACTTTGTGAGGAAAGATGTAATTTATAAGCGTTATTTTAACATTGCAAGTATAGGGCGTTCCGGAGCCCCTTAAAGGGGAATGTGTACCGTGATGTGCCTACAACACCAGAGGATATGAAACAACGTATTGTGGCAGCCTGCGGCGACATTACACCAGATGTA
Organism: Schistocerca americana; assembly: GCF_021461395.2. Taxonomy (NCBI): domain Eukaryota; kingdom Metazoa; phylum Arthropoda; class Insecta; order Orthoptera; family Acrididae; genus Schistocerca; species Schistocerca americana. The sequence goes on along the minus strand of NC_060121.1, from coordinate 742,812,026 downwards.
CTGCGGCGTGTACGAAATTCATTACGCCAGTGATTGCAATTGTGTGCAGCAAATGATGGCCACCACATTGAACATCTATTGGCCTGACATGTCGGGACACACTCTATTCCACTCCGTAATTGAAAACGGAAACCACGTGTGTACGTATACCTCACCCCTCATGGTAATGTACATGTGCGTCAGTGAAAAAGACCAATAAAAAAGGTGTTAGCATGTGGACGTAATGTGCTGTTCCAGTCTCTTCTGTACCTAAGGTCCATCACCGTTCCATTTGGATCCCTACGTAATTCGGTGCTCTCCGATACACACGATCGAACAGCGGAGGAGTGCTACTCAAGCGTCAACTTTAGGTTACAATATCTCCGGATGTAATTAACATTTTACAATGCAACAAACGGCACTGATAACGTATTTGTTTATATGTTCTGATGTGCTAACAAAACTAACGGGGTTCCATTTAAAAAAACGTAGGTTTGTGTTAAAAACATACTTCCGTGCATTTTTGTATGGTTTGTATTAACCAATTACACTAGCCCCTCCCCTCACGTTCGGTCTGTGGAATCGATTCGTCAGTTTTTGATGTGGTTTACGAAATACATCCAGCGGTAATGTTAGGTGACTCATCCTGTATAAAACCTCATGCTGCACAGAATTCCGATTGATATACAACGATATGTTGGCTAAACATAAAGCCATCGATGCATGAAAGTTCATTCAAGAGAAGTTATGGGTCCTGAGGTCAGGGCAATTAAAAAGGTAGCAGACACTGCGAAAAACCCTTGAACCAGCGACTGAATCTCTCGTCGAACTCTCAGCGAAAGTCGATGACGATGATGATGCTATTGCCTGTTTCATGAACCATCACAACGATGCTACTAGAGACAAAACATTTACTTGTCAGTGGTGAAAAACTATAAATGTTAGGCATGCAAACTATAACTTGAATGAAAAAACGATGCAGATGGGAATAGAGAATTTCAAAGAACATCTGGTCTACTGAATCTTATATTCCTAAGAGCCACAAAAACTGTAAATCTTTCGCCTAAAGATCTGGTAATGTGTTGTGAAATATTACATTTGACTGGTCTGTACAGTTATTGGTATTGTCTGAACTCTTTTTATTCACAGTTCATAATTTTATAAATTATAGTACTGGTTGAATTTTTTTTGTTTTTGTTTACATAGCAGTACTGATTGCAGCTATTACGGAGGTACAGTTCCTCTTACACTAAAGCTATTAATATTATTACTGAAATTCCGTCCAAACAGAAGACATAATTTATATGTTGTACTGAGTGGCCTGAAATGTTTGCCACCTCAAGCTGCTGAAATAATTTGATAATACAATGAAATGTTTGGCCCTAAAACTTCCATCCAAAACAGCAACATTAAATTGAACTGTGTTGAACTCACACCCAAAACTAGTATAACCTGGACAACTAATGGTAGGTGAAACTTAAAAACTGTTCTTTTTTACATATGGACTCACACAATCATACATGCACATGAACTGCAAAAGAGAGAAAGTACAGTAAACTATCTTCTTCATTTAATTTTTTTTAACTTTTTTGACGATTTTACTCCATTTTTAAACTTATTATTTACGTAAATATATTGCAAATTTTTAATTTTTAAATTATTTTTAATTTATTTTCATCACATGATGCGCCGGCCGAAGTGGCCGTGCGGTTCTAGGCGCTGCAGTCTGGAACCGCGAGACCGCTACGGTCGCAGGCTCGAATCCTGCCTCGGGCATGGATGTGTGTGCTGTCCTTAGGTTAGTTAGGTTTAACTAGTTCTAAGTTCTAGGGGACTAATGACCTCAGAAGTTGAGTCCCATAGTGCTCAGAGCCATTTGAACCATCACATGATGCGTATATATTCTTGCATAAATAGCATGATACTTATTAAGAATAAAAATAAACAGAATGTATTTACACACAGGCATACACATTTACCCAGGCATCCACACTCAAACACACTCACAAGCTTACACAAAGAGACATAAACTATCACACATGCAGGCACACCATACATCACTCACATACAATGTTTACACTGTGATATAAGAGCCATAATGTTCGCCACAAGCTCTCACTCAGCCAGACATTCACTCTCTCTCGTTCTCACTGCTGGAGTCCCACACCCTCTTTTGTGCTTTATGTTAACGTTTTTGTCTACAGGAGGATGTCAATTCCATCATTACAAATGGCTCTTTTATCGTCATGAGAGAACAATCCGACTTTTGATTACGGCACTGTGTACACCTCATCGGCTCTCGATAAAATAACAGTTTCCAGTAGTATATGCAGAGGGTGTGGCAGAGCACTGCAAACACCACTGAACGGGCAGTGCAAGTAGTCTTCGCCATTGAAGTCATGTGAAGTTGTAAGTTGCAAACCCTTAGACCGTCTCAGGGTGGCTCCATCGGTCTTACGGTATCCGTACATTTTGGACCTTAGATCCGAACTCCGCCATCGGCAATCCAACAGCCTCATCTTTCATTAAGCTGATAACCTTCTTGTTATGACAAACAGTACCATAAGGATTAAAACTTCCTGGCAGATTAAAACTGTGTGCCTGACCGAGACTCGAACTCGGGACCTTTTGCGGGCAAGTGCTCTGCCATCTGAGTTACCCAAGCACGACTCACGCCCCGTCCTCACAGCTTTATTTCTGCCAGTACCTCGTCTCCTACCTTCCAAACTTTACAGAGCTCTCCTGCGAACCATGCAGAACTAGCAATAATGAAACAGTCGTAGCTCAGGTGGTAGAGCACTTGCCCGCGAAAGGCAAAGGTCCCGTGTTCGAGTCTCCGTCCGGCACACAGTTTTAATCTGTCAGGAAGTTTGACATCAGCGCACACTCCGCTGCAGAGTGAGAATCTCATTCTTTTCAAAAACTTCCTGCAGCAAGCACACGTTAGTGCCCATGTGTGCTCTTGTGTATTCATCCAGATTGGGAATGTTAAATTCCCGCCAGACATTCACGACATGTTCATACCCTGCACTAGTTATGGTATCGTCTTCGAGAGTACAGGTAAATGCAGATATGTTGGGTAGTCCGGTTTCGTCTTATTTCTCTTTACTATCCAGATACTCATAAGGAAAAACTCCTTTCCTGCTCACAAGCTGAAATTTTTCCTCATCAGGGTATGCAGATCACGTGATATGCATATTCTCTGAAGGTGGAGTTTCAACGAGTTTCTGGAGTGATGCCTGCATGAAATGTAGCGTGTCAAGGAAGCGGAGCGTAATTTTTGGCGTCATTCGTTTGGAGAATGAAATATATTTCCAAATTATTTCTGGTAGGGCACTGACCTGATTTTTCTCCCAGCGGAAATCAGTTAATCCCTCAACTAGACTTATGGAAGGAAACAGGTATGTGCCTTGGAAACTGATGCTTCAAATTGCATGCATTGTCTGCTGCACTGCGGTGCTTCCCTGTGACATGACAGAGGTACGTACGGGGAGTTCAGCTTTTCTGTCTAACGACAGCCCACAAATATCGCAATTAACTGTGTCATTTTATAATTTTTCATCCCACTCCGATTTGGTCATGGGGACGTTAATGCTGTAAAGCCTATCGACATTCCAAGAGTTTTTCAAGCTCAGTAAGCAATCAAACCTCAGGATTATCGCCAACATAAGACTCAAATTAGTTAAGACTTGAATCATATGTCCATGCAAGTTGGTTAGCTGCCGCCTACGGTACGCGGTTTCGTGTGAAGGTGGTATGTGAGGACTCCCTTCGCACTGCTTGTTAGGGGCAAGGAGACAATCGAAGTCAGTGCATACAAAAAATGGACATCGTTCCTGGTGGTGTGTATTCTTGAATTTCATGAACTAATTTTCTTCTGTAAGCAAAACAACACATACCCTTTCCTTGGAGTCACAGTCCTTGAGATCCCTTTTTGAATACATTTCTCCTGAATAGGTATTTATACACCTTAAGCAAATGTTTTTTTAATATTCATATTTCGGCAGTTGTCTGTAAAGGAGGTGGTACATTTCTTTGATCCGTGTGCTATGCTGATTATCACAGTCAGAGCAGCATAATTACTTAACGATCACGCTCACCTGCATATTTCGAAAAATGGAGTGGTCCATCTATAGTATGCTTGTCCTACTCAACTGGCTTGCTTTTCTGCTTCTTCAAGCCATAAAAGTGAATCGATATTCCCGGATTTTTTGTCTCAAATTTTTTATCTCCTGAATCTTTACGGGGAACTCCATACCATCAAAATTATGATCTAAGTCGATATTATTCTTTACTACAGTGTATATTGTTGTCCACTTGGTATGGTAACTGTAATGGTAAATTCTCTCACAGGCCAGGATTGACCAAGCAAAACAAGGGTTATCCTTTTCATTTTGAACGTTAATACAAGCCTGCATGTCCTTAATATCCTCAGGGTTTGATATAACTGGACCCTTCGTTTAACGGATCATAGACGTGAATATGGATGTCGAAGTGTGGTATTTGACTGAGTGCTTTAGCTGATCATCTTACTTCCATCTTGGAACACTGGATCAGTATCACACCTAAGGTGGATTCACTATACCACTAAGTGATTGATGTACTCTGTGATATAACGCCACTATCACACCAGTGTAGTGTAGGATTTTCTCCTCGGTAGCACCCTTTTGTTTGGGAGAGTTATTCAACTAGCAACAGAGTACTGTGTTACAGCTAATGGCAGTACATCTGGGATCATCTAGGTCTTTGAAGAGCTCTGCCTCCTACACTGGGAGGAATGCTTCTAGGAATCTGGGTCATCATACCCCATGGCTCGATTTTAAATTCTGGTGAATGACATACGCCCCTCAAAGGCCCTAGCAGCATCCAAGAATTCTAAAGGAGTGATGGCTACGCTAAGCTGAAGTCTTTCACTATCAAGATGCAATAGAGCACTACCACCAGCCACAGGTTCATTATCATTAACACCACAACTAGGAGACGACTATATCCACGCAGTGGATGGCAACGCTGTGGAGGATGCGCCTTCTGGAGTAAGGGATACGCATCGAGCCGGAGTAGGAGGTGGCAATAATGAGCTCCTGTTGCACCACCCAGGCTATGGAGAGGGGGTTCGTTAATGCAGCTACACCACTGCCAGCCTGGGGGTTGCGAGATCGTTCTCTGAGTGAACCACCCACGGATGCCAGAGGGTATGCGATGGTATGGGCGCTGGACGTGTAGTGGCCACAGCTGCTTCTGCCACTTCTCGCATAGCCACGAGCGCCGCTTTGTATAGTGGTCCTTATCGCTTGGGTGCCAGTTTAATGCCTGCCCCCACAGCCACCACTATAGATGCGTGAGTCACAGCGATCTGTTGTTGTGGTGGTTTGGTGACACCTCTGTAACATATCAATAAAAGAAAAAAATAGAGGTACAACGATCAAGACCTTTTTAACTCATGCTGTAGAGAAATAAAAACAATTACGTACATCAGCATCCCAGAATAATAATTATGTGTCCTGAGGACGACGCTTGCATTATAATCACCTTTTACACTCTGGGTCCCAGGGCTGAGCAGATTACTCGATCTTTCTGCCAGTTCCCCCATCCAACCAATTATTTCCTCCTCCTCCTCATCCAGGTCTAGCTGGCACTTCCTTTCTGCAACCATCATCTCATGTGCCCACTCCTGCATTTCAGTCTCGTTGGAATTATTGTTCATGACTCATTGCTCCATCTCATGGAAATCTACAACACGATAGTGATTGTAAGAAACAACAACAACATAAATCTGTAATGAATTTTTCTAAGGCGAGATACTGATTATACATAAGTACACATATCAAAAAAAGGTTTACATCGCCTAGATTCCAAGAGTTCTGGAAACTGTATAGAAAATTGGAATAGAGATGAAAATAAACTTCATTTCTGCTCTTTTTATAACCCACAGAAACCACACATTGCATGTCGTCTCAACATACAGCGAGACCTTCAGAGGTGGTGATCCAGAATGCTGTACACACCGGTACCTCTAATACCCAGCAGCACGTCTTGCATTGATGCATGATTTTATTGGTCGTGGCATACTATCCACAAGTTCATCAAGGAACTGTAGGTCCATATTGTCCCACTCCTCAACGGCAATTCGGCGGAGATCCCTCAGAGGGGCTGGTGGCACACGTCGTCCATAAACAGCCCTTTTCAATATATCCCAGGCATGTTCGATAGGGTTCATGTCTGGAGAACTTGCTGACCACTTTAGTCGAGCGATGTCGTCATCCTGCATGAAGTCATTCAGAAGATGTGTAAGGTGGCGGCGCGAATTGTCGTCCACGAACACGAATGCCTGCCGACATGGTTGCACTATCGGTCGGAGGATGGCATTCACGTATCGTACAGCTGTTACGGCGCCTTCCATGACCACCAGCGGCGCACGTCAGCCCCACATAATGTCACCCCAAAACAGCAGGGAACCTCCACTGTGCAGCACTCGCTGGACAGGATGTCTAAGGCCTTCATCCTGACCGGCTTGGATGAAAACAAATCTCCGACTATTGTCTGGTTGAAGGCATATGCGACACTCATGTTTGAAGAGAACGTGATGCCAATCCTGAGCGGTCCTTCGGCATGTTGTTGGGCCCATCTGTAACGCGATGCATGGTGACGTGGTTGCAGTGATGGACCTCGCCATGGACGTCGGGAGTGAAGTTGCACATCATGCAGCCTATTGGGCACAGTTTGAGTCGTAACACAACGTCCTGTGGTTACGCGAAAAGCATTACTCAACATGGTGGCGTTGCTAGCCATAATCCGTAGGTAGCGGTCATCCAATGTAGTAGTAGCCCTCGGGCGTCCTAAAGAGAGACATGTCATCGACAGTTCCTGTCTCTGTGTATCTCCTCCATGTCCGAATAACATCGCTTTGGTTCACTCTGAGACGCCTGGACACTTCCCTTGTTGAGAGCGCTTCCTGGCACAACGTAACAGTGCGGGCGGGATCAAACCGTGGTATTGACCGTCGAGGCATGGTTGAACTACAGACAATACGAGCCGTGTGCCTCTATCCTGGTAGAATGACTGGAACTGATCGGCTGTCGGACCCTCTTCATCTAACAGGCGCTGCTCCTGCGTGGTTTGTTACATCTTTGGGCGGGTTTAGTGACATCTCTGAACAGTCAAAGGGACTGTGTCTGTGAAACAATATCCACAGTCAACGTGTATCTTCAGGATTTCTGGGAAACGGGGTGATGTGTGAATAAAAGAAAAATAAAAAAAATAAAAATAAATTCATACTAGATGCATACCCCTGCTAGATACTCATCTTTTTCTTGCTACATAGCAACATCTACAACAATGAAGAATATGTGCCTCAACAACTACAAACGACGAAATGAATAGCATAACAGCAATATATTGCAAACATACTTACGTTTCTGCTGCTCTATTTCAGGCTCCAGCAGCTGCTAGAGGACAATCAGCTGCCGCTCTAATGTTGCAACAGCAAGATCAAAAATTTTATAAACACTTGTTACGATTTGAATACATCAAGAGCTGTTTTATGAACATGTTTACTGTCACACAGAATTTGGAAATGTACTCACATGATGTTAGCATAATCTTTTCGACTTGCTGCTGCTGTTGACTTTCACCATCCAGCTGCTGCCGCCCTAGTGCTAGAACAACAGCAGAAATTTACTCAAAATTTTAAGAATATTATCTCAAACAAACCAGGTGGTCTCTAGGATTCCTTATTACCAACTTGTATAACATTCTCAGTTAAACACATGACCTACCGAAGCACGGCTCACGACCCTGCCTCACAGCTTTTAATTCTGTTAGTACGTCGGCTTCTACCTTCCAAACATCACAGAAGCTCTCCTGCATACCTCATCCAAGGACAGAATCCAGAATTAGTATCGCTTACTGAAGGTTACAATGCACAGACAGTACTTGGAACAGAGAATTGGTTGAAACGGGACATTAATGACAACGAAATCGGTAGTTCAGATTGGAATACTTATCGTAAGAATAGGGTAATCGCCATTGGCGGCGGCACATTTATTGTAGTAAAGAATTCGATAAAATCTACCGAAGTTCTGATTATTAATTAATCTGTATGAAGTAAAGTTTCAAAGACTGGTCACATTGAAATCACATGCTTCTATAGACCGCCTGGATCAGCAGCTGTACTGGCAGAGCGCTACCAGAATGATTTTCCTGATCATCCCATTGTAATAGGGGATACTTCAACTTGCCAGTTATAGACTGGGAGTGTTATGCTATCAAAACTGGTGCCAGAGATAGGGATTAGTGTGATGTCTGGATATCTTGGACGTTTTTTCCGAAATACTTTGAGCAGATGGTTTGAGAACCAACTCGTGGGGATGATGTCTTTGACCTCTTTGCAAAAACCGACCTGAACTTATCGAATTAGTTGACGTAGATAAAAGTACACACCTGGAAATTGAAATAAGAACACCGTGAATTCATTGTCCCAGGAAGGGGAAACTTTATTGACACATTCCTGGGGTCAGATACATCACATGATCACACTGACAGAACCACAGGCACATAGACACAGGCAACAGAGCATGCACAATGTCGGCACTAGTACAGTGTATATCCACCTTTCGCAGCAATGCAGGCTGCTACTCTCCCATGGAGACGATCGTAGAGATGCTGGATGTAGTCCTGTGGAACGGCTTGCCATGCCATTTCCACCTGGCGCCTCAGTTGGACCAGCGTTCGTGCTGGACGTGCAGACCGCGTGAGACGACGCTTCATCCAGTCCCAAACATGCTCAATGGGGGCAGATCCGGAGATCTTGCTGGCCAGGGTAGTTGACTTACACCTTCTAGAGCACGTTGGGTGGCACGGGATACATGCGGACGTGCATTGTCCTGTTGGAACAGCAAGTTCCCTTGCCGGTCTAGGAATGGTAGAACGATGGGTTCGATGACGGTTTGGATGTACCGTGCACTATTCAGTGTCCCCTCGACGATCACCAGTGGTGTACGGCCAGTGTAGGAGATCGCTCCCCACACCATGATGCCGGGTGTTGGCCCTGTGTGCCTCGGTCGTATGCAGTCCTGATTGTGGCGCTCACCTGCACGGCGCCAAACACGCATACGACCATCATTGGCACCAAGGCAGAAGCGACTCTCATCGCTGAAGACGACACGTCTCTATTCGTCCCTCCATTCACGCCTGTCACGACACCACTGGAGGCGGGCTGCACGATGTTGGGGCGTGAGCGGAAGACGGCCTAAAGGTGTGCGGGACCGTAGCCCAGCTTCATGGAGACGGTTGCGAATGGTCATCGCCGATACCCCGGCAGCAACAGTGTCCCTAATTTGCTGGGAAGTGGCGGTGTGGTCCCCTACGGCACTGCGTAGGATCCTACGGTCTTGGCGTGCATCCGTGCGTCGCTGCGGTCCGGTCCCAGGTCGACGGGCACGTGCACCTTCCGCCGACCACTGGCGACAACATCGATGTACTGTGGAGACCTCACGCCCCACGTGTTGAGCAATTCGGCGGTACGTCCACCCGGCCTCCCGCATGCCCACTATACGCCCTCGCTCAAAGTCCGTCAACTGCACATACGGTTCACGTCCACGCTGTCGCGGCATGCTACCAGTGTTGAAGACTGCGATGGAGCTCCGTATGCCACGGCAAACTGGCTGACACCGACGGCGGCGGTGCACAAATGCTGCGCAGCTAGCGCCATTCGACGGCCAACACCGCGGTTCCTGGTGTGTCCGCTGTGCCGTGCGTGTGATCATTGCTTGTACAGCCCTCTCGCAGTGTCCGGAGCAAGTATGGTGGGTCTGACACACCGGTGTCAATGTGTTCTTTTTTCCATTTCCAGGAGTGTATTTGTTATAATAAGGCTGTGGTAGCATCTATGACAATGGTGATTACGAAGAACGTTAAGAAAGATGGGAAGATATTTTTGTTTAGAAGATGCAAACTTCAGAGTATCGAGCAGTGAGCATAAAATATTCCGTGATGAGGACAAAGATGTGGAGAACAAACGGTAAAAAATTCACAGACTTGGTACAATATGCTTTCGACAAGTATCTTCTGAGTAAGGTCTTGAAGAATAGGAAAGACTCGCCAGGGTTTAAGTGCCGTGTTAGAAAACTACTACGTAAATAAAGAGAACTTCATCTCAGATTCAAGAGAAGCAAAAACCTAGGTGACAAACAAAACTTGAACGAAGCGAAAGTGAGCGCAAGGACAGCAATAAGAGAATAGTTCAAAGACTTTGAAAGTAAATCTTTGTGAACCGCCCTGAATAAAAATCCTAAGAGATTTTGGTAGTATGTAAAATAAGAAAGTTGATCGAAATCATCTGTTCATGCACACACTGACCTCACTGGCACCGTAACGGAAGATAACTTGGGCCTCACGAAATCGTTTCACCGCCGAAGGTCGTAACACGGTCCCTCCTTTCAATTGCCGTACGGACGTCAAAATGGCAGAAATTGAAGTGACTGATCGCGGAACAGAAAAACAAAAACAATCGGTAAGTTGTGGAAAGGCGTCAGCGCCGGATGAGATACCTATAAGATTCTACAAGGATGATGCGAAAGTACCTCTTGCAGAAATATGGAACATGTCTTATTCTCCAGACTTATGACGTTTTTGGAAAATGAAAATCTGCTTCGTAAATATCAACATGAATTCCACGAACAGAGATCCTGTGAAATTCAGTTCGCTCTGTTCCTCCATGAAATCCACGATGCCGTAGACAAGGAACTCAGGTTTAGGTCGTGTTCCTTGATTTCAGAAAGGTATCTGACACCGTCCCGCACTGTCGTTTAGTGAAGAAAATGAGAACTTATCGAGCATCGGAGCAGATTTACGACTGGATTCAAGACTTTCCTTGCAGACAGAACTCAACACGTCGCTCTTAACGGAACAAAATTGACAGATGCAAAAGTAATTTCCGGGATACCTCAAGGAAGCGTGATAGGGCCGTTAGTGTTTACAACGTGTATAAATGATCTACTAGAAAGCATCAAATGCTCTTCAAGGCTGTTCGCAGATGATGGGGTTGTCTACAAAAAATAACAACGTTATTATCTGTAACGATCTGCAGAGCAATCTCCAGAGATCTGATGAATGGTGTAGGCCGGAGCGAGAGCGTTACAAAGATGCTCAACGAACTCCTTTGGCAGACGTTACAGGAGTGGCGTCGTGCATCACGGAGAGATTTACTACAGAAATTTCGAGAGAGTACTTTCCGGGAAGATTCGGATAGAACATTACTTCTCCCACATACATCTCGCGTAATGACAACTAGGAGGAAATTCTAGAAATTGGAGTCAATACAGAGTTTTACCGACAATCATTCTTCGCACGCGCTATTCGCGAGTGAAATAGGGTTGGAGGGCTCAGTTAGTGGTACGAAAAGTATCATCCAGCACACAACATAAGGTGGCTTGATGGCTTCCACTTTAATTGACGCTCTGTATCATACTGTATTACGTAGCTGGTATACATTACATTCTCAGAATTTACTCCTTTAGATGTATCCACTACCTGTTGTTAAATATTTTAACTGTTGCAGGGAATTTCCCTGCGGAAATTGCATGATTACTCGCTATTACAGACGAAGAGAGAAAGTTTCCCTGGAAAAAGGCTTAAATTTGCATTGATACCTCACATAGTCAACACCATTCATTCACGAACAGTGTTACTTACATGTCACTAATTTGAACTCTTTCTAATACTACCACTCGGTAGAACTCCCTATTTGGCATCATAAAGACACTGACATGCTTACGTGATTTAACATCATTATTTCCAAGTCAGAAGGCTTCTGCTGCAATAACTTCACCTCACCTTCAAGAATATTTGCTTTTTAGTCTTCGTTCATATTCATCATCATCAGCGATAAGACTTACATTAACTCCTGGCAGGGAGTGTTGATATACGTCATTACCCTTTCAGGGTTCTTTCACAAGTGGGAGAACTACTTATCGATTGTAGTATATATACTATTCACGACATTTAAAAAAAAACGAATACGTTGACATTTATGGCTAGTTCATCATCACCATGAACATGAGTGAGGTTATTACTATCGTAGATACTACACACATCAAAAAAGTTTTGCATCCCCTCGGTTTCGAGAGTTCCGGAACCTGTACAGAAAATTGGAATATAGATCGACATAAAAATCATTTCAGCCCTCTTTGTTGCTCATGAAAACCACACATTGCACGTTGTACCACAATACAGTGAGACCTCCAGACGTGGTGGTCCACACCGCTGTACACACCGGTACTTCTAATATCCAGTAGCACGTCCTCTTGCATTAGTGCGTGGCTGTATCCATCGTGGCATACTATCCACAAGTTAATCAAGCCACTGTTGGTCCATATTGTCCCACTCCTCACCGGCGATTCGGCGTAGATCCCTCAGAGTGGTTGGTGGGTCACGTCGTCCATAAACGGTCATTTTCAATGTACCCCAGGCATGTTCGATAGGGTTCATATCTGGAGAACATCCTGGCCACTCTAGTCGAGCGATGTCGTTATCCTGAAGGAAGTCATTCACAAGATGTGCGAGACTAGGACGCGAATTGGAATCCATGAAGACGAACGCCTCGCCAATATGCTGCCGATATGGTTGCACTATCGGTTGGAGGATGACAGTCACGTATCGTACTCCCATATGGCGCCTTCCGTGATCACCAGCGGCGTACGTCGGCCCCACATAATGCCACCCCAAAACAGCAGGGAACCTCCACCTTGCGGCACTCGCTGGACAGTGTGACTATGGCGTTCAGCCTGACCGGGTTGCCTTCAAACACGTCTCCGATGATTGTGTGGTTGAAGGCATACGCGACACTCAGCGGTGAAGAGAACGTGATGCCAATCGTGAGCGGTCCATATGGCTTTTTTTTTGGGCCCATCTGTACTGCGCTGCATAGTGTCGTGGTTACAAAGATGGACCACGCCATGTACGTCGGGAGTGAAGTTGCGCATCATGCAGCCTATTGGGCACAGTTTGAGTCGTAATACAACGTCCTGTGGCTGCACGAAAACCATTATTCAACATGGTGGCGTTGCTGTCAGGGTTCCTCCTAGCCATAATCTGTTGGTAGTGGTCATCCAATGCAGTAGCCCTTGGGCGGCCTTCTGGTGAACTGACTGGAAGTGATCAGCTGTCAGACTAGTTCTAGCTGCTCATTCATGGTTGTTTACATATTTGGGCGAGTTTGGTGACATCTCTGAACAGTCAAAGGAACTGTGTCTGTAATACAATTTCCACAGTCAACGTGTATCTTCAGGATTTCTGGGAACCGAGGTGATGCAAACCTTTTTTGATGTCAACTTGTATATCTTCGAATACAGTCATTAATTCGGAACACTGATATTCTGGAGCTAGTTTCTCGTGAATAAATCGCAAAACATGTCTATGTGTGAGTGATTTTTGTAGGACAGGAAGGTATTCCAGGTGACTTTTGTGTGCTGAAGTGAGATTCTGAAGCCGCAGCTTCATCCGTTACTGAGAAGTTAGATGCGCACTGAATACTGTACGTCGTGCCTTATGGCTTACAAGTGCTTAGCAGTAGCCACAATGTCGCAGACTCAAAAATAACGCATTCGCACTGTTTGCAATGCAAACCATCTGCTTGGGACCGTGTTTGCATATCAGATAAAGTTATTACGTCACCACACGCATGGCACTGTGCTTCTAGCATTACTCGTATGTATAAGTGAACACACATGTTGTACTACAATCAATAGCAAGACTTTTGTGTGCTTACAAACAGTTCAGATGTTGGTTTGTTGTAAATCACGAGCGTGTGGGCTGCTAATGATTGACTGGGATGAAAATAAAAATTAAAAAATGTACTGTAGAATATATATATTTACGTAGCAATTATATTATAATATTCTTCCTAATTGCTATGCACATTTGTGCACTTTAACTGCTGCTGCTGCGTTGTGTGAAACACCTGAGTGCCTCATTGTTCTGCAGAATGTGGTGGTTTTTGTGATGTGTAGAATAGAGATCAGAAACGAGTGCAGTATTGCGGATTGTTTACTTTTCAGATAAGGTCACCACTGTTACTAAGGCATGCAGGAGAGTAAGCTAATCATGACTTATTCCTAGTATGGAAGATGAGTACAAGTTTTGCTGTTGTAAAGTAGCCATGACAGGCGAAATGATTGATTATCGGGATCAGATGGCCTGCAATAATGCTATGTTTTGTAAGACGTGGAATAGGTAAGATTAAAATAAATTGATTCAACGTGCTCAATTGCAGATTTGTTCTGTCAAAATAGGAGTAAAATCTGGAATGAGTTTCATGCTGTAGTCTACGCTTCAGACGGAAAACATAAAAATATTGTCCAACAGGAGAAAACGTGTGTTGAGTCAACCGAAAACTGGGCACAGAACAACATCACTGTTACACCCCTGCGGCAAGAAACCACGTTATGTCGGTATTCATTTGGTCATGGCAAAGTGATTTTATGGGATAACAGTGGGTTGTGTAGCTTATGAAACATGTCTGTAATTTATTTTAAAAAATAATTACCATTTAGAAATTTCACCATATCCTCATGTCACGTTTTCTGGTACTGTATGTGATTTCTGCGTTGGAAGGTGGCAACTGCATGGAAACTATTGTTTTGATGCAAGATGGCTCAACACCTCATGTCACTCGCCAAGTGAAAGCTGTGCTTACTGCAATCTTCCACGATTATGTTACCTCCGGAGGTTTCCGAGGTGCATGGCCTGCAAGATCACCTGATCTGAATCCATGTGACTTTTGGCTCTTTGAATATCTAAAACAACGCGTTTACTAGGGACACGTTCCTTCTCTACCTGATCTGAAGACCAGTATACAGCAACACGCTTCTCAGACTCCACCAGAAGAGCTGCGAGTAACTGTTGAATACGTCGTTTTAAGCATGCAGCATATCGTCAACGTCTCCCGTGCCCATATTGAAAAAAACAATGTATAAGTGATGGTTAATAATAGAATTAAGATTATCCCTTTCTCACTTATTTCACCTTTCCTGTCCACATCCCATTCCTAATCCGTTACATATGAAACCATTTCTATACGTCTTTCTTGTATACACCGCGCCAGATTCGCACCTCGCCAAAATTGTAACAACATTTGTTCAGAGTTCATCCGTTCCGCATTAACACATTAGAACACCTACCAAGTTTCACTACAATACGATACTTACGGCCCATACTGGGCTTCTCTGAGTAGTTGAACTTTAATCGTAACCACCCGGTATAAACAGAACAATATCACTGCTACCCGTTCAATCATTATATTGGTAATAATAATTGTCATGCCTAATATTGCTTCTCTCTTTTAGAGAAGTTGGACATTTTGTGACACTTCCGAACTCGTGTACTGGCTTCTTTTTCTGAGTGAGTCGAGTCCACTTGTGCCATACAACGTACTCAGATGGCTACTGGGCAGCGGCAGAGACTAAACGACGCGAGTCCATGAGCACACGTAGGTGGCGGATTCGGAGACGACGTCGCAGAACTCGCTGGCGAGTTTGAAGCGAATATACAGAGCTCATACCTCATCTCTAGTGTAGATTACCTTTATGTCCAGATCCAACTATAGTTCTGCTAGTACTGATATAATAGCAATAACCTAAGTACACTGAAGAGTTAAACAAACTGGTAAACTTGCCTAATATTGTGTAGTGTACCCGCGAGAACGGAGAAGTGCAGCAACACGACGTGGCATGGACTCGACTAATGTCTGGAGTAAAGCTGGAGGGAACTGACACCATGAATCCTGCAGGGCTGTCCATAAATCCGTAAGAGTATGAGCGGGTGGAGATCTCTTCTGAACAGCACGTTGCAAGGCATCCCAGACATGCTTAATAATGTTCAAGTATGGGGCGTTGGATGGCGAGCGGAAGTGTTTAAACTCAGAAGAATGTTCCTGGAGCCACTCTGTAGCAATTCTGGACGCGTGGCGTGTCGCATTGACCTGCTGGAATTGTCCAAGTCCGTCGGAATGCGCAATGGACGTGAGCAGTTAAACAGAGAACCGACTCGTGGCGATAACATATTAGACCTTCTGGTGACAAACAGACCCGAACTATTTGAAAAAGTTAACGCAGAACAGGGAATCAGCGATCATAAAGCGGTTACGGCATCGATGATTTCAGCCGTAAATAGGAATATTAAAAAGGGTAGGAAGATTTTTCTGTTTAGGAAAAGTGACAAAAAGCAGATTTCAGAGTACCTGTTGGCTCAACACAAAAGTTTTGTCTCAAGTACAGATAGTGTTGAGGATCAGTGGACAAAGTTCAAAACCGTCGTACATAATGCGTTAGATGAGTATGTGCCAAGCAAGATCGTAAGAGATGGAAAAGAGCCACCGTGGTACAACAACCGAGTTAGAAAACTGCTGTGGAAGCAAAGGGAACTTCACAGCAAACATAAACATAGCCAAAGCCTTGCAGACAAACAAAAATTACGTGAAGCGAAATGTAGTGTGAGGAGGGCTATGCGAGAGGCGTTCAATGAATTCGAAAGTAAAGTTCTATGTACTGACTTGGCAGAAAATCCTAAGAAATTTTGGTCTTATGTCAAAGCGGTAGGTGGATCAAAACAAAATGTCCATACACTCTGTGACCAAAATGGTACTGAAACAGAGGATGACAGACTAAAGGCCGAAATACTAAATGTCTTTTTCCAAAGTTGTTTCACAGAGGAAGATTGCACTGTAGTTCCTTCTCTAGATTGTCGCACAGATGACAAAATTGTAGATATCGAAATAGACGACAGAGGGATAGAGAAACAATTAAAATCGCTCAAAAGAGGAAAGGTCTCTGGACCTGATGGGATACCAGTTCAATTTTACACAGAGTACGCGAAGGAACTTGCCCCCCTTCTTGCAGCGGTGTACCGTAGGTCTCTAGAAGAGCGTAGCGTTCCAAAGGATTGGAAAAGGGCACAGGTCATCCCCGTTTTCAAGAAGGGACGTCGAGCAGATGTGCAGAACTATAGACCTATATCTCTAACGTCAATCAGTTGTAGAATTTTGGAACACGTATTGTGTTCGAGTATAATGACTTTTCTGGAGACTAGAAATCTACTCTGTAGGATTCAGCATGGGTTTCGAAAAAGACGGTCATGTGAAACCCAGCTAGCGCTATTCGTCCACGAGACTCAGAGGGCCATAGATACGGGTTCACAGGTAGATGCCGTGTTTCTTGACTTCCGCAAGGCGTTCGATACAGTTCCCCACAGTCGTTTAATGAACAAAGTAAGAGCATATGGACTATCAGACCAATTGTGTGATTGGATTGAAGAGTTCCTAGATAACAAAACGCAGCATGTCATTCTCAATGGAGAGAAGACTTCCGAAGTAAGAGTGATTTCAGGTGTGCCGCAGGGGAGTGTCATAGGACCGTTGCTATTCACAATATACATAAATGACCTTGTGGATGACATCGGAAGTTCTCTGAGGCTTTTTGCGGATGATGCTGTGGTGTATCGAGAGGTTGTAACAATGGAAAATTGTACTGAAATGCAGGAGGATCTGCAGCGAATTGACGCATGGTGCAGGGAATGGCAATTGAATCTCAATGTAGACAAGTGTAATGTGGTGCGAATACACAGAAAGATAGATCCTTTATCATTTAGCTACAAAATAGCAGGTCAGCAACTGGAAGCAGTTAATACCATAAATTATCTGGGAGTACGCATTAGGAGTGATTTAAAATGGAATGATCATATAATGTTGATCGTCGGTAAAGCAGATGCCAGACTGAGATTCATTGGAAGAATCCTAAGGAAATGCAATCTGAAAACAAAGGAAGTAGGTTACAGTACGCTTGTTCGCCCACTGCTTGAATACTGGTCAGCTGTGTGGGATCCGTACCAGATAGGGTTGACAGAAGAGAGAGAGAAGATCCAACGGAGAGCAGCACGCTTCGTTACAGGATCATTTAGTAATCGCGAAAGCGTTACGGAGATGATAGATAAACTCCAGTGGAAGACTCTGCAGGAGAGACGCTCAGTAGCTCGGTACGGCCTTTTGTCAAAGTTTCGAGAACATACCTTCACCGAAGAGTCAAGCAGTATATTGCTCCCTCCTACGTATATCTCGCGAAGCTACCATGAGGATAAAGTCAGAGAGATTAGAGCCCACACAGAGGCATACCGACAATCCTTCTTTCCACGAACAATACGAGAATGGAATAGAAGGGAGAACCGATAGAGGTACTCAAGGTACCCTCCGCCACACACCGTCAGGTGGCTTGCGGAGTATGGATGTAGATGTAGATGTAGAATGGATGCAGGTGATCAGACAGGATGCTTACGAACGTGTAACCTGTCAGAGTCGTATCTGTATGTATCAGGGGTCCCATATCACTCCAACTGTCAACGCCCCACACCATTACAGAACCTCCACTACCTTGAAGAGTCCCCTGCTGACACGCAGGGTCCAGAATTCATGAGGTTGTCTCCATAGCCTTCCACTTCCATCCGCTCTATACAATTTGAAACGAGACTCGTCCTACCAGGCAACATGTTTCCAGTCATCAACAGTTCAATGTCAGTGTTGACGAGCCCATGCGCGGCGTTAAATTCTTAAGTCGTGCAGTCATCAATGGTACACTTGTGGGCCTTCGGCTCAGAAAGCCAATATCGATGACGCTTCGTTGAATGGTTCGCACGCTGACACTTGTTGATGGGCCAGCACTGAAATCTGCAGCAATTTGCGGAAGGGTAGCAGTTCTGTCAAGTCGAACCAATGGTTCAAATGGCTCTGAGCACTATGGGACTTAACATCTGTGGTCATCAGTCCCCTAGAACTTAGAACTACTTAAACCTAACTAACCTAAGGACATCACACACATCCATGCCCGAGGCTGGATTCGAACTTGCGACCGTGGTGGTCACGCGGTTCCAACCTGAAGCGCCTAGAACCGCACAGCCACACCGGCCGGCTGACAAGTCGAACGATTCTCTTGAGTCGTATTTGGTTCCGTTCTTGTAGGATCTTTTTCCGGCCGCAGTGACGTCAGAGATTTGATGTTTCACCGGATTCCTGATATTCACGGTACACTCGTGAGATGGTCGCACGGAAAAATCCTCACTTCATCTTCCCTCTGAGATGCTTTGTGCCGCCGCTTGTGCGCCGGCTATAACACCACGTTCAGACTCACTTAAGTCTTGATAACCTACCATTATAGCAGCGGCAACCGATCTAACAACTGCGCCAGATACTTGCTGTCTTATATAGGCGTTGCCTACCGCAACTCCGTATTCTGCCTGTTTTTATATCCTTGTATTTGAATACCCGTGCCTACACCAGTTTCTTTGCTCTTCGGTGTTGAACGTCATACAGACATAAGAATAATAATAATCATTATAGATGGATGAACACTGTGTGATGGGTCTCCAGCAATTGCAGTGAGAGTTCTACCTGGTAGTGGATTGTTAGAATTCTGTCGCTACCGCTTCTTGCTGTGTGGGAGACCGGATATACATTCTAAAAATGGTATACAATTCCATCATACGCAACACATTGCGTTTAAGGACCCAATCAGATAATGTGTCTTCTTCGTATCTTGTTGCATTGCCATTATTTGTTGGACAATATTCCTCCTGTCTACAGTCATATGGTCCTCCGCTATCGTGCCTTTCCATTCTTGACGCAGAAAGCTCTGAGTACATTTCTCTGATAGACGGTTACGACAAAATATACTTGTTAAAGTTTTCATCATACATCTCTCATCAACTGAACACACGAGGCATAGACAACGCCAGCATTATGCGATTGACAGCACCAGCATTATGCGATTATAAATATCATATTAAGTTATTCTCGAGAGGTCAAAATTTCAGGCTTCGACAGCTGGCATCTTCTTCACAATACAGAAACGGCATCAGTAAAACTGCACCGCATGCAAATTAATTCTGCGACCATTGGGGGAGGTGAGGGGGGGAGGGGGTGGGAAGGGGGGGAGGCATAGGTGGTAGGGGGACTGGAGTGTAGGAATAGGTGGCACCGGGGGTACAGGGCCAGGGGATCGCGGAGTGGGGCGGCCTCCACAGCGCAGTAAGGTGATGATGGCTGAATTGATGTCAGATGCGATGGTATCAGTATTCGAGTAATTCTGACGCTGGTGTCAGCGATTCTTGCTCTTATTCTCATTGACCCTCTTCTTCTGTAGAGTATTTGCGGAAGCATAATGCAAATACAACACAGTTATAACAGTGTACAAATGCCAATATTCATCCAGTGCCAAAAAATGTAGTGCTGAACTTGGAAATATAATATCAGTAGGTGAGAATTTTGCGGATGCAATACCTAAGTACCTCGCGCATGTTGTATGCCTGAAAAGGGCTGAAGCCGAATTTAAGGCGTATAGCAAGCAATTATTCACTAAATATTGCAAAAGTGAACGATAGTAAACATTTGTAACCATGTAAATAGAAAAATAATACGTCCTACCAAAATTTGTTCTTTTCTTCCCGTTCCATCCCCGTCCAATTAATGAATTTCTTTTTATGTATTTTTTTATATAAAGGATTTTTAGCTGGAGAGTAACTGTTACTCACCAAGACTGAGTTCTCACGCTTGAGTCTCCAATGTTACTGCCGCTGGTGCCTCTATCATACGGCGAGACCTGTCTCGATCGCGTGCCCTCACACACACACACACACACACACACACACACACACACACACACAAAGTGGTATTATCAGTCAGTCTTCATGTGTCAATAATGAGTGAAGTGAAAGATGTAGTCACAGTGTCTTCGAGAGTAAAGCTGTTGATTTCTTAGTAACAACAATCCTGTTATTCCGGGGTAGCTATATGTAATATTACTTTTAAGGAAGATTTAATACATTATGAAAAAAGTCATTTCTTTATTTCTTCTTGATATTTACAACCCTCATGTAGGTACGAAGAGAAACTTACCATAATTTTACTACCTAATTTCAACTACTTTTCTAGGTCACCCCCTTCCCTCCCAAAAACGACACTTGTAGGACAGGTTTTAGGATTTTTGGTGGCTTAGCGAATAAAAACATAGGTACCTTCGTTCAAAAGATGTTTCATATTTACATATAGATTTACACACGTAAAACAACCGTTTCTCGATTCTTATTTGGTATCTGATAATGAGATCATACACCTCGATAAATAAAGGTAGATCTGTTCTCAGGTATACAATCCAAGCAGAGACTCTGAGAGTCGTAAATCCCCCTTCCCTCCAACATCATTCTCCGAAGCGTGTATACCTCACAGACGTGATATCTTCAAGAAGGTTTCCACATTAAAATCTAGGAGGTATCAACGCGCAGCAAAAGCGATCTGTAAACCGAGTCATTTATGTTCCTAATGCTTATTATCGGGTGCAGATCTTTTGTGGACGTCTTAGAAATTGGCTGTCCTGGATCAAATCTTTTGACTATAAAAGTTGAGATAAGAAATTATCATATTTCATAAACAAGAGAAAGACGAACGTCAGACAGCTTGCTCCCGTTTGCTCGAGTTCGATTTGCCTTCAATTTCCAGACACTCTAAACTGCAGCCACTCTATATTCACTTAGCCAATGACAATGTTCCTGTTCCTATTCTTTTGCAACGAGTAGAATGTTTGGAAACGCAATACATTTTTATTCCGACAGTACGAAAGAAAGTCGAAGGATTTCGGGAGACGTCAACAGTTTCCAGCAAATGCAGCATCCTGAGGAAACACCCTTTGTCAAGGCAGAAACTCATAACTTTATTGCAACGTTTTAATAATATTTTTGCCGCAAGCCACACAGATGGCCGGTTCATATCTGAAAATGAACCCTAATATTCGAAATCAGTCGACTATGAACAGATAAATGCGATTTTATCTGACAGTAAAATTGTGAAACGATTTGTAGCGTTGTCACGTTAAAGCACAACTGCTTTCGATTTGGTATCTTTTATATGCATCCGCGTCAAAACCGCACAGAATATTGGTTTCACAGTCCCAGAATTCAGTAAACATTTGCAATATAGCAATTCATGAATACCTCCTCAATAAGGAGATATAACTGTCTTTCACTACCAGCTGTGTTTATTACTCACACCGTATTACTGGAGTTTTCCCATGATCCTCTGAATAATGAAGAGCACATTTCCTCGTCAAATGCACAACGCCCTCGATCAGCTTATGTGGCATTCAAACAATTGTTCTATAAACATGTACGACTAAGTAAATTGGCTTTCTATGAATGTGGGATGAGTTTCCTAAAGTAATATGTATATTTCGCAAGTACAGCTTCTCAACAGTAATTCAATTTCGTGTCGCATTGCATCACTTTCACTTATATTTGTTGATAAAGGGAAAAACCATGTTGCCATTACAGTATCTCTTCCAAATTACTATTTCAATTGTTTTGAAAGATCTCCGATTACAGTGATAAATGTCTTGATACGTCTAGACTTCATGCAACCTGTCGCCAAAGAGATCAGTCTGAATGAGATGAGAGGGACAGCTAATTAAACGCTATACTATGACGATACGAGCAGAGGAACGAAACCAGTAATGAAATAACTGCCTTTAACGAATCGGTCTCCCACTGTACTTCAAACGGAATGGCTGATAGCCCGGTTATTACCGCTCATTTCTGTACCTCTCTCGCAGTCTCATTATGTTCCAATCGTTGGATCATAAACCTCTCCTGTAATGAGAAAATCTTCATCTAGCCCATTGACTGAACTTGCGTAAACTGTGTGAAAATACGTTGTGTTATTATCATCTTACAGGATATTAATTAAAAGCCACGACTTCAATTGGTTCACGTGTTTGGAGAACGTATTGCTTTCCCGGACATCTAGTTTCTTCACTTTACAAGTGAATGAATTGTCGATTTTGAGAAAAAGTGAGTGAATCATTTACTTACTTCCTTTAATTTGAACCTGAAGTACTTACAGAATGAAACGAAACAAAAAAGGAATTTGATATTTAGTGCAGTCCATTAACTTCTCTTGTTCTCCATTTAGCATATGCATTGTGAATATTTTCAGACTCGGAGGCCATTTCGACTAGAGGACAATCCAAAAGTATGGTACGGAGGAAGCAACTACTATTTGCACAAATAACGTACATTGCCTCTCAATTACACTTGAACAGTTTTTTTATTCAGTTAAATTTGGCATTAACAGAACCATTTCCACTTTCAAAGAATGTGTTCTGAATTCCCCATCCAAAACTCGTCTTTGGTAATCTGGTATCTCTACTACTAACTTAATTGCTGATCTCATTTGTGTTGTTTGCACTGATATCATCTAGGTCTATTTCCGAGGGGAGTATTGCGCAATGGTTCCAACAACACCAGGTGACTTCACTTGATTGTACCGGACATGGACGTAAGGCAGTCATTCTCTTCATGAGGGCTGCCACAGCCGTATATTTGTTGAAGGTCGTTTGCAGTTTTTCACCTCGACTGATTCTCACAAGTATTCAGTTCATTACGTGCAAGATGTAATAAAATGAATATTTGTGAAAAACATCTGAGGTAGAAAACTTCAAAATGTCGTTTGGTAAGGTCGTTTGCCTTTCATTGGAAACTTTCTTCATTATGAGCTATATGAGGACTCACGCCAATTCCGAGCCGAGCAGCACAAAATTTATACGCCATGTCTGCACAACATTTCGTGGTTATGTATTCTCTACTACCTTTAAGCAGCTCTACTATGTGGAATTTCGCGACAATATGGCAACTGATCAAGTGACAAATCAGACGTCATTTCACCACGCGCTCTGCAGTCCCGCGAGTCAGCTTGTATTCGGTATTGACGAATAATGAAATGTAGCACAGAGACGTGGGTTATATTACAATTATTACATGTGACAAGTCAATGGAGGTGTCCATTCCCAGCATGGAACGAACACGACAATGCATTCGCGAGCGATAACGTTTAATGAACGAATGAGTGTGCTCCCTGCCGCCGTTGGATAAGCAGCTGAGCAGCAAGTCGTATACGCCTAGCTCACTCATTTGTTACATAGTTTAATTCTCAATTTCTTTGCGTGTTTTTGGTACTTGCATTGTTTAATTCATAAATTTCGAGCGTATTATAGTATTTGAGAGTTGTAGCATCGCGTTTTAGTACCTGAATAGTGTAAATTCGCGTAGTCGTTTGTCTACTGTTTTGTTTTGAACGGCCAGTGTCGGTTGGTCGCAGTCAGTGTGCTCCCTGCCGCCGTTGGATAAGCAGCTGAGCAGCAAGTCGTATACGCCTAGCTCACTCATTTGTTACATAGTTTAATTCTCAATTTCTTTGCGTGTTTTTGGTACTTGCATTGTTTAATTCATAAATTTCGAGCGTATTATAGTATTTGAGAGTTGTAGCATCGCGTTTTAGTACCTGAATAGTGTAAATTCGCGTAGTCGTTTGTCTACTGTTTTGTTTTGAACGGCCAGTGTCGGTTGGTCGCAGTCAGTGTGCTCCCTGCCGCCGTTGGATAAGCAGCTGAGCAGCAAGTCGTATACGCCTAGCTCACTCATTTGTTACATAGTTTAATTCTCAATTTCTTTGCGTGTTTTTGGTACTTGCATTGTTTAATTCATAAATTTCGAGCGTATTATAGTATTTGAGAGTTGTAGCATCGCGTTTTAGTACCTGAATAGTGTAAATTCGCGTAGTCGTTTGTCTACTGTTTTGTTTTGAACGGCCAGTGTCGGTTGGTCGCAGTCAGTGTGCTCCCTGCCGCCGTTGGATAAGCAGCTGAGCAGCAAGTCGTATACTCCTAGCTCACTCATTTGTTACATAGTTTAACTCTTAATTTCTTTGCGTGTTTTTGGTTCTTGCATTGTTTAATTCATAAATTTCGGGCGTATTATAGTATTTGAGAGTTGTAGCATCGTGTTTTAGTACCTGAATAGTGTAATTTCGCTTAGTCTCCTTCCGCCGCCGAGCAGTGTCAGCAGTGCGCAAGTAGCAGCATTACTGCATTTACTAGGCAATCTTGTATTTTAATAACCGCTTAAATTTTGTCGATTTGTTTGCGCTCTCTGTAGATTAGTTCAGACGTTCTTAGCAAAACAGTTTTTAGCATGGATAGGGACTGCAACTGCTGTGTTCGGATGCAGGCTGAGTTGGCATCCCTTCGCTCCCAGCTTCAGGCAGTGTTGGCTTCGGTCACACAGCTTGAGGCTGTTGCCAATGGGCATCACTGTGGGGGTCGGGATGGGGGTTTGTCGGGGACGGCCAGCTCGTCCCACGCATCCCCTGATCGGACTACGACTGTGGTTGCCCGGGATACTGCCCGCATTGAGGCTGATCCCTCACCTGTGGTAGAGTGGGAGGTCGTTTCAAGGTGTGGCAGGGGGCGAAAGACATTCCGGAGGGCTGAACGGAAAGCCTCTCCAGTTTGTCTGACGAACCGGTTTCAGGCTCTGTCTCAGGCTGATACTGATCTTCGGCCTGACATGGCTGCTTGTCCTGTTCCAGAGGTTGCCCCTCAGTCTGCAAGATCCGGGCAGTCGCAGAGGGTGGGCTTACTGGTAGTTGGGAGCTCCAACGTCAGGCGCGTAATGGGGCCCCTTAGGGAAATGGCAGCAAGAGAGGGGAAGAAAACCAATGTGCACTCCGTGTGCATACCGGGGGGAGTCATTCCAGATGTGGAAAGGGTCCTTCCGGATGCCATGAAGGGTACAGGGTGCACCCATCTGCAGGTGGTCGCTCATGTCGGCACCAATGATGTGTGTCGCTATGGATCGGAGGAAATCCTCTCTGGCTTCCGGCGGCTATCTGATTTGGTGAAGACTGCCAGTCTCGCTAGCGGGATGAAAGCAGAGCTCACCATCTGCAGCATCGTCGACAGGACTGACTGCGGACCTTTGGTACAGAGCCGAGTGGAGGGTCTGAATCAGAGGCTGAGACGGTTCTGCGACCGTGTGGGCTGCAGATTCCTCGACTTGCGCCATAGGGTGGTGGGGTTTCGGGTTCCGCTGGATAGGTCAGGAGTCCACTACACGCAACAAGCGGCTACACGGGTAGCAGGGGTTGTGTGGCGTGGGCTGGGCGGTTTTTTAGGTTAGATGGCCTTGGGCAAGTACAGAAAGGGCAACAGCCTCAACGGGTGCGGAGCAAAGTCAGGACATGCGAGGACCAAGCAGCAATCGGTATTGTAATTGTCAACTGTCGAAGCTGCGTTGGTAAAGTACCGGAACTTCAAGCGCTGATAGAAAGCACCGAAGCTGAAATCGTTATAGGTACAGAAAGCTGGCTTAAGCCAGAGATAAATTCTGCCGAAATTTTTACAAAGGTACACACGGTGTTTAGAAAGGATAGATTGCATGCAACCGGTGGTGGAGTGTTCATCGCTGTTAGTAGTAGTTTATCCTGTAGTGAAGTAGAAGTGGATAGTTCCTGTGAATTATTATGGGTGGAGGTTACACTAAACAACCGAACTAGGTTAATAATTGGCTCCTTTTACCGACCTCCCGACTCAGCAGCATTAGTGGCAGAACAACTGAGAGAAAATTTGGAATACATTTCACATAAATTTTCTCAGCATGTTATAGTCTTAGGTGGAGATTTCAATTTACCAGATATAGACTGGGACACTCAGATGTTTAGGACGGGTGGTAGGGACAGAGCATCGAGTGACATTATACTGAGTGCACTATCCGAAAATTACCTCGAGCAATTAAACAGAGAACCGACTCGTGGAGATAACATCTTGGACCTACTGATAACAAACAGACCCGAACTTTTCGAATCTGTATGTACAGAACAGGGAATCAGTGATCATAAGGCCGTTGCAGCATCCCTGAATATGGAAGTTAATAGGAATATAAAAAAAGGGAGGAAGGTTTATCTGTTTAGCAAGAGTAATAGAAGGACGAATTTCAGACTTCCTAACAGATCAAAACGAAAATTTCTGTTCCGACACTGACAATGTTGAGTGTTTATGGAATAAGTTCAAGGCAATCGTAAAATGCGTTTTAGACAGGTACGTGCCGAGTAAAACTGTGAGGGACGGGAAAAACCCACCGTGGTACAACAACAAAGTTAGGAAACTACTGCGAAAGCAAAGAGAGCTCCACTCCAAGTTTAAACGCAGCCAAAACCTCTCAGACAAACTGAAGCTAAACGATGTCAAAGTTAGCGTAAGGAGGGCTATGCGTGAAGCGTTCATTGAATTCGAAAGTAAAATTCTATGTACCGACTTGACAGAAAATCCTAGGAAGTTCTGGTCTTACGTTAAATCAGTAAGTGGCTCGAAACAGCATATCCAGACACTACGGGATGATGATGGCATTGAAACAGAGGATGACACGCGTAAAGCTGAAATACTAAACACCTTTTTCCAAAGCTGTTTCACAGAGGAAGACCGCACTGCAGTTCCTTCTCTAAATCCTCGCACAAACGAAAAAATGGCTGACATCGAAATAAGTGTCCAAGGAATAGAAAAGCAACTGGAATCACTCAATAGAGGAAAGTCCGCTGGACCTGACGGGATACCAATTCGATTCTACACAGAGTACGCGAAAGAACTTGCCCCCCTTCTAACAGCCGTGTACCGCAAGTCTCTAGAGGAACGGAGGGTTCCAAATGATTGGAAAAGAGCACAGATAGTCCCAGTCTTCAAGAAGGGTCGTCGAGCAGATGCGCAAAACTATAGACCTATATCTCTTACGTCGATCTCTTGTAGAATTTTAGAACATGTTTTTTGCTCGCGTATCATGTCATTTCTGGAAACCCAGAATCTACTATGTAGGAATCAACATGGATTCCGGAAACAGCGATCGTGTGAGACCCAACTCGCCTTATTTGTTCATGAGACCCAGAAAATATTAGATACAGGCTCCCAGGTAGATGCTATTTTTCTTGACTTCCGGAAGGCGTTCGATACTGTTCCGCACTGTCGCCTGATAAACAAAATAAGAGCCTACGGAATATCAGACCAGCTGTGTGGATGGATTGAAGAGTTTTTAGCAAACAGAACACAGCATGTTGTTATCAATGGAGAGACGTCTACAGACGTTAAAGTAACCTCTGGCGTGCCACAGGGGAGTGTTATGGGCCCATTGCTTTTCACAATATATATAAATGACTTAGTAGATAGTGTCGGAAGTTCCATGCGGCTTTTCGCGGATGATGCTGTAGTATACAGAGAAGTTGCTGCATTAGAAAATTGTAGCGAAATACAGGAAGATCTGCAGCGGATAGGCACTTGGTGCAGGGAGTGGCAACTGACCCTTAACATAGACAAATGTAATGTATTGCGAATACATAGAAAGAAGGATCCTTTATTGTATGATTATATGATAGCGGAACAAACACTGGTAGCAGTTACTTCTGTAAAATATCTGGGAGTATGCGTACGGAACGATTTGAAGTGGAATGATCATATAAAACTAATTGTTGGTAAGGCGGGTACCAGGTTGAGATTCATTGGGAGAGTGCTTAGAAAATGTAGTCCATCAACAAAGGAGGTGGCTTACAAAACACTCGTTCGACCTATACTTGAGTATTGCTCATCAGTGTGGGATCCGTACCAGGTCGGGTTGACGGAGGAGATAGAGAAGATCCAAAGAAGAGCGGCGCGTTTCGTCACTGGGTTATTTGGTAACCGTGATAGCGTTACGGAGATGTTTAATAAACTCAAGTGGCAGACTCTGCAAGAGAGGCGCTCTGCATCGCGGTGTAGCTTGCTCGCCAGGTTTCGAGAGGGTGCGTTTCTGGATGAGGTATCGAATATATTGCTTCCCCCTACTTATACTTCCCAAGGAGATCACGAATGTAAAATTAGAGAGATTAGAGCGCGCACGGAGGCTTTCAGACAGTCGTTCTTCCCGCGAACCATACGCGACTGGAACAGGAAAGGGAGGTAATGACAGTGGCACGTAAAGTGCCCTCCGCCACACACCGTTGGGTGGCTTGCGGAGTATCAATGTAGATGTAGATGTAGAATGTTTACGTTGTGCTGTAATACGATACCTTGCGAGCACTCATCTAGCAATCATTGTGCAATCCAGTCACTCCTGAATGGCCATTCTTGGCTCTTCAGTTTCGGTGATCACCCAAACTTTGTTCCTATATGGGGCAAGAACAAAGCTTCCTGTATCGGCGAAGAGATTTGTGGTAATATTATCCGTAAATCAAAACCTGGCTGAATATAAAGGTAAAAGTTGCAAGGAAACGTCAGTATCTCACCATGCATTAAGGAAATGTGATGCCATTACCTTTGGACCTAAAAAGGAAACTAGAAACACAATTCGTATTTCCAGTTGTTTACACACACACACAAAATGCATTAATTTATAGATAAAATGGGATTAAAAGATAAAGTTTATTATCATTCATATAATGGTTAACTGTCTTGCAGATGGCCGTCCGATTCAAAGTCTTCTTCGCATCATCTTTTCAGTCTGTGTCAGACACACATTAATTTCTTATCTGATATTCGTTACGCTGAACTCAGGGTACCGCTGGACAGCACTGGGAACCAGAAAATTCTGTTGGTAAATACGACAGGCTGAGACTGATTTGCTGTACATTAGAGGTCGCCTACTACCATGCTATTTTGCCAGTCTTCCGACTAGTTTGAAGCGAATCGTCACGCATTCCTCTGATGCTCCAACCTCTTCATCTCACATCTACATCTGCATCATACTCCGCAAGCCACCTAATGGTCTATGGCGGAGGGTACATTCTGTACCACTATCTGATCCCTCCAGCCCTGTTCCGCCCGCGAATAGTGCGTGGAAAGAATGATTGTCGGTGAGCCTCTGTATTGGCTCTAATTTCTCGAATATTCTCTTCGTGATCATTATGCGAGATATATGTTGTCCGACTTCTCCTCAAAAGCGCTGTCCCGAAATTTCAATAGTAACTCTCTCTCCGTGACGCGCAACGCCTCTCTTGTATCGTCTGCCAATTGAGTTTGTTTAGCATCTCCTTAACGCTCTCTCGCCAGCTAAACGATACCGTGACGAAACGCGTCTCTCTTCGTTGGATCTTCTCTATCTCCTCTATCAGTCCTACTTGATAGAGATCCCACATAGATGAACAATACTCAAGAATCTGGCGAAAAAGCGCCTTATAAGCCACTTTCTTTCCTCGATGAGTTACATTTCCTTAACATTCCTCCGATGAATGTGAGACGTCTGCTTTTCCCACTATCTGTTTTATTGGATAGTTACGCGTAGATATTTTACGGCTGACGCTGTTCCAGTTGTTTGTTATCAATAGCGTAGCTGTCCAGTAGTTTACGGCTGACGCTGTTCCATTTGTTTGTTATCAATAGTGTAGCTGTCCAGTAGTGGATTTCTTTTCCTATGTATGCGCAATAGCTACATTTATTTACGTTCAGGGTCAACTGCCAGAGCCTGCACCAATCATTAATTCTCTGTAGGTCGTTCTGCAAATTCTTACTATCTTATGGCGTTGCTACTTTGGTACAGACAACTACATCACCTGCGAATAGCCTTAAAGAGCATTCCAAGCTTTCTATTAGATCATATTGTATATTTTGTAAGCAGCAACGGTTCTACCACACTTCTCTGGGATACTCAGGATGACACTTTTATCTCTGTCCATTTTATTCCGTTAAGAGGGACGTATTGAGTTCTGTCTGCAAGAAAGTCTTGAACCCAATCGCAAGTTTATTCCGATACTCCTAAGCTCGCATTTTTTCATCAAACGGCAATGCTGGACGGTGTAAAACGCCTTACTAAAGTCAAGGAACACGGCATCAGCCTGAGCGCCGTTGTCCACTGCACTGTGCATCTCATGGAGGAACAGAGCGAGCTGGGTCTCGCAGGATCTCTGTTTGCGGAATGCTTGTTGATTTTTATAGAGGAGATGACCATTTTCCAAAAAACGTAATAATTCTTGAGCATAAAACATGTTCCATAATTCTACAACAGTTTTGCGTCAACGATATAAGTCTATAATTGTGTGGATCTGTCTTACGGCCTTTCATAAAAACGGGACTGACCTGCGCTTTTTCCGATCAAGTGCCTTTTGTTGCTCAAGCCATCTACGACAAATTACTGCCAGAAGCGGAGCAAGTTCTTTCGCATAATCTTTGTACAATCTTATAGGTATCTCATCTAGTCCTGAATCCTTTCCACTACTAAGCGATTGTAGGTGCTTTTCAATATCGCGACCGGTTACGTCAATATTTGCCATTTCGACGTTCGCACGACGATTTAAGGGAAGGACAGTGTTACGAACTTTCGCGGCGAAACAACTCCGGAAGACCGAATTCAGTATTTAGGCCTTTTCTCTGTTATCTTCAGTTTCGGTGCCGGTTTGGTCGCTGAGAGAATGAATACATGATTTTGACACCCTTACTGATTTTACATGCGACCAAAATCTCATACGGTTTTTTCTCAGGTCGGTTGACAACGTCTTACTTTCAAAATCATTGAACGCATCTCTCATTGATCTCCTTACACTCATTTTCGCTTCGTTCAGCTTTTGTTTGTTAGCTAGGTTTTTACTTCTCTTAAAAATGATATGAAGTGCTCTTTGTTTACGTAGCGCTTTTCTAACATAGCTATTAAACCATTCTCAACGGAGAGAAGTCTTCCGAAGTAAGAGGGATTTCAGGTGTGCCGCAGGGGAGGGTCGTAGGACCATTACTATTCACAATATATATACTCCTGGAAATTGAAATAAGAACACCGTGAATTCATTGTCCCAGGAAGGGGAAACTTTATTCACACATTCCTGGGGTCAGATACATCACATGATCACACTGACAGAACCACAGGCACATAGACACAGGCAACAGAGCATGCACAATGTCGGCACTAGTACAGTGTATATCCACCTTTCGCAGCAATCCAGGCTGCTATTCTCCCATGGAGACGATCGTAGAGATGCTGGATGTAGTCCTGTGG
The DNA here is from genome assembly GCF_021461395.2 of Schistocerca americana. Lineage (NCBI taxonomy): Eukaryota > Metazoa > Arthropoda > Insecta > Orthoptera > Acrididae > Schistocerca > Schistocerca americana. Next base: position 742,780,187 of record NC_060121.1, on the reverse strand, counting down.
AACGGCTTGCCATGCCATTTCCACCTGGCGCCTCAGTTGGACCAGCGTTCGTGCTGGACGTGCAGACCGCGTGAGACGACGCTTCATCCAGTCCCAAACATGCTCAATGGGGGACAGATCCGGAGATCTTGCTGGCCAGGGTAGTTGACTTACACCTTCTAGAGCACGTTGGGTGGCACGGGATACATGCGGACGTGCATTGTCCTGTTGGAACAGCAAGTTCACTTGCCGGTCTAGGAATGGTAGAACGATGGGTTCGATGACGGTTTGGATGTACCGTGCACTATTCAGTGTCCCCTCGACGATCACCAGTGGTGTACGGCCAGTGTAGGAGATCGCTCCCCACACCATGATGCCGGGTGTTGGCCCTGTGTGCCTCGGTCGTATGCAGTCCTGATTGTGGCGCTCACCTGCACGGCGCCAAACACGCATACGACCATCATTGGCACCAAGGCAGAAGCGACTCTCATCGCTGAAGACGACACGTCTCCATTCGTCCCTCCATTCACGCCTGTCGCGACACCACTGGAGGCGGGCTGCACGATGTTGGGGCGTGAGCGGAAGACGGCCTAATGGTGTGCGGGACCGTAGCCCAGCTTCATGGAGACGGTTGCGAATGGTCCTCGCCGATACCCCAGGAGCAACAGTGTCCCTAATTTGCTGGGAAGTGGCGGTGCGGTCCCCTACGGCACTGCGTAGGATCCTACGGTCTTGGCGTGCATCCGTGCGTCGCTGCGGTCCGGTCCCAGGTCGACGGGCACTTGCACCTTCCGCCGACCACTGGCGACAACATCGATGTACTGTGGAGACCTCACGCCCCACGTGTTGAGCAATTCGGCGGTACGTCCACCCGGCCTCCCGCATGCCCACTATACGCCCTCGCTCAAAGTCCGTCAACTGCACATACGGTTCACGTCCACGCTGTTGCGGCATGCTACCAGTGTTAAAGACTGCGATGGAGCTCCGTATGCCATGGCAAACTGGCTGACACTGACGGCGGCGGTGCACAAATGCTGCGCAGCTAGCGCCATTCGACGGCCAACACCGCGGTTCCTGGTGTGTCCGCTGTGCCGTGCGTGTGATCATTGCTTGTACAGCCCTCTCGCAGTGTCCGGAGCAAGTATGGTGGGTCTGACACACCGGTGTCAATGTGTTCTTTTTTCCATTTCCAGGAGTGTATATATATATATACAGGGTGATTCAAAAAGAATACCACAACTTTAAAAATGTGTATTTAATGAAAGAAACATAATATAACCTTCTGTTATACATCATTACAAAGAGTGTTTAAAAAGGTTTTTTTCACTCAAAAACAAGTTCAGAGATGTTCAATATGGCCCCCTCCAGACACACGAGCAATATCAACCCGATACTCCAACTCGTTCCACACGCTCTGTAGCATATCAGGCGTAACAGTTTGGATAGCTGCTGTTATTTCTCGTTTCAAATCATCGATGGTGGCTGGGAGAGGTGGCCGAAACACCATATCCTTAACATACCCCCATAAGAAAAAATCGCAGGGGGTAAGATCAGAGCTTCTTGGAGGCCAGTGATGAAGTGCTCTGTCACGGGCTGCCTGGCGGCCGATCCATCGCCGCGGGTAGTTGACGTTCAGGTAGTTACGGACAGATAAGTGCCAATGTGGTGGCGCTCCATCCTGCTGAAATATGAATTGTTGTGCTTCTTGTTCGAGCTGATTCATCTGTTTCCATTTGAGCAAGGATAAAATCACAGAAATCGATTCTTTTAATCTTATCAGCTGCAGACAGTGCTTGAACCAATTTCAGAGCCCGCAGCTCGTGGTCGTGCGGTAGCGTTCTCGCTTCCCACGCCCGGGTTCCCGGGTTCGATTCCCGGCGGGGTCAGGGATTTTCTCTGCCTCGTGATGGCTGGGTGTTGTGTGCTGTCCTTAGGTTAGTTAGGTTTAAGTAGTTCTAAGTTCTAGGGGACTGATGACCATAGATGTTAAGTCCCATAGTGCTCAGAGCCATTTGAACCATTTTTGAACCAATTTCAGACGATAAGGTTTCATAACTAACCTTTTTCGTAGGACCCTCCATACAGTTGATTGTGGAATTTGCAGCTCTCTGCTAGCTCTGCGAGTCGATTTTCCTGGGCTGCGAACAAATGCTTGCCGGATGCGTGCTACATTTTCATCACTCGTTCTCGGCCGTCCAGAACTTTTCCCTTTGCACAAACACCCATTCTCTGTAAACTGTTTATACCAACGTTTAATACACCACCTATCAGGAGGTTTAACACCATACTTCGTTCGAAATGCACGCTGAACAACTGTCGTCGATTCACTTCTGCCGTACTCAATAACGCAAAAAGCTTTCTGTTGAGCGGTCGCCATCTTAGTATCAACTGACGCTGACGCCTAGTCAACAGCGCCTCAAGCGAACAAATGTACAACTAAATGAAACTTTATAGCTCCCTTAATTCGCCGACAGATAGTGCTTAGCTCTGCCTTTTGTCGTTCTAGAGTTTTAAATTCCTAAAGTTGTGGTATTCTTTTTGAATCACCCTATATATATATATATATATATATATATATATATATATATATATATAAATTACGTTGCGGATAACATCAGAAGTTCACAGAGACTTTTTGCGGATGATTCTGTAGTATATGAAGAGGTTGTAACAATGGAAAATTGTACTGAAATGCTGGAGGATCTGCAACGAATTGACGCATGGTGCAGGGAATGGCAATTTAATCTCAATGTAGACTAGTGTAATGTGCTGCGAATACACAGAAAGAAAGATCTTTTATCATTTAGTTACAATATAGCAGGTCAGTAACTGGAAGCAGTTAATTCCATAAATTATCTGGGAGTAGGCATTAGGATTTAAAATGGAATGACCATATAAAATTAATCATCGGTAAAGCAGATGCCAAACTGAGATTCACTGGAAGAATCCTAAGGAGGTGTAGTCCGATAATAAAGGAAGTAGGTTACAGTACACATGTTCGCCCCCTGCTTGAATACTGGTCACCGCTTTGGTATCCGTACCAGATAGGGTTGATAGAAGAGATAGAGAAGATCCAACGGGGAGCAGCGCGTTTCGTTACAGAATCATTTAGAAAACGCTAAAGCGTTACGGAGATGATAGATAAACTCCAGTGGAAGACTCTGCTAGAGACACGGTCAGTAGCTCGGTACGGGCTTTTGTTGAAGTTTCGAGAACATAACTTCACCGAGGAGTCAAGCACTATATTGCTCCCTCCTAAGCATATCTCGCGAAGAGATAAAATCATAGAGATTAGAGCCCACACAGAGGCATACCGACAATCTTTCTTTCCACGAACAATACGAGACTAGAATAGAAGGAAGAACAGATAGAGGTACTCAAGGTACCCTCCGCCACACACCGTCAGGTGGTTTGCAGAGTATGGCTGTAGATGTAGATGTAAATGTGGGTCTTTTCCATCCCTTAAAATAGTACTCGGAACATACTTATGCAGGGCATATTGAACGATGCCTATGAATTCTTTTCCATTTGTTCTCCACATGTTCGTACTCATCACCGAATATTTGATTCTGACTGCTGAGGTATTCTGAAATTTGTATCCTGTCACCCTCGCTGAACAAATATAGCTTCCTACTTTTCTTAATATACCTTTTAGGACCCGTCGACATAGATGCCGTCAGAACCTTATGATCATTGATATCTTCCTCTACCTTAACTGATTCGATAAGTTCAGGTCTGTTTGTTGCCTGGAGGTCTAAGACGCTACCCCCTCGAGTTGGTTCTCTATCTGCTTAAGGTAATTTCCAGACAAGACATGTAGAACAATGCCACAATACCACTTGCACTCTACGCAATAAGTTATTTGCTGGACGTATTCCTATTCCAGTCTCTGTCTTGTCCAACAGTGTTTACTATGTATCATTCCCTCTAGTACCAAGGAAGCTAATCACTGATGTCTTAACACATGTACGTTATTCTTCACAGTGTTTACCATATGTTCCTCTCCTCGGCGATTTTGCAGAGAATCGTCTCATTCCCTGTCTAACAGTCTGCCGAATTTTAAATATCCTTCTATAGCACTAAATCTCAGACGTTTCGATTTTCTTCTTTTCTGATTTTCCCACGTCTACGACTTACTACCGTACCATGTTGTGCTCCAAACATACATTCTCATAAACTTTATCCTCAAATTACAATGTTTGTTTGATAGTAGACTTGTCGTACCATAGTGCCCTCTTTGCCTATGCTATTCTGCTGTCTATATACTCCTTGCTTCGTCCATGTCGTGTTATTGTGCCTCCAAGATATCATAATTTCTGAATTTTATATATGAGCCGTGGTAAAAATTGCTGTTTTCAAGAGTGCGTAGTGTGAAGCAGTCGCCCTCCGTTTCTGGCGGTGGCGCCGCTGTGGCAATCGCAGCTTTGGTGTCTCCCTCTGGTGAGAAAGGGGAAAGGTTGCCTGTTCACGTGCATTTAAGGGGCACTATGAGTCTGGGTGAGTCTGGAGTCAGTCTGGGGTCAGTCTCTCGTCCCCAGATTGCTAGTCTGTCTCTCGTCCGAATTTGTTAGGCAGGTAGTGTCTGTCTGTCGTTCGGATCAACTTGTAAGCTGGCAAAATGACAGTCTTTCCACTCCGCCACTAAGAGAACTCAGTGAGTGGTCGCCCGGTCGGGGCATACTTCCTGCATCTGAGTCTGCGCATTAGGCCGCCAGTCTGCTCGAGTTGCTCAGGCAATGGTCATTGGCGGTTGGATCGATCGGTTGGTCGGTCGCGCACTGAGACACAAGATGACTTGTCCGCCTTGAGAGTCGGCGCATGTGAGGTCGCCACGTGAGTCCAGTGGGCCGCGCCGTATAGCGAGGAGTAGTGGCTTCGTGGCCGACACGAGGGCAAAAGGAGTCAACCCACGACATCGGTCTGGCCGGTGCGAGCTGCGGCGCCGTGAGACGGGAGATCGGCGCGCCTTCCTGCGTCCGTCGAAGCGGCTGGCAGCGGACGGTTCGGGAGAGCGAGTTGGGGGTCCTGCGCCAGGTGTTCTCCAGAAATCGCAGTTTATTCGAAGTTAAGTGATTGGTCATATGTTGTTTCATTTACTTGTTAAATTGTACTTGTTTTCTTGGTGAGGTCACCAGTCGCTTTGTTTTGGAGTCGTCCCACCATTCTTCTCCGGTTGCCCACCCACGGGAAGGTGGTTATTTATGAATTGGGTGGTCCGTTTTTCCCTTGTGGAGTAGGGGCGGGTTAGAGCAACCTGCATTTGGGTTGTTCGGTAATCTTCCTATCAATCTGCCGTACGTTAGTAGCTGCCTCTGTCCTGTTTGTCGGATTCGGTGTGTTAACGAATTCATTGCTTGGAGTGTAACGGCCTAATTCCTGAAATATGTTTTTATCTTGCCTATCATCTTGAGAGGCGGTATATGTGTACTGTAGAGCATGTTAACTCGTTTGGCCAACCTTTTATAATTTTATATAAGATTGCATTTCGTGGGCTTTTATTTAAATGGTCATTTTAGTTATAAAGTTGCCACCCTTCCAACGTAAGACTTTTCTTAGAAGTTAAAATCAAGTTGAACCTTCGGTAGCAAGTTAATCTTTTAATTTTAGTGTTTTGTGCCATTTCCATCCCTCCTACGGGGTGCATAGTTTGGGTGCTTGTGTGAACTGTTTAAACTTTTATTTTAAAGTAATCTGGTGTGTTGCAGATTTGCACCAGTGTAGTCTTTCAGAGGTTGTTGTGAACGGTCATGACTACGGCCGTGTCAAAAGGGAGCGGCAAGGTTCTCAGCCCGAAAGCTCATTCACTCAAAAATTTGTTTCTTTATGCCTCTGAATAAATTGTAATTTGATATTTAGAGGGTGCTTTCTGCTTATAATTTTAAATCTGTTCCTTTTTTTAAAAAAAATGCTTTTAGGAACAAAATTCCCATTTGTTAAAAGCAATTTGATTATGGTTTCATCAGTTACTCCCTGGCAACTACTTCCACGCTCACATAGTGTGATTAAATGTGTTAATGTTCTTGATGAATCGCTGGTAAATAAAATAAAATTTTAAGAATATTCTTTGAAATTAAATCCTAAATCCACGGTTCAATATACTTCGTAATCCCCAAATCCTTTTTTTTTTTTTTTTTTTTGCCTACTTCATTTCTGCTTCGATTTCCTCACAATGCATTTCTATACTCATTACACTGTTCATTCCATTCAACACTTCCCGCAGTTCTTCTCTACTTTCACTCAGAATATCGGTGTCTTCAGCGATTCTTATCATTTATTTACTTTCATTCTGAATTCTCAGAATTGTTGAACCATTCCCTCAATTCTGAGACTGGTCAAAATCCCATACTACAGGGTGTTACAAAAAGGTACGGCCAAACTTTCAGGAAACATTCTGACACACAAATAAAGAAAAGATGTTATGTGGACATGTGTCCGGAAACGCTTAATTTCCATGTTAGAGCTCATTTTAGTTTCGTCCACCTACGCTCAGTGGAGCACGTTATCATGATTTCATACGGGATACTCTACCCGTGCTGCTAGAACATGTGCCTTTACAAGTACGACACAATATGTGGTTCATGCACGATGGAGCTCCTGCACATTTCAGTCGAAGTGTTCGTACGCTTCTCAACAACAGATTCGGTGACCGATGGATTGGTAGAGGCTGACCAATTCCATGGCCTCCACGCTCTCCTGACCTCAACCCGCTTGACTTTCATTTATGGGGGCATTTGAAAGCTGTTGTCTTCCCAACCCCGGTACCAAATGTAGAGACTCTTCGTGCTCGTATTGTGGACGGCTGTGATACAATACGCCGGTCTCCAGGACTGCATCAGCGCATCAGGGATTCCATCCGACGGAGGGTGGATGCATGTATCCTCGCTAACGTAAGACATTTTGAACATTTCCTGTAACAAAGTGTTTGAAGTCACGTTGGTACGTTCTGTTGCTGTGTCTTTCCATTCCACGATTAATGTGATTTGAAGAGAAGTAATAAAATGAGCTCTAACATGGCAAGCAAGCGTTTCCGGACACATGTCCACATAACATATTTTCTTTCTTTGTGTGTGAGGAATGTTTCCTGAAAGTTTGGCCGTACCTTTTTGTAACACCCTGTATATCTTTCGCTATGCTGTCGTGTCCGCTTCTTAGAATATTTCTGGTAGATTTAAACTGTGTGCCGGACCGTAATTCGGACCAGGATCCTTGCCTTCCGCCGAGCAACACTCCTACTGACTGAGATCTCCAACTACGACGTCTCATACCTTCGAAACATCACTGAAGTTGTCCTGCACATCTTGCGTGACTAGCACTCCTCTAAGACAGTATTTTGCGGTGAAATGGGTTACCTAAGGCCCAGGGAAGACTTTCGAGAGTCAAAATTTCTGTTTTACGTCGGAGCGTATGTTGTTTCGAAACTTTCTGTAGAGTAACACATTTTCCATAAAGTGTGTTACTAAGATTGGGCGGGGGGTTTACTTTATGCCCACACTAAAAGAAATTAAAAAATGAAATTCTTTAATTGGTGGTGAATTGTGTTAACAATATATTTTTAAGAGGTATCGATTTGTAAGTGGGATCCATAAACTGAAAATACCTTTGAACACACTCTTTACAGTATCAAGGCACATTCAGTAACAACACAACAAAATATTACAATCGCTAATGTCGTTCACTGTTGTTGGCTTTTACTCTCAACATGCAGTTTAAAGAGATACTGTGTGAGTAAGGTTCTGAACCTGGAAAAGTTGAATAGGACTTTCAGGAAAGTGACATCTACCACGAGACTTCAATTTTGGTGTAGAGTTTAATTGAAAAATTTAAATCGTTTATGGAGCCTGGCAGAAGGGCTAATAATACAGGTATAAATATCGTGTTCACGGTTTTGAAATACAAAGTAACTGACCATATTACATTGTTTTCAAAAGGTGGACATAATGTATCCTCGTCTCCTCCCTCCCCTCCCCGTGATACCGCCAGGGTTAAATCTGAGTTCAGGACCGACCTTACTTACGTTGCCTTTCGTGTGCAACGAAATCAGGAAAGTAGTAGATAGGTACTGGAAGAAGTTATGGTGCAAGGTTGCACCGTGAGCCATCCCTGGACAGCTCATTCTGTACGAGCATTGCAAAACATTATTCTACATTCATGCTCATAAATTAAGAATAATGCTGATACATGGTGAAACATCGCTCTGGTGGGCGGTTTGCGGGTTTAAATCACCTCGGGGTATGACCATGCGGTGCATTTGACCTGCGGTCGTCGCACGGTGGCGGTGGCAGCACTCCACATACAGTACTCGGAGGTGTGTTGGTGCATGTCAGAGTACGGTGCAGTGAGTAAGTGTGCAGACGTTTTTAGACGTGCTAATGGTGACTGTGTGTTGAAAATGGCTCAAAGAACTCATATTGATGACGTTATGAGGGTGGAATAATAGGGCAACTGGAGGCTGGTCAAACACAGCAGGTAGTAGCACGGGCCCTCCGTGTACCACAAAGTTGATCTCAAGATTATGGCAACGATTCCAGCAGACAGGAAACGTGTCCAGGCGGTAAAGTACGGCACGTCCACAGTTACAACACCGCAAGAAGACCTATATCTCGCCATCAGTGCCCGCTGACGGCCACGGAGTACTGCAGGTAACCTTGCCTGAGACCTTACCGCAGCCACTGGAACAGTTGTCTTCAGATACATAGTCTACAGACGACTGAACAGACATGGTTTATTCACCCGGAGGCCTGAAAGGTACATTCCACTGACCGCTGGTCACAGGAGAGCCAGTAAAGCCTGGTGTCATGAACACAGCACATGGTCATTGGAACAATGGTCCCAGGTTGTGTTCACGGACGAGTCCAGGTATAGTCTGAACAGCGATTCTCGCCGGGTTTTCATCTGGCGTGAACCAGGAACCAGATACCATCCCTTAATCTCGTTGAAAGGGACCTGTATGGAGGTCGTGATTTGACGGAGTGGGTTGGGGTATGATTTGTGCACGTACACCCCTGCATGTCTTTGACAGAGGAACTGTAACAGGTAAGGTGTATCGGGACGTCATTTTGCACCAGTATGTCCGCCTTTTCAGCGCTTCAGTGGGTCCCACCTTCCTCCTGATGGATGATAACACACGGCCCGACCGGGCTGCCACCGTGGAGGAGTATCTTGAAACAGAAGATATCAGGCGAATGGAGTGGCCTGCCTGTTCTCCAGACCTAAACCCCACCGAGCACGTCTGGAATGCTCTCGGTCGACGTATCGCTGCACGTCTTCACACCCCTAGGACACTTCAGGAGCTCCGACAGGCACTGGTGCAAGAATGAGAGGCTATACCCCAGCAGCTGCTCGACCACCGGATCCAGAGTATGCCAACCAGTTGTGCAGCCTCTGTACGTGTTCTCCGTGATCATATCCCGTATTGATGTCGGGGTACATGAGCAGGAAACAGTGGCGTTTTGTAGCACATTTGTGTCGGGACGGTTTCCTCAACTTATCACCAATACCGTGGACTTGCAGATATGTGTCGTGTGTGTTCCCTATGTGCCTATGCTATTAGCGCCAGTTTTGTGTAGTGCCACGTTGTGTTGCACCACATTCTGCAGTTATCCTTAATTTTCGAGCATGGGTGTATAAACTATTTCAGAGGCAGAGTACTTGGGTTAGGTGGACACGTGAGTCACTGTGAATCGCTGCCTGTGATGTGCGCGCGTGTAAACGGTGTGCTTTCTGCTTTGCATTCGCAGGCCGGAAACACGCTGATCATCGCGGCCGTGGTGACGACGCGCCGGCTGCGCACCGTCACCAACTGCTTCGTCATGTCGCTGGCCGTCGCTGACTGGCTCGTCGGCCTCTTCGTCATGCCGCTCGCCGTCGCTTACCACGTCATGGGTAAGCGCAGCCTCCAGCGTTCCCAGCGTAGTATTTATTTTTTTGGCGTGTGCAGCTTACATGTATGAATTTCGTAACTGTACAAAATAAATGTAACTAAACGACAAGATCTGCAAACTATTGCACATATATTTAATCCGTTCAAGGGCTGCCTCTGTCACTTCAAAGAATTAATCTAGATTTCCAAATGAGTGAGAGAGACATTAAACACTACAAAAATGCATCACTTTTTCGAAAGCCCGTAATTGTCTCGATTGTTACGTAAGGGTCTGAAATTTGGATAAACACTACCTACCACCTTCTTCTGTATTATCGCAAAAGCATGGCTGCATGCGACGTCACCCTCGAGAGCGAACATGCTTCAGACACCAAGGCGTCGACACAGTCGAAAAAATAGGGCAACTCAGAACCACATGTGAGGTTTAAGATGGGTTAACGATGTCACATTGACACCAAATTTCACCACAATTCTAACCGACGTCATCGTGAACATTTCGCACAGTGGGACAATGAGAAGATCGTCTCACACCTTTTTCCCACATTTCACCCCTTCATCTCACGCCTTTGCGATAGAAGTCAGAACTGTGACACACAGCGTAGAAATTACGCTGTTATGGCCGAGGAAACCACTTCAGACACACTGACGCTCAGAATCGACACGAAAAGGCTCCAGGAAGTAGCATTAATGGCGGGGCGTCAGTGGAACCAGATGTTTATGCCCATCCATTTCACGGTCGGAAACGACAGTCCGCAATGCGATTTGTAGTCTGATATGCAAGGTGGAACCACTACGGACCTTTCAAAACCATTCAATGAAAATTAAAGGTTATCCAAAGCAGCAAAGAATATTTATACTTTTTCAGCCTTGCTGCTACGCACCCTGCTACGACGTGGCCACACTGGGATGCAATACTGACATGCGAGTGAGTAAAACAGCAAAGGGTCGCTCTACGACATCCCAGTTTGGCAACACCCTCGGTGCCACCCAAGCACCTTTGTTGAAGTCATTAAACATGTGCCTGTCAGAGACTTCGATACCTTTTCAGCTGCGAGGTGTGCCTTGCTGCTGCTCTAGCAACTGAGGGCAGGCAACATCACCTAAGGAGTGAAGAAGGGCTTGCACTAAAGCGGCTCTGCTGCACGTCTTATCTGAATGGGTACCCGAAGGCATTTCTCCCCTTCGTCATCACTACTGAAGTTTTTGATACGTACATTTTAACGCATTCAAGAAAGATGCTTGGGTAGCACCGATGGTGTTGCCGGATGCCACAGGAGGGTGCGAAACAGGAGTGTTGAAAAAGCACAAACACCGTTTGCTGATTCGGATCACATTCAAATTTCGCTGAACTCTTTTCATCGGTCCCCAGTGGTACCACGCTGTGTACCAGAGCAATAATTGAAGTTGTACTACACTCCAAATGGATCTGATCCCGTTCAGTGGGGTTCCAGCCCCACCATGTCGGAAGAGTAGGGACATATCATCCGGGATCCGCGGCTAGGAGGGGGGGGGGGGAGGATGTCAGCATTGTCTAACGTTGTCAAGAACCTCGTCCTGTTGCTCATCACACAGCGAACTGTCGTTTTCGACAGCAAAATTTGTGGGCGTCAACTCGACGAGGGAATGCCTGGTTTCGTTGATGCTCTTTTTGGCATCTCCTGAGAGCTTTTTGAATTGATTCTGAGCGGTAGTTGTGTCTGAAATGTTTCCTTCAACACCCATAAGGAAACCGTGTGATCTCAAGGCGGGGTGTCGTTATTCTAACATCCATCGTAGAGCTGTCACATGAAACAAACCTCCCATGTCCACCAAGGCGAGGGACACAAGTGTGGTTAAATTTGGTGCCAACGTGGCATCATTAACCCATGTTACACCACACACGCACTTCCAAGCTCTGACCACTTTTTTGCGTGTGTCGACACCTTCCTGCCAGAAGCGTCGCCGAACCTGACGGCGACATCGTAGGGCGCCTCACTTTTGCACCATTACGGAGGAAGATTGCAGGCACATTTCAGGCTTATGGGTAGAAATGGGATACAATTGCGTGGTTTGGAGGAAGTGATACTTATGCACACACACACACATATATATATATATATATATATATATATATATATATATATATATATATATAAGAAGAAGAAGAAAGGGTACATAAATAAAGAGATTAATAGAAATAAATTCTTTTCAATTGATGCCCAAATTCTAGATTTGTATATTTTGTCTCCTTTGACTCAATTTTAATGTGAACTTACCTCCTTGTAGTAGACATCCACAAACTCCATTTAGGTGCTTCTTCTTCCGACACCGCAAAACGTATTCTTCGTGACCGTGTCGGTAATGGTAATGTAATTTTCATTTATCGCACTTCTTCACCTTTTTTGCAGGCAGCAGGAGGTGACATGTCCTTTTCGTGGTGCGCGGAAGAAAATAAAAAGGACACATATTTTTGCACTGAGAAAAATTATTATTCAGATATCGTGAAAGGTACTATACGCATCTCGTATCTTGATAGGTCCTCTCTCCCCGAGAACTCAAGACATAGGGCGACAAAAAATTGAATGAGGTCTTTATCATTTGTTCTCGCCTTCCGACGTAGCAAAATACATCTTTTGCGGGCGCTTACAGCGGTTATTCTTGGCGTTTCCTACGTACCAATACAAGTGTATAAGGATTTTATTAGGTAATTAGGTATATAAAGGAAGATGAAAATCTAATAGTGATGAGTGATCGGACCTGTTTGAGAATGAACAACAAGCGGAGTAACAAAGGTATGTTAACTCGACATTACGAATGAGAGAAAAATAAGATCCTGGAAATTATTAGTGAATATCTTCTAGTAACAGCTAATACATCAAAATCCAGAAGGGGTCCGGATATAATTACAAAAGACGAGTAAATAAGGAAGAAATAATGGTCAGACAAAGATTCCGAAATCAAATAAGACGAAATAGTTGAAGGTGCACCTAGTATATGTAGACACAGACAATGCTTAGAAAATGATGAAAAGTTTAAGGAAACGTCATGAAAATCTACATACATCGAAGTGAGATGAGTATTGGTAATGAGGTGCTTTCTAACGTCCCTAAGGTTCCGAATTTCTCAGTAGTGAATACCGCAATGGGTACACTTCGCTCGAAACTTTAATCGTAGTATATGTACAGTTAAATCAACTAAATTGAAAGATCGTGAGTAACAGAATAAGTGCTTAAATTATCGACAAGGAAAGGAAATAGAAAATATGTTCAGGGCTAGAAAGCAATATACGACATTTAGAAACGAAATCAATAAAAAGCGCTGGAGAACTGAGGTGAATTGTCTACATCAAAAATTTGAAGAAATCGAAAAAGAAATGAACATCGGAAGGTCGGATTCAGCGTATTGAACAGTCAAAATAAGTTTAAGTGAAATGGAAACCAAAGGTGTCAACATAAAAAGTCGATGAGGAATTCTATAATTAAAAGAAGAGGAGAAAGCGCATAGGTTGAAGATTCCACTGAGCACTTCTACGAGGAGGGGGAGCTGCTTGGTGCAGTGACAAAAGAAGAAATGGTTGTCGATTCCGAAGATATATTGACTTCACCTGGTAATCAGAGTTTGTCAGTTGTGGTAATGTTTTATTTAAATGAGACGGGAAACATAGATGATACTCGTGTGGAATTTCTAAAAATTGTTGTAGTAATTGGCAACCAAACAATTGAAATTAGTTTATAGAATCTATCAGTCCCAACACATACCATTCGATGTTTGCAAGACTGTCTTCCACACAATCTTAAAGTGGCAAATGTATATAAGGGCCAGAATTATTGCAAACTGACCTTGGTATCTCCTACATCTTAGCTGTAGAATAAAGTGCTAAAGAACGGAAGGGTAATTTGAGGATCTGTTAGATAATCAATTAGGTCCTAATGTTACCCTTTATAATGGAAGCGAGACTTTAAACATCTTGGATTTACTTATCTAAACTTAGTACACAGTACGCACATATATGCCAGAAAAGAGAGATAGGAATGGGAGAACACCTGCGCGGATTAAAGAGAAAAGGGTGGTGGGGGAAGGGTTTACGACAGGAAAGCAGTATTTCTCCATTACTTTGGAATCTGCGTATCTATGGGGCAGTGATGGAAATAAAAGGAAGCCTCAAAAGTGGGATTAAATTTCAGAGTGAATGGATGTTAGTGATGAGATCCGCTGAAGACATTGTTATTCTATGTTGGATTGCTTTTGATGCTACTTACATTCGTCTGAACAATTATCTGTATCTTATTTCCATTTCAGTTTACTTCGCTCTACTAATTTTAGTTTCAGCCTTTGCCTTTTCCTTCATAGATTTTCTAGCTTATCTATCACACTCTTATTTGTAGTATTCCACGCTCCGTGTCGTACATTGTTTAACTTTAGTTCGTTCTCATTCATTTGATTACCATTCTGTTGGTAGACCAATCTCGGATCTGCGATCGAAGGACTAAGATATATATGTTACTTTAACTAAATGTGAAAATGAGACATAAGTGTGAGAAAAAGCGTACTAAATATATGTACTGGTGGTAGACTCGTTTCATTGTAGTCTTCCGAAGGAGTGCGCAGTAGATATTATACCAATTTCTGCGGCGGTAATGAAGTTGCTTCCTCTACAAGAGGACAGTGTAGAAATGTATCAAGAATGTTAGGTGCCAGCGTGGCCCCCTCCCTTAGCTATTTGGCGCTGATGTCCTGCGAAGCTATTGGAACAACGCGGATAGAGCGTCAGCTGCTATTGATCGCAATGGCATCTCACACCTCATAGTGTGGGCAGACACCCCATTACCTGCCGAGATGGGTCCAGTACGGAAGGACCTCATTTACAAACAGCAGCTGCGCATCGAAACGAGGTCAGGCGGGTAAAGTTAGGCAACAGACATAGACTGTTGTCTCTTAAGCACATTGACTGTACAAAAAGGTGGCCAGCATCTCTGAATAGAAGACGATTATCAAAGGACATTCAGCGAACAAAATGCGAACTCAGCCAGTATCGGTCCCAATTAGCGACTGGATTCAGAACCTCCTTATAGACAGAAATCAAAACGTCCTTCTTAACGCAACAAAATTAGTGGAAGAAGGGAGTGTACAGGGCCGTTACTGTTTACAGTTTATATCGGTGATGTAGTGGATAACGTTGGAAGCTCCAAGGCGACATTCGCACACGATTTAGTTGTCTATAGGATGGTTGTAGCGTCAGACATACGTAGAGAAATCAAGAAAGAGCTGTAGAAATTCGACAATTTGTGCAGGGGCTACAGTTTTCGCTAGACGTAGATAACGTAATGTATTGGGTATAAACAGACGAAGAGAGCTATTACTGTTCGACTACACTATTGGTGAGAAATTACTTGAAAGAGCGACTCCCATAAAATACACGGGAGTAAGTGGCTAAAGTAGAATCACCGCATAAAATATGCAGGGTAGTTATAATTAAACTTCCGCTATATGAGCCAATGTAAGTAGATGCAAAACAATTTACCGTACGGGTATTCAACTTGATGGGGATGTTGTCCGGACTGTGTGCTGCAAGATTTGAGTTGTTAGTAATGTTAGTGTCATGATTTGCCGTTAGGCGGAGACGTAGGATTCAGACACAAACGTAAGTGTGCATTACAGTTGCAGACATTCGTCATGGGTCTGGGACAGGAGAGAACAGCTAAACTCGAAAGCTGTTTTATCAAAACAGCAGGAAGAGTGCTGCTGCTCTTCGCAAGTACCGACGAATTGCAGGATTACGGAGCGGTGCTCTTTCCACAACGGTGTTTAACATGATTCGGTGGCTAAGTAGTGTTATACTGCTGAAGGCCAAATAAAATTTAAAAAAAAAGAAAAAACTGATTCCGAAGTTAGAAGTAAATGGCGATTTTGGGATTACTCCTGAGACAGGCAAAAGTCAACTGCGCCACAAATTGGTGAAGAAGTTACCGTTCCTAGGGCTGAGAAAGGTATGCCTCAATGTGCGGTCTTCAAGCAGTCCACGAAATGCGTCATGAAAGCTGAATATTCCATGGCCCACCGTTGTATTACGCAACAGTACAACAATCTGTAGTGCGGTTTCAGGCTGTCGTGGATGCAGATGTTCGTCACATTGAACAACGCCTGTAACCTGGGTAGGATACATAGTAAGTGTGGGGTCCTGCCCACTCATCCCTTATAGGGCACCTAAATGATGCTGCTTCCTCGGATAGCTATACAACAATTCAAGCAGATCACATTAATGGTTTTTGCTACTATAAAGTAGATAGACAGCACTCAACTTTGGTTTACAAGAATGTGTCGCAAACGATTGGCGACATGCAAACAGTCAGTGTCCTCTATATACAATGTCCATACAAGCAATGTACAAGGTTCACTAATAACAGCTCCACTAGTGTCCGTCTTCCACTGTCTTCACCACTACTGTCCGGCCGAGGCTGGCAGGAGCGAGGTTCGTATTCTCTTCGGCTAGAGGCCGCTCCTGTCTTGTTGCGGTCCTTGTCAGTGGGGTATTGGCTGACGTCGTCTCACAGCCCCCTCTGCTCTTCCGTTGTTCATCTTCGTGCCGGCTCTTGTCCTTAGTTTGTTTGGTTTGTGGGGCGCTTAACTGCGCGGTCATCAGCGGCTTTTCGTTAGTCCGGAGCCGTAAGCAACTAATAATTGTTAACTTCCTATGTGGGAATTAAAATGTGTTTCAATGAATTACTCGTTATTTCCCTTCCTCAAGTCCTTACAAACGTTTCTACAATATTTTATCGTCGTAGCGGGCCCTCTAAAGTTGCGTACCCTTAGAATCATCCTACATATTAGGAAAATCAGATGCCAGTCTGGGAGTAATTCGCAGAATCTTAAAGAAACATAACTCATCCACAAGAGAAGCGATTTACAGATCACTGCTTTTACTCAATCGAGAGAATATTTTATCAGCATTGGAAATTTACCAAGTAGATTTCTAGAAAACATACAAAATTATACTCTGTGCTCTACGGATAGCGTCTTTGGCAACTAATCGAAAAATCGTGTGTCCTATGTTCGATCACACCCACCGCTTAACTTCTGATCAAAACCATCGGCAGTGGTGCCAGAAGACTTGCCGTACACGTAGTCACTGTCGTTCTGCAAATGGCCTTTTCAAAGAAGGCGAACGAGAGGAAAGAGCTCGGCGGAACCTTCCTGCCCTTGGGATGGAAAAATACTCATGAAAGCCGAAAGAATCAGCAACGATCAACGGCATGAGGTTGCAGCAGGCAATGGAAACCACAGTATTAAGCACACAAAATATGTGTCTTGTAACTGAAATAATTTCATGACGCTCTCTCTATTGCCTTCTTCCTGATCTTCGAGAAAAGTCTGCCATGGGGGAAGTAGCAACAAGACAAAGATTGAATATCCGGGGAGAGGATAATATACTACGAGTAGGAGGTCAGAAATCTGAAAGTGATAGAGAAACTACGACATTTCAAAAAGGGAAATTCAGAGGCTTTACACGGATATTGGAAGTCAGTGATGCCAAATGGAAAGAAGATAAAGATTTCTGGGCAGAGTAAAGTAGGACCATTTGAGTACCAGTAGAAAAAGATGTCATGGAAAGGAAAGTCAGTCACCGTAAACTGTTCAGGATGACGACTTTCATCATATGAATTTACAGCATACTAATCGCAACAACAATTATTCAGGCACGCATGCCGATGTCACAGTCAGATGAAGACAAAGAGAAAGTATATGAGCACTTTGAATGGGTAATATAGAATGTAAATGGGCTTGAAAATATTTTGATGATCGCGGACTGTAGAGGGGAAGGGAATACGAGACAGGGTTCCTAGAGACTATGAGCTCTGTCGTTGGAATGAAAGAGAAGAAAGATTAATTGCGATCTGTAATAAATTTTAGCTCTTAATAGCGAATATAACGTTCGACAATCTCAAAAGAAATAAGTATACAGCCTAAGGCCACGAGAAGATTCCGAATGGGTTACATTGTCGCGATATAGCGGTTCTGGAATTAAACAGTGGATTTTAAAGTCTACTCAATTACTGACACAAATTCAGATCACTTCAGATCACAATTTGTGTGTGCGTGTGTGTAACTTGTGCTAAGAACATACAGACACACACACCCACGCCCGAGAGAGGACTCGAAACTCCGTCGTTAGAGGCCGCACAGTTAGTGACCTGGCGCCACTAACCGCGCGGCCGCTCCGCGCGGCAGATCACAATTTACTGATGATGAAGAGCAGACTTAAGCTTAAGAAAATCATCCGAAGCATCAGCGTAAAGAAGTGAAACACAGAAGTACTTTACGGCCATAGGTGCTGCGTTAACAGTAGTGGTACAGTTGAAGAAGAATGGACATCTCTCAAAACTGGCTCTGAGCACTATGGGACTTAACTTCTGAGGTCATCACTCCCCTAGCACTTATAACTACTTAAACCTAACTAACCTAAGGACATTACAAACACCCATGCCGAGGCAGGATTCGAACCTGCGACCGTAGCGGTCACGCGGTTCCAGACTGTAGCGCCTAGAACCGCTCGGCCATTCCGGCTGGCGGACATCTCTCTCTAAAGGACAATAATACGAGCTTAACAGACAAACGCAAAGGTAATTGTGAAGAAACCCGGATAACGAAAGAAATACTTCAATCAATGGACGAAAGAAGAAAGCGTGGTTTTCAGCATAAGACAGCCACTATTCAAGAAAGGCAGATATACGATTCAGCAATGTAAGGCAATCGGGAATAAAATAAATAGGAAATTGGGGGGGGAGGGAAGACGGAGATAAAAATGAGTGGTTTTGCCGATAGGAGACATTTATGCATTATTGCCAGGTCTATACCCCTGCCCCATCTCCACAGGCATCCTGTCCACCCCCCGCCCTTGAGTTCAGTTGGCTTATATGGGAAATATTGCTTGTGTTGTGTTATTGGTTGGGGACACAAGGCCAGCCTGCATCGTTGCCACATCCACCTCCCCCCTTCCACATACAAATGAAATAACTAAAATGTTTAAGACTTTCAATACTCTATTGCATTAATTCAGTGTTAGTCACTGTATTTCCACTTTAATGATTTACCGTTTTATGCCTCTCAGAGTTGTGTATATTCATTGGCCCATACATTTAACATTCTTAAGGAAATCTTTTACGTAATTGATTTTCCGAAATTTTACTGCAAGATCCTCTTTCCCTAATCCCATAAAACCCTTACCAATTTCCCTCCTACACACGTCCATGCCTTCTTCCCCCCTCTCAAAATCTGTCATTCCAGATATAATTCTATTATTTTGTGCAATTTACGGTTTACACACCCATTGTTTTACATTATTAATATTTTAACAAGAAATTTTATTTAATTATCACTTTTATAATTTTAGCGTAACACCCCTCTTGTTAAACTCATGACAGACAGACCACTCTCACTCCTTGCTTCCTTTCCCCACCCCCAATAAACGTCGCTCCATTTTGTCCCTTCCCCCACCCCCTTCCCTTTTCCTCTTTCCCTCTTCTCTATCTCCACCAGATATCAATTTGAAACACTAACTACACTTGCGAAACACATTACTCAGAGTACAGATTCTGACACAGACAAGACGGGTTGCTGACGCAACGACTTACGTAAATTCTACTTTTATGTACAGTTCTTATCTACGTATTGTAAAATATTAGCTGGTATTCATGTAGTTTACTTTCTTTTAGATACGAAGAAGATCGATAGAGATCGAAGCCGGCCATGCAATTAAAAGTGTGCAACTGAGTCTGAGGAATAAATAAGAATTATCTTAGAAGTGTGAGCTCCCATATTTCTGGCCAGACCTATGTTGCCAGAATCCAAAATGATTGCCTTTATGACGTTAGGGTGCACACAAAACACATGAGGGCGCTCCCTCACCATTTGATGGTGATACAAGAGATATTTGTAGGTCCACCCAGCGAAATTAATGGTTGACAATTATGTTTACACCGTACTGGGGAATTTTTATTACTAACATTGAATGATGCACCGCACCGCTTGGCCTTTCCATTAGTGCTATTCAGGGATGCGGATGCGGTCGCGACAGGCCTGTTAGATTTTTCAGCTGGCAAGCACCGGCCGCAAAGCATCGCCGAACACGGTGACAAGTTTGCGTACCTGCAGCTCTGGATCACTCCAACGGAATTCCTGTGGAGACATATGAAGCTGTGAGTGTACACATGTTCACTGTATATTTTTCGAATCATCAAAGTACGAATATAGAAATTTACTTCTCTCACAGTCAATTCATTATACACTACTGGCCATTAAAATTGCTACACCACGAAGATGACGTGCTCCAGACGCGAAATTTAACCGACAGGGAGAAGATGCTGTGATATGCAAATGATTAGCTTTTCAAAGCATTCACACAAGGTTGGCGCCGGTGGCGACACCTGCAACGTGCTCACATGAGGAAAGTTTCCAACCGATTTCTCATATACAAACAGCAGTTGACCGGAATTGCTTGGTGAAACGTTGTTGTGATGCCTCGCGTAAGGAGGAGAAATACGTAACATCACGTATCCCATTTTGATAAAGGTCGGATTGTAGCCTATCGCAATTGTGGTTTATCGTATCGCGAAACTGCTGCTCGCGTTGGTCGGGATCCAATGACTGTTAACAGAATATCGAATCGGTGGGTTCAGGAGGGTAATACGGAACGCCGTGCTGGGTCACAACGGCGTCATATCACTAGCAGTCGAGATGACAGGCATTTTATCCGTATGGCTGTAACGGATCGTGCAGCCTGAGTCAAGAGATGGAGACGTTTGCAAGACAACAACCATCTGCACGAACAGTTCGACGACGTTTGCAGCAGCATGGACTATCAGCTCGGAGACCATGGTTGCGGTTTCCCTTTGACGCTGCATCACAGACAGGAGCGCCTGCGATGGCGTACTCTGCGACGAACCTGGGTGCACGAATGGCAAAACGTCACTTTTCGGATGAATCCAGGTTCTGTTTACAGCATCACGATAGTCGCATCCGTGTTTGGCAACATCGCGGTGAACGCACATTTGAAGCGTGTATTCGTCTTCGCCATACTGGCGTATCACCCGGCGTGATGGTAAGGGGTGCCATTGGTTACACGTCTCGGTCACCTCTTGTTCGCATTGACGGCACATTGAACAATGGACGTTACATTTCAGATGTGTTACGACCCGTGGCTCTACTCTTCATTCGATCCCTGCGAAACCCCACATTTCATCAGGATAATGCACGACCGAATGTTGCAGGTCCTGTACGGGCCTTTCTGGATACAGAAAATGTTCGACTGCTGCTCTGGCCAACACATTCTCCAGATCTCTCACGAGTTGAAAACGTCTGGTCAATGGTGGCCGAGCAACTGGCTCGTCACATTTCGCCAGTCACTACTCTTGATGAACTGTGGTATCGTGTTGAAGCTGCATGGGCAGCTGTACCTGTACACGCCATCCAAGCTCTGTTTGACTCAATGCCCAAGCGTATCAAGGCCGTTATTACGGCCAGAGGTGGTTGTTCTGGGTACTGATTTCTCAAGATCTATGCACCCACATTGCGTGAAAATGTAAACACATATCAGTTCTAGTATAATATATCTGTCCAATGAATACCCGTTTATCATCTGCATTTCGTCTTGGTGTAGCAATTTTAATGCCCAGTAGTGTATATGCTGTCATCCTGTGACTAACGATTGCTAAGGGAGATATTTTGGTACATGCAGAAATAAGTTTTGATTTGAAATCAGTAAATTTTGTGTGGAAATCATTCAACTTTTGTGCCAGAATCACTGATTTTTGTCCTGTTGGACACACGAATGCATTAAGAGAACGTTAGTGTCAGTTATATACTTATTAATCACAAGAGCAGAGTTGTTTTACTAGGATGCCGGCAGCCTTAGCGCGCTGGTGGAGCACATGCCAGACCAACGGTTGCTGACGCGTGCTCGCTTTGCAGTCTCGGACTGGCAATGATGGCTCTCGTAGCAGACTACTACGTTATCGGAGGACGACCACCGCGGTAGCGCCAGCAACACAGCTAGCATACTACGGTTGTTGACAACTCTTCTAACTGGTCTCCAGAGAGTTCTGATTGGCATCGAAAATTAACGCCCTGGAGAGGCGCCTTCCCATCTTGCTTGGCGTGCGTGGAGCTATATAGAGGAAGGCTTTGTCCTCCAGTTAGTGGCTGGTAGCCCCGGTGTCTGCTGCAGGAACCAGGGTGAGACGCAATATTGGCTCATCCTCAAGATGATGGATGATGGTCTCTCATAGATACTCCTGGTCAGGCCATAGTACCCCATCAGTGTTAACTTGATAGCAGTGTTGCAGTTCACAGCAGCTAAGCCTCTCAAACAGGATTTAGTGCTCCAGGGGAGTTTGATGGCGAATAGGTGAGTAAAGGGTCAACTGACATAAGCCTCCTCTCTCGAAATGACGCTGCAGCTGAGCAGAAATCCACCTGGGTGGGAGTAGTATTTATGCCGGGCACGCACTTTTGTTCTGGTAATACGAGGTAGCAATAACACCAAGCATCCTGGTTTTCCCGTTTGTCAGCTATCTTGGTAACCTCAAGGTTTCTCAATATTGCTTTTCAGACGGTCTTTTCTGCTGCGGCGGGAACTGAATATTTACTCTTACGATAGATCTGGCATGACACTCTGCTCAATCACCTTTGTAACGTTATCCATCTGATATATATATATATATATATATATATATATATATATATGATCAATAATTACATGGCCGACCGGCGTGGCCGAGCGGTTCTAGGCGTTACAGTCTGGAACCGCGCAACCGTTACGGTCACAGGTTCGAATCCTGCCTCGGGCATGGATGTGTGTGATGTCCTTAGGTTAGTTAAGTAGTTAAGTTCTAGGGGACTGATGACCTCGGAAGTTAAGTCCCATAGTGCTCAGAGCCATTTTTTTTTTAATAATTACATACTGTACAATTTATTCATCCTTCCACAATGACAGAGATGAATCACTTGACTATGGTTAATATTACAACATTGCAATCTGTATTCATTGCATGAGATCAATCCTCTTGAATTT
The DNA here is from genome assembly GCF_021461395.2 of Schistocerca americana. Taxonomy (NCBI): domain Eukaryota; kingdom Metazoa; phylum Arthropoda; class Insecta; order Orthoptera; family Acrididae; genus Schistocerca; species Schistocerca americana. The sequence goes on along the minus strand of NC_060121.1, from coordinate 742,757,283 downwards.
CATTGAAGTGATTACTTACACGCTATCACAATCTTACATTTACCAGTTTGATTGTTAGTTGAAGAGAAGATCACCTATTAATCATTAGCTCCATTAACAAACCAGTCAACGGGTATTTTAAGGTGACTGTGAGCGGTATACAGATCTTGGTGTAAAGAAAAGCAGGTTACACATATCGCCCTCACAATCTCTAAGGCACTGAAAGATGTAACATTTACAGTCGATGAGCTGTGACGTTGTCTATTACGATATTCCTGCACGTTCTGGAGCATTTGCTCTGCTGTAATTCATCCTCCTTGTGTCGCTACAAGTTCATCTAGCGAATATAATATCATCGCACTTAAGTTTTTATTCAGGAAGACTAGGTGTTGTGTTGGCAGCACCTCTAGCGGTTTCTCCGGTCAATACAACATAGCTTGCGTCCATGTAACTGTAGTTGTAGTGGAGATCGTAGCTGGGAGAAGAAATGTCATGCTTGCCATGTCACCAGTTATAATATTTATCAATACTCCGCTGCTCTGCAATACCATTCTAATCATAACCTTAGGTTCCCTGTTTACGTAGAAAGTTATGACAACTATTCCCGGTGAAGAAACGGAAATGAGGATGCGGGGTTAACCATTCCAAAGACATTGGGCTGCTTCGGATTTTCCCAAAACAATAATTGTGTTGCGGATGCCAGCCCGCCAGTTTGAATCATTCTAGTCGGGCATATCGAAATAAATTCCCTCTGACATCCCTATAAGTCTTCCAGTGACATCATAATGTAAGCATTCCCCAGATCCAAAATAAACAATTATTCCCTGTGTAGTGCCCCTATCCATTTCAGTACAGTTTCGTATTTCACCGAGTGGAAGTGTACTGTAAAGCACTGATATCGGGGGTTCATGCCCGCTATTGGGAATCGAATTCGCACATGAAACATTGCTCCACCAGTACTCATTTAGGGTTGACACATGGTGGAACAATGGAAAGCTTCTCTCTGTAGGTTCAGCTACGTGTGGTAACTGAGTTGAGAATTACTTCCATGCTCTACGTAGCCTGGCTAGAAATTCCTGTGGAGGCAACAAAGTAGAGCTTAATTGCCCGTGGACTGCATGAGATATTGCTTCTTGTAATAAAGCTAATCCCATTCTTGCCACCTTCAAAGTGTCTGTCAATGCTCGGAGTAATCTAGTACAGCCATCTTCCATTTAGTACATTCAGCCGATTTTGTATTACCTCTAAGTCGCTCTTTATAGTTCGCATCATATCTCCCGTACATTGTGTTAGTTCGACGGTTAATTCCCGTACTGCCTTAGTTTACTCAGCACATTTCGATCTAACTTCGTCAACTGAATGGTATGCTACCCGACTGTGGTTCTGGTACCATCTTCTAGTATTGGGACAACACCAATTCTGGGCCATTCTGCATTTTTGCCAGATGTATCCAAGATGGCGGCGACGATGTCATCCTAGATGGCGTCGTGTAGACTTGGCAACAGCGCATGACGTCATCCTAGATGGTGGCGATGACGTCATTCAAAATGGAGGATTTTGGACCCCATCCCCCGGAAAAAATGGTGGGAAGTTCAAATTCCAACAGGATAATGCATCACACCCCAGTTATCTCTAGTAAGCAAAGAAAATCTCGGAAAGATACCTCACTTGGCCTACCTCCACTAACCTAAGTCACCTGACAGCCACCTCTTCCTATGAACTGGTGCCAAGTTTGAATTTTGGCAATAAAGAAAGTTCACTTGCCTTTTCGCTACCACCACGCGAAAATTGATGCAAAGAAAAAACACTTCGACTAACCTCAGTCACCCAGCCACGAACTCTCCCTAGGGATTCGTGGGAAATTGAATCAGCCTGCACAGGCCTGCTGGAGAGAGGAAGGAAGTGTACTTTATTTATTTTTGAACAATTTAGTTAGGGATGGAGTATATTTTATCACATTGATAGAGAACACACGCTCTGACATGCCACTCAGCATACAGACTACTAAATAACCCATGTGTAGTGCTCTACACACTCACCTGCTAATTGCAAACAGTCAAAATACCGCATTGCACAGCCCACGGGCATGCAAACTACTCCTAAATAACGCAGTACATTTACATCCAGAGAACCAAACAACTCCAAAATTGTCAAAATAGTAATCCATCTGAAAAACTCTGCAAACAAGCTTGCTAATTGTCAACTGCCGAAATCATGAACCTGTCTTCATTTAAACAATTAGAGACAGCACCACCATCCAGTGTGTTCACCAGGAGGTAAGCACTCCAACTAACCTAGTACACAGTACAGGCACCAGAGGGCGCTGTCGTCCAAGATGGCACCCATGAAATCAGTTGATGATGCAAGTACAGTTATCCAAGATGGCTTCAAACAGTGTGTTCACCATGAGGTATAGCACTCAGTACCACCAGCAGAGGGCGCTATCGTCCTTTTCGTGACGTAATTCTGTACTGGAAAGGAGCCTTTATTTTTCATGCAGTGTCTCCGCCACCAGATCTAGACTCCAACTGACCTGGTACACATTACTGCCACCAGAAGGTGCAGTCATCCCATGTGTGCAGTAATGCAAGATGGTAGTGGGGGGGGGGGGGGGGGGGGATGGTGGGGAAAACCACTCTGCACACGAGCCTGTATTTTGCAGATTCAGCACATCGATAACTCGAGGGTATGATAGAGATTTTTTACGTGGAAAATTATGGGCGCTATAGACACTGAGTTTCGTTCCAGAAGCACATTCGTCAAGAGGAGACATTACCTGTACATCGATCGGTGTCAGACTGTAGCAGCAGTCGTAGCATTTAATTGTAGTTACACTGGTAAATATCTTGCAGGCTTCCAATATTCTTGTAAGTCTCGTATGTACATATATTACTTTGCAAGAAGGTAATCCAATTGTTGTCTCTCACATTGTATTGTCTTTGATTGTATCCTTGATTGTTTGGCCTAAAAACATATGCCAGTGTGTTACTAGCTGTGGATGTGGACTTGCTACTTGACGAAAATTATTGTATACAGTCATTACTGTGAAAAATTTTTACGTACTATGGTGGGCGTAAGAGAGCAAATTACTTTTGTTCAAATTATGGTACAACTTTCCTGCTGTCAATGCTAGTAAGTGATACACTATTTAATCTTATATTTCCCTTTAAACTGTGTAATCCCTAGTGATTTGATATATTCATTTTAGGCTAATCTTCATAATGGTCATTGACCGAAACCAGTAGGGAATTGTGCAAAGTATCTTCAAACTGCTAAATTTCATTTTGTCGACCTTACTACCAATCATTAGGCTCCACTGGTGAGCTGATAATACATCCAGATGACAGGTAAACAATGTGACACTTGTTAGAGGACGTACCTGGAGGGTTTCTGCCATCTAACAAGAGCATCTTTTTATGTTCCTTTTAGTCGTCTGTGTTCTGATTGGTTTGATGCGACCCTCCACGAAAGTCTCTTCTGCACTTGCATGTTTATTTCAGACTAGCACATGTAACCTACGTCCTCAGTTATTTGCTGGATGTATTCAGATTGCTGTCTCCCCCCACAGTTTTTACTGTCTACACCTCCTTCTAGTACCTTACATGTTATACCCTTATGTCTTAACACATTTCCTATCATCCTGCCCCTTCTTTTAGTCAGTGTTTTCCATATGTACTTCTCTTCACCGATTCTGCAGAGAACCTCCTCATTCTTTATGTTGTCAGTCCACCTAATTTTTCACAGCTCAAACGATTCTGTTTCCTTTTGTTCTTGTTTTCTCACTGCCCGTTATTCACTACCGTACAATTCTGTGCTGCTAGCGTACATTTTCAGAAATTTCATCCTCAAATTACAGCCGAAGTTTGATACCAGTAGACCTCTTTTTTCCGAGAATGCCATCTTTGTTTGTGCTTCTCTGCTTTTTATGAACTTCTTGCTTCATTCGTCATGGGTAAATTTTGCTTCCATGGCAACAGAATTTCGATGTAGAGTTTCTTGCTAATCACATATCTACTACTCACATCTCATTTCCTTTGCCTTTCTCCGGGCTACTCCGTCAATATTCTGCACTCATTAGAATATTCATTCCATCCAAAAATCTTGTAATTCTTCTTCATATTCACTGACGATAGCAATCTAATCAGCGAACCCGATTTTCAACCTCTCTCTTCTTTCTTTTACCTCCGTCACTGCTCCTTCGATGTACAGACTGAACAGTAGTGGCGAAAGACTGCGTCCCACTCTTGCACCCTTTCTAATTTGAGCGCATCGTTCTTGGTCTTCTAGTCTTATTCTTTCCTCTTGTTTCCTGTACATACCATACATTACCCGTGCCGCGTGGGATTAGCCGAGCGGTCTATGGGCGCTGCAGTCATGGAATGTGCGGCTGGTCCCGTCGGAGGTTCGAGTCCTCCCTCGGGCATGGGTGTGTGTGTTTGTCCTTAGGATAATTTAGGTTAAGTAGTGTGTAAGCTTAGCGACTGATGACCTTAGCAGTTAAGTCCCATAAGATTTCACACACATTTGAACATTACCCGCCTTTTCCTGTACCTTACCCTATTTTTCTCAGAATTACGAACATTTTTCAAGAGCATAGCAGGCTTATTATATTGAGGTTTCTCGAGGTTTCATCTTGCACTCGACTTCCGGTGCTCGAACAGCTCCCTCCCGCCGAGAGATGGAAACGCACAATGCCCTAATAGAGGAGGAAATCCTGTAGTTAGTTTAATATTCTTGTTCGTGGCGTAAGTGCACAGCGACGTGTCGGAATAACTGTACGACTGTCCTGTCTATCTTGCTTAATTTTAGCCTTATGGACCTTTTTCCCGTGCACTTCACTCTGCCATCCCCTTCTGATGATGCTGCCAGAAATTGAGGTAGTTCCTCTGTGATTCCTTTCAGAAAGGTTGGGCACGACTTAAAAAACCGTGATGCGAGATGAAAGCTGTAACTTTACGATTACAGGTGAAGGCCTTTCGATCATTTGAAAAGGTGACCATTTTGTTTTGTCACCGCTTTCATATTATGTGTTGTTTCTTCCGCTTTAAAGCTTTTGTGCGCATCTTTTTTATCTGGAAAAAGTAATCTGACGATATATGCTCCACTGGTGAGGGTGAAGAGAAGCGGAGGGGGCAGATCAAAAGAAGAAGGCATTTTCTGATCAAAAACAAAAATAACCCTATGGTCTTACGGTCTTCTAAACTGTGTGCTCTCACGGCATATGCAGTTGTGGTGTCCCAGTCACTGCTATGAGATTGAAGGTTGTAACTTCACACTTTTGCAATAGTTCGGTGGATTCTTTCGTTATATCCATTTTCCTTTTGTTGTAGTGTACTGGTCTGAAGTCCATTAATGCACAATATCCGTCTTAACTGCGCTATTATGCCGGGATGGTTCCTTTCAAAGGGCACGGCCGTCTTCCTTCCCCGTCCTTCCCTAATCCGATGAGACCGATGACCTCGCTGTCTGGTCTCCTTCCCCGAAACAACCAACCAGCCAACTGCGCTATCAAATCGGATATAAAATTGGTTCCTTTATCTGTTGTTATTGTTTCTGGTGTTCCAGACTTAAGTGTCCAATGGTTCACCAGTGCATGAGCCACTGTTTGTGCCTTCTGGTTAGGTACGGCTATGATAGAAACGAAACGAAAAAATGATCGATTATTACTATACAAGTCTATTATGATTTCCTGCTGGTGTTCCATCAAATGTTTGAGTAAATCTATGCCAGTCATTTGAAACAGTTTATCTGTCTCTGATAACATGTTCAAAGTAATCTTTTCTTGAATGAATACAGCCCTGTGAGTGCATGGGCAACATTTTTCTTCATAACGATCCACCAGTAACTATGGCTTTGTGGACACTGTGTCCGACTTGAAATGAATCTTGGGCTTGGCACAACGCCTTGTTTCATCATTTTGCTGGTGCTAATATATTTAACTCACATCTCATCTTTCTGTACAGCATTCCATCTTCTGTGCCCAATTTTAGTTCCTTAATGAAACGCTGACAATCTAGGTCATTGCTTTGCATCTCTTTCCACTCTTTCACATTCATACCCAAGCGTTCTGTGGTGTGTATTTTGTTCAAATGGTTCAAATGTCTCTGAGCACTATGGGACTTAACATCTGAGGTCATCAATCCCCTAGAACTTAGAACGACTTAAACCTAACTAACCTAAGGACTTCACACACATCCATGTCCGAAGCAGGATTTGAACCTGCGACCGTAGCGGTCGCGCGGTTCCAGACTGAAGCGCCTAGAACCGCTCGGCCACACCGGCCGGCTGTATTTTGTTACTCAGACTTTACCTGCACACAATTTGCGTGTATGATGCATTACTTTGAAATCGAACTCATTCAGATTTAAAACTCATACAGTTAACGTACTAGTTGGATATTTAAGTCCTAATAACAGTTTGAGTAAGTAAGTTACTCCGAAAACTAGCGCTAGCATTTCTCTCTGAGCGGTTATATAATGTTTTTCTTATTTATTGAGCTGCGTAGATGCTTAAATGTGGCCCAACGATACAGATAGCCGTACCGTAGGTGCAACCACAACGGAGGCCAGACAAACGTGTGGTTCCTGAAGAGGGGCAGCAGCCTATTCAGTAGTTTCAGGGGCAACAGTCTGGATGGTTGGCTGATCTGGCCCTGTAACACTAAGCAAAACGGCTTTGCTGTTAAAGTTAGATACAGTGAGAATTAGTGAAGTTCGGTGGCAGGAGGAACAAGACTTTTGGTCAGGTGAATTCAGGGGTATAAATACAAAATCAAATAGGGGTAGTGCAGGAGTATGTTTAATAATGAATAAAAAATAGGAGTGGAGGTAAGCTACTACAAACAGCATAGTGAACGCATTATTGTGGCAAAGGTAGACACGAAGCCCACGCCTACTACAGTAGTACAAGTTAATATGCCAACTATCTCTGCATATGATGAAGAAGTTGATGAAATGTATGATGAGATAAAAGAAATTATTCAAGTAGTGAAGAGAGATGAAAATTTAATAGTCATGGGTGACTGGAATTCGACAGTAGGAAAAGGAAGAGAAGGAAACGTAGTAGGTGAATATGGATAGGGGCTAAGAAATGAAAGAGGAAGCCGCCTGGTAGAAGTTTGCACAGAGCAAAACTTAATCATAGTTAACACTTGGTTCAAGTATCATGAAAGAACCCTGGAGATACTAAAACGTATCAGATACATTATATAATGGTAAGACAGAGATTTAGGAACCAGATTTTAAATTGTAAGACATTTGCAGGAGCAGATGTGGAATCTATTGGTTATGAACTGTAGATTAAAACTGAAGAAACTGGAAAAAGGTGGGAATTTAAGGAGATGGGACCTGGATAAACTGAAAGAACCAGAGGTTGTACAGAGTTTCAGGGAGAGCATAAGGGAACAATTGACAGGAATTGGGGAAAGAAATACAGTAGAAGAGGAATGGGTAGCTTTGAGGAATGAAATAGTGAAGGCAGCAGAGGATCAAGTAGGTAAAAAGTGGAGGGGTAGTAAAAGTCCTTCGGTAACAGAAGAGATACTGAATTTAATTGATGAAAGGAGAAAATACAAAAATGCAGCAAGTGAAGCAGGCAAAAAGGAATACAATCGTCTCAAAAATGAGATCGACAAGAAGTGCAAACTGGCTCAGCAGGGATGGCTAGAGGACACATGTAAGGATGTAGAGGCTTATCTCATGAGGGGTAAGATAGATACTGCCTACAGGAAAATTAAAGAGACCTTTGGAGAAAAGAGAACCACTTGTATGAATATCAAGAGCTCAGATGGAAACCCAGTTCTAAGCAAACGAGGAAAAGCAGAAAGGTGGAAGGAGGATATAGAGGGTCTGTACAGGGGAGATGTTCTTGAGGACAATATTATGGAAATGGAAGAGGAGCTAGATGAAGATGAAATGGGAGATATGAAACTGCGTGAAGAGTTTGACAGAGCACTGAAAGACCTAAGTCGAAACAAGGCCCCGGGAGTAGACAACATTCAATTAGAACTACTGACAGAATTGGGGGAGCCAGTCCTGACAAAACTCTACCATCTGGTGAGCAAGATGTATGAGGCAGGCGAAATTCCCTCAGACTTCAAGAAGAATATAATAATTCCAATCCCAAAGAAAGCAGGTGTTGACAGATGTGAAAATTACCGAACTATCAGTTTAATAAGTCACAGCTGCAAAATACTAACGCAATTTCCTTACAGACGAATGGAAAAACTGGTAGAAGCCGACCTCGGGGAAGATCAGTTTGGATTCCGTAGAAATGTTGGAACACGTGAGGCAATACTGACCCTACGACTTATCATAGAAGAAAGATTAAGGAAAGGCAAACCTACGTTTCTAGCATTTGTAGACTTAGAGAAAGCTTTTGATACCTGTATTAAATATTGCCTTCTTTTCCCATGGTTTGTTGCCCACACAAATTTCAGTTAGTGCATCCGTGGTTTCTACCCCTTCATTCAGAGCGTCTCGAAATTCCACGTGAGCTCTGTGTGATATTTCTGATTATCAACTCAACAGATACGCATCCAGTGCTCTCTGAGCACTTTTAATTGGCCTTATTATCAGCTCATATGTATTGATATTTATTTTATGAATACTCTCTGTTGATTCCACGCGTTTGTGGGATATTCTGTTAAACTGTTAACGATAGTATTTCGCTGTATTCTTAATCCTACATCTATTTGCCAACCGTTCCCCAAGACTCGTGCTTCTCTTAAGCACAATTCTAGTGTCTCCTGCTAGCTTTAGTTTAGCAAACACTCAGTATTTGCTCATTATTCCGATTTCCCAAACTATTGGCTCATCCAAATTATAAAAAAAATGCACAAAGAAATCTTATCCTGATTTCCCATAAAATAAGATGACCAACGAAGCAGTGTTATTATCAATGATAGGTGCGACAGGAGGTGACTGCTCCTCCTTTCCGCGCTTACTTGCTCTGATTCCGCCTGCTACTGAGCAACGTGATTTACGAGTTAGTGAATTCCACCCTGAGGTGAAACTTGCTTCTCCATATGGCGTACTTACTGCCAAGACAGGTATAAAGTATACTCAAAACAAAATGAAAATGCAGAAGAAGGAATAAAACACTATACAGGCCCAAGAAAACTGTAAAATCGGCTCGTATTCATACTGCTATGTAGAACGTACCTGCAGCAGAACAGTGGAAAAAGCTCCTGTTTTCTGGTTCTCCGTCTTCATTTTTATCTTCAGCAGTCCTTCTCGCACCAATTATAAATGACTGGATGTGGGCGTCAGAACTCGGCCGAATATGAATACAGGGTGCAATAGAGGGAGGTCTCCGTCACAGTATCCCCCAGTACGACTCAATCTAGCTGCCGGCCTTGTGTGACACTGCCGCTGCTGCTTCACAGCCAGAAGTTCGTATTCTGTCGCAATAAGGGCGTCCTGGCGGCGGTAGCTGTGTGTACGTCTTGCTACGTCGTCCTCCAGTTTTCCAGAGCGCTTAAGTCCTCCGTCGAAGTGTATGTCAGCAGCTCGTAGTGCCATGGTCGCGTTGTCGCTTCTCGAGTACGGGGTCCCGGGTTCAATTCCCGGCGGGGTCACGGATTTTCATCTGCCTCTTGATGACTGGGTGTTTGTGTTGTCCTCATAATTTCATCATCATTCATGTAAGTGGCGAGATTGGACTGAGAAAAGACGGAGAATTTGTACAGGCGCTGATAACCGCGCAGTTGAGCACCTCACAAACCAAACATCATCATCATCACCATCACATCATCACCATGACGGGCAAGACGGCAGCAAAGTGCTGAATCGCCCGAACATTCTAATGCTCAGGCTACAGACAAGGATGCGAGGTCCAACAGCAACAGGACGGCTACGTCATCGGCACAGTGCTGTTTGTCACAGACTGGACGTCACGTAAGTGCTTCAGCGGTTCAGTAATGACAAGTTGGTTCAGTCACGTTTAAATTCTGCTGCTCCCTGCTTTCTTTGTAGTGGTGGTCGCGTATATTTGTTGCACTAAACGACATGGAACAGACATGGAGAAAAGATGGCTCACGTTCACGCAGTTCAGTGACCACTGCTGGCTGATGGTGGCTGCGCCTCGTTTACGTCTCTGGGCTACGCCTAAGTTCCGCTTTAGCTTCAGTTTCTAGTGGTAAATGCTATTCTGAGATGAACAGATTACACAAAAGAGGAAGACAAGAAAGGAAAAGAAATAACTTTAAAATGGTCAAGGCAATATTTAAACAGAGAATTATGTTTCTATCCTGATCGGTCTCATCAGCAAGAAAAATTACTCGAATGGCACGAATAGAATTTGTGAACCTTGCTAAGTACTGTCTTGTACGATGGGGTGCCCACAAAAAGCTGGAATTCTTTTTTAAAAGCTATACATTTTCAAATTGTTTACAAAACAACCTTATCCCCTTCAAAATACTCTCCATTGCAACTAATAAATTTGTTTCACCGGTGCTTCCACAGTCCGAAACATCTTTAGAAATTGCTGACAGCTCCTCCCACCGTCTTTTTTCTTTTTCTTTTCTTTTCTTTTTTTTTTTTTTTTTACTTCTTCAATGTTGTTAAATCGGTGTCCTTTCATGCCCCTTTTCTTGTGTAGAAATAAGAAACACTCTCAGGGAGCCAGGTCAGGCTAGTAAGGTGCGTGGAGCAGTGGAGCAGCAGAACCATGCCATTTCAGCTAAAAACTGTCTAACAGAGATGGTTGTACCTACAAGCGGTTTGTCCTGGTAGAAGAACCAGCCTCCTGTCTGCCACAAATCAGGTCTGAACCGAGCTCCATGGTAACCCACTAATCTCTGGCACTCGATCAGTTGCCAGTCGACAGTCTGTGAGCACAAGCTCTCGAATTTTTTCAATATGTTCGTTGATTCGGGCTTTTGATGGCCGTACAGAACGAGGCTTGTCATCGATCGACATGACGTCATTTTTAAATCTAGAAAACCGCTCCTACGCTTGGGTTTTCTCATTGCGTCGTCTTGGCAAGCTCTTTTCAACATTAAAACAGTTTCAGCAACATATTTACCTAGGAGGAAACAAAATTTCACAGCTGCACGTTGTTTACTTAAACCTACCATCATAAAAAACGAGACAAGAACAAAACAGCGCTAGCAAAACAATCACTGTAGATTAACAGAACAAGCTCAATCGATATCACAGGCGGCATTGCACTGGCAATCAGTCGCGCTGTACAGACTTACCCACAGAAATGCATACTACAAAAACTCCACCCACGGCAATGTTATTCCGTTCTTTTTTTTTTGGGGGGGGGGGGGGCAACCTCCTCATATCGGTTGGGTAAAATTTTTATTCGTTACATTTTAAGTAACACGCAATTAAACTAATAATGATACTGAAATCGTATTGTCTAAAAGTATAAGTGATAAAAATCAATAAATAAATGAACGCCTCAGTGATACCATTCTTTCTCCACAGTGTCAGGATCACGGATCTTTTGAAGCACAAGAATTTCTTTCCTTTTCATCTTTTCATCCCGTCCATTTTTCCATGATAATCAGTCACTCACATATTATGTGAAGGAGGAAAGCTTCTTTTCTTGCTTCACTTAAGTATTTCAGATTATAATCATTGTCCCATACCGTGCTAGATCGCGTTCGGTATGATGTTTTATACTTAATTTTGTCATTTCCAAATAAAAATTTAAACTAAGACAGTGTATATTTACCACTACAGAGACGTACTGAATCTGTCAAACCTGTATATTTCTTAGTATAGTTTTTAATTCACTTTTCGTTACCAGAAACTCAACACTTCTCAAAATTTGTGTTACTGAAAAATCAACGAAAGCAGCGCATAACAACACATTATAATTTATGTTTGTAGTTCGTAATGTGTTTCCGAGCCTTAGTTCTATCTTCACCTACTGTGATTGATAAATATAAATTGATTCAATTACTGGTTTAACAATATAGTCCGTTGTCCCGGAAACCGCTTATATAAAATGTCTAGGCATCAAATACTTTACTGTTTTTCATTATGCCTTCTAATTCATATATAGTAGGTAAAATGTATAATAATTTGTTGTATACATGTTGTTTTACTTTCTAGCGTACTGTACACGGCAACAGACTGCATACGTACACTGAAGCGCCAAAGAAGCTGGCATAGGCATGCGTACTCAAATACAGAGATATGTAAAAAGGCAGAATACGACGCTGCGGTCGGCAACGCCTACATAAGACAACAAGTGTCTCGCACAGTTATTAGATGAGCTACTGCTGCTGCAATGGCAGGTTATCAAGATCTAAGTGAGTTTGAACGTGATGTGATAGCCGGCGCACGAGCGATGAGACATAGCATCTCCAAGGTGGCGATGAAGTGGGTATTTTCCCGTACTCTCATTTCACGAGAGTACCGTGAGTATCAGGAATCCGGTAAACCATCAAACCTCTGACATCGCTGCAGTTGGAACAAGATACTGCAATAATGGGACCAACGATGACTGAAGAGAATCGTTCGACGTAACGGAAGTGTAACACTTCCGCAAATTTCTGCAGATTTCAGTGCTGGGCCATCAGCAAGTGTCAACGTGCGAACCATACGAAGAAACATCAACGATGATATGGGCTTTCAGAGCCGGAAGCCCACTCATGTACCCTCGATGATTGCACGAGACGAAGCTTTACGCCTCGCCTGGGCCCGTCAGCACCGACACTGGGCTGCTGGTGACTGAAAACATGTCACCTGGTCGGACGAGTCTCGTTTCAAATTGGACCCTGCGCGTCACTAGAGGACTGTTTAAGCTGGTGGAGGTTCCGTATTGCTGTGGAGCGTGTGCAGTTGGAATTACATTGGACCCCTGATACATCTAGACACGACTCTCACAGGTGACACGTTCGTAAGCATCCTGTCAGATCACCTGCGTCCATTCATGTCCATTGTGCATTTCGACGGACTTGGGCAATTCTAGCATTACAATGCGACACCCGACACGTCCAGAATTGCTACAGAGTAGCTCCAGGAACACTCTTCTGAGTTTAAATCCTTCTCCTGCCCACCAGCCCCCCCAACATGAACATTATTGAGCATATCTGGGATGTCTTCCAACGAGCTGTTCAGAAGAAATCTCCATCCCCTCGTACTCTTACGGATTTGTGGATAGGCCTGCAGGATTCGTTGTGTTAGTTCCCTCCAGCACTACTTCAGTCGTTAATCGTGTCAATGCCTCGTCATCTTGTGGCACTTCCGCGTGCACGCGGCGGGCCTACACAACATTGGACAGGTGTGCCAGTTTCTTTGTGTCTTCAGTGTGGTTTATGCTAAAATGTTTCATGTTTCATACGTTATTTGGCCAGATGTATGGTATTCTGATTCATTTTCATTCTACAGGCGTTTGACTCCTGAGGAAACCGTCCCTCTCTCTGTGATTTGTTCAAGAAATTAATTAACGGAAGACGCACCTAATGCGAAAGCTTAACCAAGCTTTAAGAACTCTAGTTACATACGATCCTTGTTATTCTAACTTGCTTGTATTTTCATTCATCTGGTTGCACCTTTTTTAAATATTCGTTTAAACAAATATTTTCTGCATAGAAATCCTTACAGAAATCAAGCAAGTCACAATCAGAAAGTTCATTATCCCTTCGTTGTCCAGATCTAAGTTAAATTTACCGCTCAACTACACTCAGTAGAACGAGCCGGGTGTACAACACAAGCAAATATTTAGGAATGCATAGCCTCGTAGGTGTATGCTGCCGAACTCTTCCAACACCTGATCAAACACTGCTCGCAACTTTCTTCTGAGAATTCTTTGGACGACCGGTGGGAGCACACACTCTTTTATTGTGTCCTGAAATGTAGATATTGACGTTGCCTCAAGTATGTTGTAGTGCAATAGTAGCCTGATTGTGACAAAATAACTATGTAAAGAGAACTTCTTGGATGCAACCTGTAATTTCGAACGTCACAGTATTTTACTTGAAACTTTTGCCACAATTGCATTTTATAGAAAATTCTTCACAAAATAGGCACCTTTATTCACGATAGCACAAAATATTTATGACCAGAATATAGTTTTCAGAAAAACGCAACAGTCCTTCAAGAACAAAAGTATCAATCACCGCGGAAAGCCAATTGTGTGATAAATTGGTATTAAGAATTATTTTGTCTCTGAGTGAAATTTTTTCAATTTTAACTTAGTATTTATCACGCTTCTAGACTCATCTTAAAATATGCAGCAGTTACAGCAGATGCTGGATTAGTTTAATTCTCAACTGCACGAAGGCAAATGCTCCGAACATTCAACTAGCAAGAAATGTGTTATTATTATATATGTCTGTTTGTAGTACATCACAGGAACTGATAGTTTATGCTAACTCCGTTTATTTCCATTATCATTGCATATTAAATTAATAATACGGCTGTTTTCAACCTCACCTTCAGAAAACTACAGCAGCTATATTTTCGTATATCTATTTCTTTGTCTTCGATGATATCTTACGGTATATTAGTCATTTTTCACCGTCATTTACACTATGTGATCAAAAGTATCCTAACACCTCCAAAATAAAAGGTTTTTCGTAATAGGCGCATTGTGCTGCCACCTACTGCCAGGTGGTCCATATCAGCGACCTCAGTAGTCATTACACATCGTGAAAGAGCAGAAGGGCGCTCTGTGGACCTCACGGACTTCGAATGTGGTCAGGTGATTGGGTGTCACTTGTGTCATACGTCTGTACGAGAGATTTCCACACTCCTAAACTTCCCTAGGTCCAGTGTTTCCGATGTGATAGTGAACTGGAAACTTGAAGAGACGCATACATGGCAAAAGCTTACTGGTCGACCTCGTCTGTTGACTGGCAGAGACCGCCGACAGTTGAAGACAGTCGTAATGTGTAATAGGCAGACATCTATCCAGACCATCACACAGGAATTCGAAACTGCGCGAGGATCCACTGCAAGAACTATGACAGTTAGGCGGAAGGTGAGAAAACTTGGATTTCATGGACGAGCGGCTGCTTATAAGCACATCACGCCGGTAAATACTAAACGACGCCTTGCTTGGTGTACGGAGCGTAAATATTGGACTATTGAACAGTGGGAAAATGTTGTGTGGAGTAACGAATCACGATACACAATGTGGAGATCCGATGGCAGGGTGTGATATGGCGGATGCAGGTGAAAGTCGTGTGCTAATGTGTTTAGTGTCAACAGTAAAATTCGGAGGCGGTCATGTAATGTTGTGGTCGTATTTTTCATGGAGGGGTCTTACACAACATGTTGTTTTGTCGTGGTATTACCACAGCACAGGACTACATTGATGTTTTAAGCACGTTTTTGCTTCCCACTGTTGGACAGCAATTCGGGGATGGCGATTGCATCTTTCAACACAATTGAGCACCTGTTCATAATGCATGGCCTGTGGCGGAGTTTATATACGACATTAACATCCCTGTAATGGACTGGCCAGCATAGAGTCCGGACTTGAATCCTACAGAACACCTTTGGGATGTTTTGGAACTCCGACTACGTGCCAGGCCTCACCGACTGTCATTGATACCTCTCCTCAGTGCAGCACCCCATGAAGAATGGGCTGCCATTCCCCAAGAAACCTTCCAGCACCTGATTGAACTTATGCCTGCGTTAGTGGAAGCTGCTTTCAGCCTAAGGGTGAGCCAACACTATACCAGTATTACTGATGGAGGTCGCCAGGAACTTGTAGGTCATTTTGAGCCAGGTGTCCGGATACTTTTGATCATAGAGGTGTCTGTCTTGGCTTTTCTTGATTGTCGGGACCTTCACCGATTTAACGAATCCCGTCAAGAGTTCACTTACACTTTCAATTTCAGTATTATACTGGCCAACACCGTGGTTTGGTAGTAGGTGATGCTTCTATAGATTTCGCTGGCTCCATTAACTTTTTCTTGCGTGGGGAGGCACAATAAGGCGGCACTTTACTTTCTTGGAGACATCTGAGAAACTGCTTTAATGAATAAGGAGTGGCGTGTATAGGCAGACTCGTTGAAGTACGAGTATCTCCAAGGCGCAGCGCAGTGGCCGGACCCACATGCTGCCAACTTGTTTCGACTACGCTGCAGAAGTTTTCGCCTCCTCTACACAGCCCCGATCTTTCGGCATGCGATTTCCATATCTTTGAAGTCCTGTCAAAAGGCATTCGTGGCTATTTCCTTCGAACGAAGAGGTACATGCCTTACAACAATGACACTTCCGTAGGCAACCGCAAACATTTTTCCGTGAAGCCATTGACCATCTCGTCATTCAGTGGGATAACTGTATTAATAGTTGTGGAGATTACTTTTAAATAACAAAGTGTTTATTTACTTTTAAAGGTTCCTTACAACAATCAGTAAAAACGGAACCCTTACAGAATCAGTTTGCTGTCAGTTAGTCTGTCTGTTTGTCTGACTATTGAAAACCCATTTTCTCGATAACTGATAGACCTAACAAGTTTAAATTTAGGTCACATGCAAGAATCTATGGTTCCTTGGCGGCGTAAAAAATGAAGCTTCTAAGACAGTGCAATTAATAGACATGGCCATTTATGTCACAAATTTCACAACCTCATTCATCAAAAACATATAGAATACTTCCCGTTGGTAAAGAATCATGAAATTTGACAAGAAGAATGTTATCACAGTACAACTAAAGGAAAACTCAAAAAACTGTTAATTTGTAATTATATCACACGAAAAAAATTTTCTGTCACTTTTTATCTGACTGTCTGTCCGTTCGTCTGTTAAGACCTATTTTTTCTCAGGAACGGGTAGACATATCATGTTAAAAGTTATGTCGTATGCTAAGGCTTGTAGTCCTTTGGAGGTGTATGAAACTGAAGTTTCTAAGTGAGTGCAGTCAAAAGATACGGCAATTTATACCATGTATTTTGATACTCGCATCACCCCGAATCATGAAATTAGACAAGAAGCATGATTTCACTGTACAAGCAAAGAAAAATATCCGAAAAATGTTAATTTGTAATTATATCACACCCAAATACTTTTTGTCATTCTCGAAGTTCTAGGAATTCCCTGAGCGCTATCTTGGCAGTATCGTTATCGATCACAGACAAAAATCATAGGCTTTGTCGATTTCCATAATAGATTAACTACCTATACACATAATTAATATTATTATTAAAGAATCAAGTCTTCCAAGATCGATAGTGATTCCACATCTAATAGTGTTACAAGATCCGATGATCACAGCTCGGATCTGTCGTAACCGGTAATAGTAATAAAAATAAATATATGGAATAAAAACAGCCACCAGCTGCCGGAGGTAATAGTCAAAAGCTCGTGAGCTCTTGACCTAGGTTTTAACCCATGTAAATGGACCCTCTTCAGAAGACTTGTTACGTTTTACGTTCTGTGCCAATAAGCGTACTCATGATTAAAATTGACAATCGTAAAAGCAGCCGTCTGGCTTCGTCAGCATGTATAACGCGTTAACACTTCTGAAGGAGGCCTGCCGGTCGCTGTGGCAGAGCGTTTCTAGGCTCTTCAATCTGAAACCGCGCCACCGCTACGGTCGCAGGATCGAATCCTGCCTCGGGCATGGATGTGTGTGATGTCCTCAGGTTAGTTAGATTTAAGTAGTTCTAAGTTTTAGGTGACTGACGACCTAAGATGTTAAGTCCCATAGTGCTCAGAGCCATTTGAACCATTTGAAGGAGGCCCGGTTGCATGAGTTGAATCCTAGGTCAAGAGCTTTTGACTGCTGCCTTCCGCAGCTAGTGGCTGGTTTTATTCGACATATCACATTCACATACTTGCTGCTACAGCATGCTAAAGATCGCAATAAGAAGAATTTCTGGTGATTTCGGCAAACTTGATTATTCAAGGATAATATAACTTTCAGATCGCCCTCGACGACTGACTCAATGTCAAATACAATACATAATTAAATTGGTTAAGTGTGTATTTCACGTTACCTTAGTCAGCAGGAGGGCTATTGGTTGCTGCTTGACACAACTTGTTCTCCTTAATACTACATTATTCCGAATCTAGTTATATGGACTTTCATCCCCTTCGTGATGGGAAAAGTTACGATTTGCTTTTCGCTTACGTACTTGCGTGTTGTTCTGATTTTTTTACTATCTTAGGACAAACAGTACATGAGCATAATGATTAATATTTTCTCTGTCCTAAGTCTCCCATGATGTCTTTTGTGTTTCCGCTCATATACTTAATATTAAAATTTTCCTATGCAGATTTACATCGTCACTTACGTGCTCAGGTCTCAGATTGGCGGAATAGAGAGTGTGATTATGATGTAGAGAACAAACAAAGGAAAGTAGTAGTCACAGTTAAACGCTAGATCCTGTGTAATAGAATGATAGTGTCTGGTAAGCAGCTAGAAGTGACTGTTCAAGTCTGTTATGAAAAAACTGTTTTATACGGAGCAGAAGAGTGAATAAAAACAAAGAAAATAAAAGACTCTTTGAAAATGAAAATTATGAAGTGGGGAAGATATCGAAGAACCACAGCAATGGCGAGATTAATGGAAGTTAATTGAAGAGGGTATCTAGCAAACGAGGAAATAAATACAACATAGTACAGTGAACTGGAAGGAAATAAGTGGAATGTTATTGCTATTTAAAACGTTCGAAGGCAACAGAAAACCTCATAAAGGTTGGGAGTTGAGAGTTATAGGACAGCTAAAAACAGGTAGTCTTAGGAAGAATTGATATGTTGGAATTACAGGCGCCTTGCATAAAAGACAACAGATGATATCTGTAGAGATAAAGAGTCAAGAAGACTTGGTGGTTGTAGGCGGCCAATAATAATGTAAAACACCACTGCGTATACAGGCTGTCCCAGAAGGAATGTTTGGTATCCAGGAATATTACAGTAATGCTCACTCGAAGCAAAAATGTCTCGTAATCATGGGCTCTAAAATGCATGCTGTAAGAGCTGCGAGAACTTCTTCATCTTCGATACTGTCGAAACAAATCTCTTCCACTGCAAGCTCTTTGCTTTCCGTATATTGAGAGTTAGTAAGGACCAAAACAAGAAAAATATGTCGAGTAAACATGTGCTCTAAATGCACACTTTAAGAGCTATGAGCACTTGTCCGTCTTCGCTACTGCGAAACACATCTCTTCTCCAGAAAAGCAGCTCATAGCTCTTAAGATATGCATTTACAGCCAATGTTTACTAAACTCTTTTCTGTTAGGATGAGCGTTCCTTTCACATTCCTGAATATTGGCCATTCCTCCTGGGACACCATTTATAAATAGTACGGTTGTTCACTTTTCACACATGTTTCTGACTTACTTCCTTATATTTTGCACTAAGTAACATGCAAGCTCAAGATGGCGTGAACGTCTACATTTTATCCGCAGATCGAAATTAGGATAACTTTCAGCTGTAACTATTATCTATACTGCATGCAGTGCTCGCGGAAATTGTTTAATTGCTGTATATGATACTAGAATTTTCCTACGCAGATGTACGTCCTCACTTATGTACTCAACTGTCATATTGGCGGAACGGGGAGTGTGGTCAAGATGTAGAGAACAAACAAAGGAAAGCAGACGTTATAAGCCCACAAATGCTTTTTGGCTGAGTCAGAGAATGCCAGGAGTAATTGTTTCCATGAAGTTTCTATTAGAGAAAAGACAGTTATACATAATAGTCTGATCATGCAAGAGTGACACACCTCGCGCAGCTACACTATTCGAACTTCCGCTCAGTCTTTTGTTTGGGCTTTCCCTCAGTAATTCCAAAATCGTCATGGAGGGGGAACTTTTTTTTTTAGGGACGATGACTGCGTTATGTGCTTTTAAGCTGAGACAATAGCGAAGTCTGCACGTCGTTCACGACAGTCCCAGAATTGGTTACTGAAGAGAGTGGCATTCTCTCATGTGAATTTTCTCCCAGAACCACAGCAGGAACCAGAAGATTTTCGCAGTTACTTATGTGTGGACATAGAAACGTACTATAAACTGTTAACTACGGACTACGACTGTGGTTGCCCGGGATACTGCCGGCATTGAGGCTGATCCCTCACCTGTGGTAGAGTGGGAGGTCGTTTCAAGGTGTGGCAGGGGGCGAAAGACATTCCGGAGGGCTGAACGGAAAGCCTCTCCAGTTTGTCTGACGAACCGGTTTCAGGCTCTGTCTCAGGCTGATACTGATCTTCGGCCTGACATGGCTGCTTGTCCTGTTCCAGAGGTTGCCCCTCAGTCTGCAAGATCCGGGCAGTCGCAGAGGGTGGGCTTACTGGTAGTTGGGAGCTCCAACGTCAGGCGCGTAATGGGGCCCCTTAGGGAAATGGCAGCAAGAGAGGGGAAGAAAACCAATGTGCACTCCGTGTGCATACCGGGGGGAGTCATTCCAGATGTGGAAAGGGTCCTTCCGGATGCCATGAAGGGTACAGGGTGCACCCATCTGCAGGTGGTCGCTCATGTCGGCACCAATGATGTGTGTCGCTATGGATCGGAGGAAATCCTCTCTGGCTTCCGGCGGCTATCTGATTTGGTGAAGACTGCCAGTCTCGCTAGCGGGATGAAAGCAGAGCTCACCATCTGCAGCATCGTCGAAAGGACTGACTGCGGACCTTTGGTACAGAGCCGAGTGGAGGGTCTGAATCAGAGGCTGAGACGGTTCTGCGACCGTGTGGGCTGCAGATTCCTCGACTTGCGTCATAGGGTGGTGGGGTTTCGGGTTCCGCTGGATAGGTCAGGAGTCCACTACACGCAACAAGCGGCTACACGGGTAGCAGGGGTTGTGTGGCGTGGGCTGGGCGGTTTTTTAGGTTAGATGGCCTTGGGCAAGTACAGAAAGGGCAACAGCCTCAACGGGTGCGGGGCAAAGTCAGGACATGCGGGGACCAAGCAGCAATCGGTATTGTAATTGTCAACTGTCGAAGCTGCGTTGGTAAAGTACCGGAACTTCAAGCGCTGATAGAAAGCACCGAAGCTGAAATCGTTATAGGTACAGAAAGCTGGCTTAAGCCAGAGATAAATTCTGCCGAAATTTTTACAAAGGTACAGACGGTGTTTAGAAAGGATAGATTGCATGCAACCGGTGGTGGAGTGTTCATCGCTGTTAGTAGTAGTTTATCCTGTAGTGAAGTAGAAGTGGATAGTTCCTGTGAATTATTATG
Source organism: Schistocerca americana (assembly GCF_021461395.2). Lineage (NCBI taxonomy): Eukaryota > Metazoa > Arthropoda > Insecta > Orthoptera > Acrididae > Schistocerca > Schistocerca americana. Next base: position 742,736,215 of record NC_060121.1, on the reverse strand, counting down.
GGTGGAGGTTACACTAAACAACCGAACTAGGTTAATAATTGGCTCCTTTTACCGACCTCCCGACTCAGCAGCATTAGTGGCAGAACAACTGAGAGAAAATTTGGAATACATTTCACATAAATTTTCTCAGCATGTTATAGTCTTAGGTGGAGATTTCAATTTACCAGATATAGACTGGGACACTCAGATGTTTAGGACGGGTGGTAGGGACAGAGCATCGAGGGACATTATACTGACTGCACTATCCGAAAATTACCTCGAGCAATTAAACAGAGAACCGACTCGTGGAGATAACATATTGGACCTACTGATAACAAACAGACCCGAACTTTTCGAATCTGTATGTACAGAACAGGGAATCAGTGATCATAAGGCCGTTGCAGCATCCCTGAATATGGAAGTTAATAGGAATATAAAAAAAGGGAGGAAGGTTTATCTGTTTAGCAAGAGTAATAGAAGGCAGATTTCAGACTACCTAACAGATCAAAACGAAAATTTCTGTTCCGACACTGACAATGTTGAGTGTTTATGGAAAAAGTTCAAGGCAATCGTAAAATGCGTTTTAGACAGGTACGTGCCGAGTAAAACTGTGAGGGACGGGAAAAACCCACCGTGGTACAACAACAAAGTTAGGAAACTACTGCGAAAGCAAAGAGAGCTCCACTCCAAGTTTAAACGCAGCCAAAACCTCTCAGACAAACAGAAGCTAAACGATGTCAAAGTTAGCGTAAGGAGGGCTATGCGTGAAGCGTTCATTGAATTCGAAAGTAAAATTCTATGTACCGACTTGACAGAAAATCCTAGGAAGTTCTGGTCTTACGTTAAATCAGTAAGTGGCTCGAAACAGCATATCCAGACACTACGGGATGATGATGGCATTGAAACAGAGGATGACACGCGTAAAGCTGAAATACTAAACACCTTTTTCCAAAGCTGTTTCACAGAGGAAGACCGCACTGCAGTTCCTTCTCTAAATCCTCGCACAATCGAAAAAATGGCTGACATCGAAATAAGTGTCCAAGGAATAGAAAAGCAACTGGAATCACTCAATAGAGGAAAGTCCACTGGACCTGACGGGATACCAATTCGACTCTACACAGAGTACGCGAAAGAACTTGCCCCCCTTCTAACAGCCGTGTACCGCAAGTCTCTAGAGGAACGGAGGGTTCCAAATGATTGGAAAAGAGCACAGATAGTCCCAGTCTTCAAGAAGGGTCGTCGAGCAGATGCGCAAAACTATAGACCTATATCTCTTACGTCGATCTCTTGTAGAATTTTAGAACATGTTTTTTGCTCGCGTATCATGTCATTTCTGGAAACCCAGAATCTACTATGTAGGAATCAACATGGATTCCGGAAACAGCGATCGTGTGAGACCCAACTCGCCTTATTTGTTCATGAGACCCAGAAAATATTAGATACAGGCTCCCAGGTAGATGCTATTTTTCTTGACTTCCGGAAGGCGTTCGATACAGTTCCGCACTGTCGCCTGATAAACAAAGTAAGAGCCTACGGAATATCAGACCAGCTGTGTGGCTGGATTGAAGAGTTTTTAGCAAACAGAACACAGCATGTTGTTATCAATGGAGAGACGTCTACAGACGTTAAAGTAACTTCTGGCGTGCCACAGGGGAGTGTTATGGGACCATTGCTTTTCACAATATATGTAAATGACTTAGTAGATAGTGTCGGAAGTTCCATGCGGCTTTTCGCGGATGATGCTGTAGTATACAGAGAAGTTGCTGCATTAGAAAATTGTAGCGAAATACAGGAAGATCTGCAGCTGATAGGCACTTGGTGCAGGGAGTGGCAACTGACCCTTAACATAGACAAATGTAATGTATTGCGAATACATAGAAAGAAGGATCCTTTATTGTATGATTATATGATAGCGGAACAAACACTGGTAGCAGTTACTTCCGTAAAATATCTGGGAGTATGCGTACGGAACGATTTGAAGTGGAATGATCATATAAAACTAATTGTTGGTAAGGCGGGTACCAGGTTGAGATTCATTGGGAGAGTGCTTAGAAAATGTAGTCCATCAACAAAGGAGGTGGCTTACAAAACACTCGTTCGACCTATACTTGAGTATTGCTCATCAGTGTGGGATCCGTACCAGATCGGGTTGACGGAGGAGATAGAGAAGATCCAAAGAAGAGCGGCGCGTTTCGTCACTGGGTTATTTGGTAACCGTGATAGCGTTACGGAGATGTTTAATAAACTCAAGTGGCAGACTCTGCAAGAGAGGCGCTCTGCATCGCGGTGTAGCTTGCTCGCCAGGTTTCGAGAGGGTGCGTTTCTGGATGAGGTATCGAATATATTGCTTCCCCCTACTTATACCTCCCGAGGAGATCACGAATGTAAAATTAGAGAGATTAGAGCGCGCACGGAGGCTTTCAGACAGTCGTTCTTCCCGCGAACCATACGCGACTGGAACAGGAAAGGGAGGTAATGACAGTGGCACGTAAAGTGCCCTCCGCCACACACCGTTGGGTGGCTTGCGGAGTATCAATGTAGATGTAGATGTAGATGAACTCTTTTAACCCCAGAAAGGGGAAAGAAGTTAGTGAAATTAGGGCCGCTATAAGACCCCACGACAGACTCAACGCTACGTTAAGATTTTTAGCGACTGGCAGGAGCTATAAGGATCTTAAATTTACAATTATTAATTCGAAACAACGTTTGAGCCACATCATACGCAAAACCTGTGAGGCTATATACAACGTTCTGAAAAAGTAATATTTAAAGGAGTGTAAACAGAGCCTACAAATGTCTCACGTTTTAAAAGAAAAGGGTATAATTAAAAATCACGATTAGACAAAAATATTGTCATACAACATCTAGCGCTTTTAAGTAAAAGTTTTAAGTGAACATTAGTTGCTTGAAAAATTAAACAAACTAAGGTAATAAAATATGCAGAAAATATTTTGTAGATAGATTAGTGTCTACATAATTTTAGGTATTATTCCAGAAATTAACAATGCACTTAGAAATTCGTTGTAAGCACGATGAATTATCTAGATTTATTATATTGGTATTTGAAATAGCAATAGGCTTATCTGAAGGACTGCGTTGTGTATAACCCACTGTGCTGATGGAAAGATTTGCCTGATTATTACAAGGAAGCTCTGTTTCATTAAACTGTGTCCTCCAGAAGAAGTAGCTTAGTTAAAAACTGCAAAGTCTTTTGTTAAAGGTTCCAGATGAGCTTCGAAAATTCCACCATTGATGAGCAAACATATTTATATTCCCTTAAGATCATGTAATTTTGCGCGGTGCAGGGGTGGAGAAGAGTTTGTACCTCTTTAATCCAGACGAATTTTGCATGAGAACGAGACATGCATCGACCCCCTCCTTATCTACCACCTAATTATTATGCGCTCAACGGTAACGGAAGAAAATGATGGTGGATCCTGCTAGTAGGTAAAAAAGGAGTGCACACTCACAATAATTTAATAAAAATCGTAATCTGCTCAGAAAAAAAGAGAACTTTATCATAAAAAACAACAGAAAATAGGATTCTGCATATTTCTACGAAATGATATGCGGATTGAATATTACAATTACATTTATTATACATAAGAACATAAATGCACATGATTGTCGACACATACAGTGTGTTAAAGGATAGGGTACACTGAACTATTATGCGAACAAGAGTTGGCTCGAGAACAAGGCGTCCTACTCTCTGTGACGCAAATGATTAACGATAGTGAGTAGAGGTCCTGATGAATCAAATATTAATCTTCCGACTATATAGCAGTATCGCAATTAGTAGTGAGGGCTCAAATGGGATCACATGGAGAAACAAGCAAGGTGGACTTTTAGCAAAGTGAGCGCGCGTGCTGCTGTGGGATTCAGTATAAAATTAATAAGGCTCTACAATGCCGGAGCAGCAAAATACTGCACCAGTACTGAAATCTGCAGCACGTCGTCGGTAGGCAGCGACCTGATGACGTAGGCGCCGACTTCTGCTGTGCAGCAACTCTGTGTCAACCCCTGGCCTCGAAGGCTGTCCGAGAATTCTAAGTTCTTCCGAAAAAGAGCGACCAAGTCGCAAGACTGTCCGACTCTGACAAAGATCAGTACCCGAATTTCCTGTAGGCGCAACGCAAGAGCGAAGCCACCATTGCTCTCCTCCCTACTCTCCTCGAAAACTGCGAATCAGCGTTCAGTTCTGATTCCAAAATTCCCCCACACTGTCTCAAAACATCATTCACGCCAATATCGATCGTTCCCTTTAATTTCGAGCAGGCCTTTATGACGTCAACTAGCCTCAGTTTAAGTTGACCGATCATGCCTCTGCTATTCAGCTGATGGCACTGAACTTGGCGTTTGACCGGCTACGAAAACAACCACCGGCTACGAAAACAACCACCGGCCATCCGGCGCCAGACAGTCGCACCCAGCAGGGCACAGTCCACAAGTTTTCTCTGAATCAAGAGGACAATGTAGTCAGTCGGTGCCAGGAACCTTCATTCAGGACGCGCCGGAACGGTAGACACATAAACTACGTCGACACTCAGACGTCTCGCAGGTCCTTTCGCCCTGCATACAATAGGCGAAAATCGACCGACATCAGTCGTTCCGCCAGGCGCTTAAGCATTTTGTGCGAACCCCTCAGAATTCTGGGAATTGCAGCCCCTCATCGGAAACGCAGTGTGCCACGTCCTCCGATGCTCGCCTCGCACAGGCCACCCAGGGAAGTAAAACACGAGTATTTTTTGAGCTCTCTGTACAAATACTCTCATTACAATAACCTTATTCGGTCTGTTACAACCGTGAAATCACACAGAACATTCATAAAATTGATGAAAATGAGAGGAGACATGCAAAACAGGGCATGGAACCTCTTAATTTATGCGCTTTATATTTTGTGTAGGCATCAAATTCATTGTCAGCTAGTGTAAGTACCTCTGTAGCTATATTATTAAACTGTAGCTATAATATTAATCTGGTGTCTCTTCCTTTTGATCAAACACTGGACGCTGTTCGGTGGAGTGCCACTGCATGATACTGATGTGCGTCTTCATGTAAAGACTTGTCGGCAGTCTTGCACGTACACAAAGTTTTAGCCCATCAGTCTTTTGCTGCTTTGTCCAACTTCAGTCAGGTCATGCTTTAGATACTACTATACTGCAATGTTAATGCGAATGCTTTTTTTAACTTAATTTATTGTTCCCATTTATCATTTTGTTTTATGGTAAGGAAAGTGGTCATTTTTCTGGAATGGTGCATTAGTTTCTCATGTTCAGTTGTTGTAGATGACTGACTTTTCTGGCATTTTTATTTCTATGATGGTTCTATGTAGGTGTGTGCATTGACTGTGGCTCTTTGACTTTGTGTGCTTTCTCATTTGCATCTTATATTGCCATTTAGTTTATATCGTATGACGAGCACAGTAATACACTGACGGAAAGAGTCCCAACACTAAAAGTAATTAATGTACAGTAATGAAATTTCTAGGATACATTTGTTTAGAGAACATATTTAAGCCATCAATATAGCAGGGTCACGGGTTAAAGCGCAAGATACATAATAGCAAATCTAAAGTGCTAGTACATTAACAATCAGTTTAAGCACTAGAATGTTGACTTCAAGCATGCAAACGTGCATGTATTGTATTTTACAGGTCTCGGGTGTCAGTTTGTGGGATAGAGTTCAATGACTGCTGCACTAGTTCGGTCAATACAGGATTTTTAATGCAGGTTGTAGACCGCGCTGGAAATGTCCGATGATGTCCCATATGTTCTCGATTGGAGACAAGTCTGATGATCGAGCAGGTCAAGGCAACATGTCGACTCTTTGTACAGCATGCTAGGTTACAACAGCAATGGTGTGGCCGAGCTTTATCCCGGTGGTGGGAAACGCTCCCTGGAATGCTGGTCATGAACAGCAACGCAACAGGTCGAATGACTAGATTGACGTATAGATTGGCAGTCAAGGTGCATGGGACAATTTGCCTTCCGTATCCACCTTCCTTCCCCCACACAACTCCAGTACGTCCTCATCCCGTTTCCCCCACCTCCTCCTTTTCCTCCAACATCTCTGCATCCTTTACACTGTCCGAAGGCTTGATCCCCCCCACGCCCTGGTTTCCTCCTTCCTCTATCGCTATATCCCTCCCTCTCTCCACCTCTACACCCTCCACCTCCTTCATCAGGACAATTTCCAGCACCTCCCCCTACTGGACGTTGAACTTCGCCTTGACATCTACCTGTCCTTCCAACTGTAACCTGTCTTCTTTCCTCCCCAGGTCCCCCCCTTTCCCTCTCCCCTCCTGCTCTCAGAGCGACTTTCCTCCTTCCCCTCCCCCTCTGAGTCCTTGCACTGCTTTCTCAACGGTGTCTATCCCACATCCTTCCCTCCCCAGCCCTCTTCGTCGCGCCCCTGCCCGTCCCCCCCCCCTCTACGCCCCCACCCACCCTTCTTCCCTTCTCCCTCATCTCCATGCCCCTGGCAGACACTGTGTGTTGCTCATCATCATCAGCGTGCTACGTCAGTGTTGTGTTTGGTGCTATTCTCCTGTGTGTCCAGAGCTGTGCTTTTAATTGTGTGCTGGACTTGTATATAGTCCTACTGTCAGTGATCATTATATGCTACGCCGTCCATCGATACTTTTAAGCTGCAGCCATACTTCACCTCGTGTTCTTTTACTTGTCCCAGTGTGTGCGGTTTTTTGTGCTCAATAATTTTTAAGGTTTTTGTCTCCATTTTACAGTCGCCTCCTTTTTGTTTGTTCTCGTCCATTATGTTCCCCTTTTTTATATTTTTTCCGCCATATTTTCTCCCTTGTAATTTTAAATGTCTTCTGTTGTATCATTATTGTCTTTTGGCTGATGAGCTGCGCATATGCTGCTGCCAGCCCACCCCTTATTGGGAACTGAAATTCAATAAAGAAAAAAACGTGTGTGATAACAATGAGAGTACTGCAAAATTATTGACTGTGGATGGTATCGTCAGAATGGCAATATTGAAGTCACTGTAAAAAAGTCATTAATTTTGGCACTTATCTTGAATGGATTCCCACGTAGATTTCGTCGAAGTTGTTATGGCTTATCTTGTTGATTCTAGGGTGATTCCACTGTGACTGCTAGAAGGTCCAGATCTGATTTTAGCAATATTTGAAGACCTAACAAATGCGTTTTTCAGGAAGTTCTTAATGATCAAACAATCGCAGATCAGAACAATGGTATGGTAGAAATAATTTTTGACTTGGTGTTCACGATCCACATTTTTATTAAACTTCTTGTAAATTCACAAATACTTCTTCTTAATTGTCACATCATCAAGAAAACAGTTTTGTATCAATCTTCATATATTTAATTTCCAATTTAACCAAACACATGACTTGACTGTTTTTTACAAAGCGAAATAACAACTTAACTTCTGCAAAGTGACACAAAGACTGTTCTGTGCGCATTCGCCAAAACGGTTACAAGTAAGTCAAAGATCATGACAATCTCACATAAATGAATACACGCAAGAACCATATCACTGTAATACATCTACATCTACAAACATAACCCGCAATCTACGATACGGTGCGTGGCGGAGGGTACCTCGTACCACAATTAGCATCTTCTCTCTCTGTTCCACTCCCAAACAGAACGAGGGAAAAATGACTGCCTATATGCCTCTGTACGAGCCCTAATCTCTCTTATCTTATCTTTGTGGTCTTTCCGTGAAATGTAAGTTGGCGGCAGTAAAATTGTACTGCAGTCAGCCGCAAATGCTGGTTCTCTAAATTTTCTCAGTAGCGATTCACGAAAAGAACGCCTCCTTTCCTCTAGAGACTCCCACCCGAGTTCCTGAAGCATTTCTGTAAGCACCGCGTGATGATCAAACCTACCAGTAACAAATCTAGCAGCCCGCCTCTGAATTGCTTCTATGTCCTCCCCTAATCCGACCTGATAGGGATCCCAAACGCTCGAGCAGTACTCAAGAATAGGTCGCGCCAGCGTTCTACAAGCGGTCTCCTTTCCAGATGAACGACATCTTCCCAAAATTCTACCAATGAACCGAACACGACCATCCGCCTTCCCCACAACTGCCATTACATGCTTGTCCCACTTCATATCGCTCTGCAGTGTTACGCCCAAATATTTAATCGACGTGACTATGTCAAGCGCTACAGCTGGAGTATTCAAACATTACAGGATTCCTTTTCCTGTTCATCTGCATTAATTTACATTTATCTATATTTAGAGTTAGCTACCATACATCGATACTTCGGAGTACCTATACATTAACAAAACCAAGTGTGAAAAGTAGTACGATATTACTGGTTTCTAGAACTGGGGTTGGAATGCCGTAATGGTCACGAAAATGAGGAACCATTACAACCTGATTAGCATTCTCATAGCGGTGCTGCTAGCGTCATCATGTTACACGACTGACGCGAAATTTAAATAGAGATCAGATGTAGAAACAAGCCAAACAACTTTCGTTTATGTCGCACAATTCCTTCTTGGTGTTGCAAATTTTTCCCGTCAGTGAATTATAGTAAAATGTACTAAAGTGTCACGTGACAGTTATTTCGCTTCTCTGGGACGTGCGCGCTCTGTGTATGACGAATGCTTACGCATGTGTGCGCAGGCAAGTGGCACTTCGGCTGGCAGATCTGCCAGGTGTGGATCTCGCTGGACGTGCTGCTCTGCACGGCGTCCATCCTGTCGCTGTGCGCCATCAGCGTGGACCGCTACCTGGCCGTCACGCAGCCGCTCAACTACTCGCGGCGGCGCCGCTCCAAGAAGCTGGCGCTGCTCATGATCCTCGTCGTCTGGGTGCTGGCCGTCGCCATCACGTGCCCGCCCATCCTCGGCTGGTCAGTATCGCAGCCTCCACCCGCTGCCCGCTGCTCGCGTCACTACGCCAAGACACCACTCGTACCTGTCAACCAACTATCTATTCGCTATGCCTTCACGCCATCTCATATCATTAAGCTATATAGCTTGAACAGAGATACGGAGACTCCGCGAGAAACGCATACTTGAACATAAATGCAGATGCACACAAGTCTGTAAGTTATGCTGTTCTACAAGGTAGTTATAATTACTGTAATCCTCCGCTGTTTGGGATGTCCACGTTAAAAACAAGTAATCGTATGACAGTGACATATTGTGGAAGCATTTGTAACGATGTGCTGAAGACAACTAGCGAATCGACCAGTGAAAGAAACAAATTTTAATATTAAAAATGGGGCTGAAACCTGATGATCTTGGTAGTTATGCTGTTTGGAATGGTCGGCCAACGGAGAGGCCGACGTCCTATTGCGCCAAAAATTGTTGAAGAAGTTTGCGAGGTGCTAGGGTGGAGAGGAGTTAGTACCTCTTTAATTCAGACGAATTTTGCATGAGAACTGGACATGCACTCGACCCCCTCCTTGTTGATGTTGTCGTGGTATTCAGTACTGAGACTGGTTTGATACAGCTCCACATGCTACTCTATCCTGTGCAAGCTTCTTCATCTCCCAGTGCTTACTGCAACCTAAATCCTTCTGAATCTGCTTACTGTATTCATTTCTTGGTCTCCCTCTACCATTTTTACCCTCCACACTGCCCTCCAATGCTAAATTTGTGATCCCCTGATGCCTCAGAACATGTCCTACCAACCGGTCCCTTCTTCTTGTCAAGTTGTGCCACAAACTCCTCTTCTCCCCAATTCTATTCAATACCTCCTCATTAGTTATGTGATGTACCCATCTAATTTTCAGCATTCTTCTGTAGCACCACATTTCGAAAGCTCCTATTTTCTTCTTGTCCAAACTATTTATCGTCCATTTTTCACTTCCATACATGGCTACACTCCTTACATACCACCTAATTGATTATGTTCGCAACGGTAACGGAAGAAAATGATGGTGGACACTTCCAGTTGGTAAACTAAGGAGTGCACACTCACAATAATTTAACAAAAATAGTAATCTACTCAGAAAAAAAGAGAACTTTATCATAATAAACAACAGGAAATGGGATTCTGCATATATCTACGAAATTATATGCGGATTAAATATTAAAATGAGACTCACTATACATCAGAACATATATGTACATGATTATCGACACAAACAGTGGGTTAAAGGACAGGGTATACTTAAATCTTATGAGAATAAGAGTTGGCTCGAGAACAAGGCGTCCTACTCTCTGTGATGCAAATGATTAACGATAGTGACTAGAGGTCCTAATGAATCAAATATTAATCTTCCGACTATATAGCAGTATCGCAATTAGTAGGGAGGGCTCAAATGCGATCACATGGAGAAACAAGCAAGGTGGACTTTTAGCAAAGCGAGCGTACTGAAATCTGGAGCACGTTGTCGATAGGCAGCGTCTTGATGATGCAGGCGCCGACTTCTGCCGTGCAGCAACTCTGTGTAAACCCCTGGCCTCGAAGTCTGTCCGAGGATTCTAAGTTCATCCGAAAAAGAGTGACCAAGTCGCAAGAACGCCCGACTCCGACGAAGATCAGATCTCGAATCCACCTCTGTGATGCGATGCAAGCAGCGAAGTCAGAATTGCTCAACTCCCTACTCTCCTCGAAAACCGCGAATCAGCATTCAATGCTGATTCCAAAATTCCCCCACACTGTCTCGGAACGTCATTCGCGCCAATAGCGACCGTTCCCTCCAATTTCGAGCAGGGTTTTATGACGTCAACTAGCCTTAGTTTAAGTTGACCGATAATACCTCTGCTATTCAGCTGAGGGCACTGAACTTGCCTTTTGACTGGCTACAAAAACAACCTGCCTAGACCACCGGTCATCCGGCGCGAGGCAATCGCACCCAGCAGGGCACAGTCCACAAGTATTCTCAGACGCAAGAGGACAATGCAGTCTGTCGGTGCCAGGAATCTTCGTTCCAGACGCGCTGGAACGGTAAACACATACACTGCGGCGACACTAAGACGTCTCGCAGGTCGGTTCGCCCTGCATACAATAGGCGAAAATCGACCGACGTCAGTCGTTCCGCCAGGCGCTTAAGCCTATTGTGCGAACCCCTCAGAATTCTAGTAAGTGGAGCCCCCAACCGGAAAGGCAGAGTGCCGCGTCCTCCGACGCTCGCCTCTTACAGGTCACCCAGGGAAGTAAAACAACATGTTTAGGAATCAAGTGATAAGTATTTTTTGAGCTCTCAGTACAAATACTCCCATTACAATAACTTTATTCGGTCTGTAACTACTGTGCAATGACATAGAACATTAATAAAATTGATGAAAATGAGAGGCGACATGAAAAGAGGGCATGCAACCTCTCAAGTTACTGTTGGCCGTGGCAGCGAACCCTGGACGCAATGTGTGATCTTGAAGCAGGGTGTGAGCTGTGTCACGACAACTGAACATTCCATGGTCCACCATTCTGAAAACGCTGCAAACAATTGTCAAATGGTATCCGTACAAACTTCACATTGCTCAACAAGTTTTGCTACCCGCAGCAGACATTGGAGTAGAATTTTCTCTTCTCTTAAATTTCTTGTAAGGGTGAAATTGACGACATGTGGCATTCGATCGTTTCGCGGGGTGTTCAAGCACATTTTACACACGCTGGGGCAGTGTTGTTTTTCAGGATATCGTTGCCAACAAACGTTCATGACGTTTCCCACCCACAGTCAACGCATCATTGTGTGTTGTGGTTTCACGGTACAGTTTACGAATGGTCCATTTTTCTTGTATGAACTCGAGCCTCAAGGACGAAGTACATGCAGCATGAACGGCACACGTCACTGATCTGCTTCGCCAACATGTGATCCCTGCCCTACAGGAGAGAGGTGCTTGGGACTTAACTGTTTTGATGCACTATGCAGCTCCGCGTCACATTGCGCAATAGGTCACTGGGTCACTCCTTAACACATTTCGAGAAAAGTGACGACGCTTGTGGTGAAATTAAAATGTAGTTCTTTCAATTGCTTATTCGTTATTTCTCTTCCGGAAGTTCTTACAAACGTATCCACAAAGTTTCATTATCCTACGATCACTCGTTTTTGATGGGGACCCCTCTCAAGCAGCGAGAGTTTAATTATCACCACCCCGTATTTGAACGTCGGCACTTGTGCACTGTTCTCATTGCGTTGCAAGTGTCAGTCGTGGTCGGAATAGTGCACTTTGTCAGAGTTAACTGAATTCGAAAGTGGGAAAATCGTTGGCGCTCGGGTGGTGTGTGCCTTCGTAACCTAGGGAGTTGAAATGTTTGGTGTTTCTATCGAAGATTTATACTGCGTACACGATGAGCGGAAAAACATCATCCGCTCAGTGACAAGGCAGCTGAAGGTGTATTGAGTTATCGTGGCAGACGGTCGTTGAAGACGACTGCAACGAAATGGAAGCGGACATCAGTTTCACACAAGCGAACACTATCAACAACGAAACATCGTGAAGGGAGTTCCAGAACCAGGGAATCGCAGGGCGAGATGAATCATCAGAAGCACAAATGCTCATAACAGGAAGTCGTCGTGACGAAGGCAAACAACTTGAACTATGGGGCAATGAAAGAAAGCCGTTTGGTCGGAGGAGCCTTGTTTCACACTACTGTCAACTTGTGGCCGAGGTTGCGTCCCAAGAGTGACACAACACGGAGTTTCGGTGATGATTTGGGCAGCATCATAGTCGCATTCCATTGACCCCAGGCCGCTTTGGCAAGGTAGCATTTCTGCCAATGTTTATGTGACCTTTTTGGCTCATTAGGTTAATTCAGTGGTACATGATTTGTTCCCCCGTAGTGATGCTTTCTTCTACGACTGCAGATTCCCTAATCACACAGCTCACTTGGCTGATTTGTTGTGTTTCCCAGGGCTACCAGTGCGTCCAGTTATCATTATTATTGAGTCTTTGTCCACTACTTCGAAGAGAAGGGTGCATGATCGCTGTACACCTCCAGCATCGTTACCTGAACTTGACACTACTTACCAGGACTAATGGCATAACGGTCCCTTCAAAGCTACACAGTGCCTTTATTTATCCATTCCAAGACAACTGGAAGCTTTTCCGAATGCTAACGAATTTCTAAAGTATATCAGGTATGATAATTTGCTGTGATATTGTCGTTTTTCCAATTTTGTAAAGTACTGTATCTTCATTACTGTAGTGGTCTGTGGAGCTAGCATCTGGGCGCATGTCCTTTGACTGAAGAGCTTTGAAATTAGAACCAAGTTTTAAACTGATTTATCACTATTATTGAGGCTAGACTCTGTGATAACGCTGTCTGAATCGATATATTCAATTACAAGAGGTAAACTTTCGCAAACGCAACTTAAACTTCTTTTATTTGATTCTGAAGAAAACATTAGTCAGCAAGAATACTACAAAGCTAATGACCCTTTCGCGTACTGAGTTCCATCTCATAGATGAACACTCGTCTGACGTAAATTTATTTACCATCTGCACAAAATGTAGAGAAGTATCCAAGACAACAAACTTTCGAAGTCTAATTAATATTGACGAAATTACATATAAGACGGATCTGAAGACGTTGCTGCCTGTCCAAGACTCCATTATCTCACAAACTGCATCTCCAGTACTTATCGTGGAACCGAAAATGTTGTATCTCCAGGAAAATGTAATTACATCAAATGATAAGCACTAGTGGGGAATGGGTATAACCAAATGGTTTCATAAATAGATAAAGAGAGATTTTAATACGCGCTAAGACACAAACAATAAAAAAAATAACAAATCACGATGGAATTATCCGAATTGCATGGAATTAGGTAGATGTGATGTACGTGTACAGACATACAAATCATTACAATTTCAGAAAAACTGGACGACTGAATCACGGGAAAGCTTTTCACCAATGCATCAAGTTAGTAATACATTGATCCACTGTTGGCCCCTATGCAAGCAGTTATTCGGCTTGGCATTGACTGATAGTCACTGAATGTCCTTCTGAAGGATATCATACCAAATTATGTCCACCTGACGCCGTAGATCGTGAAAATCCCAAAATCATTGGAGGGCCCTGCCCACAATGCTCCAAACGTTCTCATTTGGATAGAAATCCAGCGACTTTGCTGGCCATGGCTGGGTTTGGCAATCACGAAGACAAGCAGTAGAAACTAACACTGGGCGGTCATTACCATGCTGAAATGTAAGCCCAAGGTGCTTGGCCACGAGGGTCAACACAATGGGGCATAGAATATCTTCGACGTACCGTTGTGCTGGAAGGGTGCCGCGGATGACGAAGGAGTCCTGCTATGGAATGAAATGGCACCTCACACCATCGCTCCTGCTTGTTGGGCTGCTTGGGGTCTGACAGGTTGGCATCCCACCTCTGCCCGGGACGTCTACAGACAAGTCTTCGACGGTCATCGTCTTCACTGGTCATCGGGGGTCAGTTAGAAGCTTGATTCAACAATGAAGACAATTATACTGCAGTCAATGAGATTCCAGGCCGAAGACGTATCTGGAGACGCCCTGGACAGCAGCGTGATGTCGATGTGGCTGTCGCCCACCGTACTGCCCGACAACGGCCTGACAGTCAGGAATGATGGTCGGCAGTGCCATTTCTTATCACAGCAGGGACCGTTTGGTTGACTTTCTTGGCACCCCTACTGCTTGTCCTCGTTCTAGCCAAACGCTGTCGCGGCAAGCAAGACTGCCGGATTTCTCCCCAATTGAGAGCGTTCGGATTTTCACTATCTAAAGCGCCAGTTGGACATAATTTGGTATGATATCCCTCAGGAGGATATCCAACAACCGTATCAATCAATGCCATCTCTAAGAACTGCTTCCTTAATTGCCACAGGTAGACCTACGTGTTTTTGATTTCCTCTATTTGTGTAGCTCGTCTTCTTGAATAAATTATCCAATTGTTTTCTGAAATTGTAATACTTTGTCTGTAAGTGTACTTCGTTGTCTACCGAATTCGTCCCATTTGGATAATTCCTTCGTGGTGAGGCTTTTTTTGACTCAGAATCTATAATAAAAAGAGAAATACTGAACCTTTTGGAAAGATTCTTACTTTAACTACAGTGAAGGCAGCCCTTTATTGGCGGTTAAGAACCGGCTCAGGAATTGCATTGCACCCGCCTGATCCCTTGTTTTAGAACGATCCAGAAATACTATAACCAAAGCAATCTGTTTACTAATAGTAGAGAGAGAGAGGACGGCGGGGGGGGGGGGGGGGGGTGAGAGAGAGAGCTATCGAGGGCCATGAAGGGTCAAGAACGTGAGGAGCGCAGTTGGATATTGCTAGCGTTATTAGTATTCCATTAGTAATTAAATAGTCGCACGATACGACAAGTTATTCCTCTTGATTAATACGTCCTTCATAAAACGTGAAGTGAATCCGCATGGAAAGTGCGGTTTAAACTAAGAACATGTCCCCCAGATATGTGTGACAACACAATGAAACAGCAGACCAGCTGTCTTAAGAGAACGAATATTAACCCATTGTGGTGTATTGGCCAGATCACGCTTTTCTCTAACTGATATTAGCGGCAAAGCCTCTGAGAGGGTCTCACAAGGCACACTCTTTGATGGGATAGTCAGCCAAACTATTGCACTGCGGCAGAAGTAGGAAAACAACAGAATGTCAAGCTGCCTCTGTTCTCCGCTTATGATAAAAGTCGGCTCCCTCCTTTACATTTACATAATAAGAGTTTGAGAAGACAGTAGAGCATTCTGCAAAGTTGAGCACTGACGAGGGTTTAGTGGTGATTCTCAGAATATGTCCGTTTGACATCATGGTACGTTACAGGGCAGCGTTGCATTGGTTAGGGCATTAACAAAACGATTCATTTTGCCAGATCATAAGCGCTCATATATCTAATAAGTGACATTTAGTAGCATGGAGGTTGGACGAATGACTGTGTGCTTTTGATCCTAGAAGCAATGCAAGGCGTGGATACAGCATGTTGCTAAGAATAGGCTCAGCTGACATATAATTAGCCCTACCCAACCCATGGTTTACCTTTTAGCAGGTCATGGTCCATAAGAGAAACATCCACGTCGATTTGGACACAGGATCATAAGAGTATGTGAGAATGGAGAGGATAGTTTTCCCTTTTTCCAGGTAGAGAGAGAATGCTATCAGTTGGATTGCGGTTTGCGCACAATGGTAAATGACTGAAATTGAAGGACTACGTTTAATGTAACTGCACAACGAATATCTAATAAAGAACTGCTTCACTTTCAGTGGATGCTTTGAATATCGAAGTAATGTCAACATATCAGAAGAACGATGTAGAACACCAACAAGAATTGTTACCTCTGTAATAGACAAGAATAGGCACGGCTAAATATAATTAAGAGAAACTATAAAACCCTGTAAAGGTACTGTGGCCACCGATATTGTTATGTGTGGACTCTAGAATTTCCAAGGCACTCAGATATTAGTGGCGGCAATTTAGAACACTATAGTAACAAAAGTCCTACGTTTCGATAGC
The DNA here is from genome assembly GCF_021461395.2 of Schistocerca americana. NCBI lineage: Eukaryota > Metazoa > Arthropoda > Insecta > Orthoptera > Acrididae > Schistocerca > Schistocerca americana. Next base: position 742,719,834 of record NC_060121.1, on the reverse strand, counting down.
CGTAGGTGGTAGACAAACCTCGACCTTTTCCGATGCTGCTCATACCAGATGTAGTAACATAATGTATCAGCTATTTACTTGAGTTAGATTTAAATTACTGAATGTAACGACTTGGTTACATTATCCACGCAACATGTCTTACATTTATGACAATAACTGAACTCAACTGAATTGTCACCTCATGTGTTTTACTGTGATTTCATAGTTATTTCAGCATAATCTTCAGCCTATAGATGTTGCCACTGTACTCTCGTACTAGCCTCATTTGTTCTGCAACTCTAGTCAGCATGGAGGTCGGAACTGGATCTTATAGAATCGGAAAAGACTGCTAAATTCGTTACTGATCCGGCGTCTTCACTCCAAGTAGTTGTTCCAGCGCAGTAAAAGGCGTGGTGCTGGATCGTCGTCTGACACTACTGTCTGCAATGGACTGCTGCTGTATGTGACTCAAATATTCTGGCACAGGAAGACTACTAAGTGATACAGTCCAGATTTGGAAGTGTATATCAGTTATCTCACTCTCGATGTTAATGTTGTTTAAAATAACATATCGACAGTCTTCGCCATGTAGTGCACTCATTTCGATAGGCGATCTAGAAATCCATACCACAAAATATTCCATATATATACTTGATATATATTTCACACACAAATGAAGAAAATATAAAACTTTCCTAATCGGCCGTGTTCCTTGAACACAAACTACCTAATCCACAAAATACAACTTCATAGGCGGCCGCAAAGATTGCAACTCACTTCACAGGCAGCGCGAATCGCTTTGGTGAAGCATGGTTCGTGACAGCATGACAATGCACAATGTGACTAGGGCTGTTCATAATTTTTCCTATATTTTAGATGTTTTCATTAGTGCTTCCTAATGGCTACATTGCTGAGGGACCCTTATTTAACAAATCATTCATAAAGTAGCCAGTCAGAGTATAGGATCGCTCCGTTAACGCCACGTCAGCTAAAGGAAGGATTCAACCGAACTTCGCTTCCATGCACAAAACAGCACGTGTAGTGTTACTTGGTTGGATGTACTGATAAATGCTTTCTAATGACGTCACCTACCTGCAGTGGTACTAATAATATTTTGATTGGTAATAATCACGTCTACAAGAACGAATAAATGCTACAGTTGTGCAAAGAGGTAGTACTCATTTTGTAGCCACGAAACGCGCCCTTGGAGTATACAGTGAATCAAAGGGATGTTGACCACTCGTCTCGCTTACCACCTGTGCAAATTTTATTTTATGTATCTTCTGTAGATGTTTGAAGTAGCGTGTTTTTAAATTGATTTATCACTGGGTAAGTGACCAGAGACTTCTACATCTACATCACACTCAGCAAGCCACTTAATTGTGTGTGGCGGGGCGGGGGGGGGGGGGGGCGGCGTACTTCTGGTGCTTCTAACTGATTTCCCCCACCGCCCACCCTTTTCCACTTGCGAATGGCGCCTGGGAAAAATTAGAGTCGTAAGCCTGTGTATTAACTCTAATTTACTGAATTTTCTCGTCGAGATCATTACGCGAGATGTATGTGGTAGGGAAGCTCTCTCTCGAAATTTCAGTAGTAAACCTATCCTTGAGGCATAACGTCTCTTTTGCAACGTCGGCCACAAGTATTTGTTTAGCATCTCTGTAACGCTCTAGCGCCGATCAAACTATGCTATAACTATACGCACCAATCATTCGTTGGATCTTCTCTATTTCTTCTATCAATCCTACTTGCTAAGGATATTATATTCATAAACAATATTCAAGACTCGCTTGAAGAAGCGCCTTGTAAGTCACTTCCTTTGCGGATGTGTTACATCTCCTTAAGACTCTTCCTATGAAACTCAGTCTGGCATCTGCTTTTTCTACTATTTGCTTTATGTGGTCAGTCACTTAACGTCACTCTGGATAGTTGCTCTTATGTGTTTTACGGCAGATAGTTGCGCAGCAGTGGATTTCCTTCCTCTGTATGCGTAATATGTTCCATTTTTTTTAAGTTCAGGGTAAACTCCAGAGACTTCATTATTCATTAATCCTCCATACGTCGTTTTGTCTTCTATCGTTATTACTTTGCTATAGACAACCGCATTAACTGCGAACAGTGTTAAAGAACATCCACCGCTTTGTACTAGATCTTTTATGTACCTTGTAAACGGTAACGGTCCTGCCATATTTCCTTGGGGTACTCCGCAAATTACTTTTACATGTGACGATTTTTACCCGTTAAGAGCGTCGTTGTTGACCTCTGCTTACCAGGAAGTTTGGAATCGAGTTGAAAATCAGGTCCGATACTCTATACGCTTTTTTCTTCCTCACTAAAGGCAGTGCGTGGCGGTGTCAAAAGCCTTCCTGAATTCAAGGAACCCGGCGTTAACCCGGACGCCGTTGTCTACGGAGTTAGGGATCTCACTGAGGAACAGAGCGAGATGAGTTTGTGGGATACACGTTGATTTTTATAGAGCAGATTTTTACTCTCCAAAACTTAGTAACTCTTGAGCATAAAACATTTTCCATATTTCTACAACAGTCAACATCGACTTCAACGATGTAGGTCTATAAATGCTTGCGTCTCTCCTGCGGCCCTTCTTGAAAACGGGAATTACCTGCACCTTTTTCTAGTTGCTGGGTACGCTTCGTTGCTCCAGCTATACGATTGTAGTTGCTTTTCTAATCCATTGTCAGTCATCTCAGTATCTGCCAATTCGACGTTCCTACCATGATTGAAAGGAGGCATTATGTTAACAATCTTCCGCGGTGAAACCATTTAGGAAGACCGGATTCGCTATTTCGGCCTTCTCTCTGTTATCTTCCGATTCGGTGCCAGTATAGTTTCGAGTGAATGAATGAATTATTTCTCAATTGTTACTAATTTTACCTAAGACCAAAACAGGCATTTCACTCAAAAGGGTTGACTAAATTTTGCTTTCAGAGTTATTGAATGCTTCTCTCATTGTTCTCCTTACATTCATTTTCGATTCGTTCAGCTTTTGTTTGTCAGCTAGGTTTCGTCTTCTCTTGTATTTGAGACAAAGCTCTCTTCGTTCACGGAGCAGTTCTGGAACACGGTTACTAAACCATGGTAGGTCTATCTCATCACCTAATATCTTGCTCATATTGCTCAGAACATAGTTTTCAATGTTGATTATGAATTTTTCTTGTTTGTGTTCCGTATCATCGTCCTCTTCAGTGAAAATCTGATGCTGGCTACTCAGATACTTTAGTCTGTATCCTGTCACTCTGTTTGGTCAAAAATATCTTGCTACCTTTCTTGACATTCCTTATTAAACCCGTAGTCATAGTTGCTATCACGGGCTTACCACTGATACCGAGCACGAAGAGGAGCAGTAGACACGCTTGCCGTGTGCGGACGGGCGTATTGCGATGAAATGTAATTCCACGATGGCTCGCCATTAAGGGAAACGCAACGGGGCGTACAGTATCGTTGATGTACCGCTGTGCTGTAATGGTGCCACGGCTGACAAGCGAAGGCATCCTGCTATGAAAAGAAACTGTACCCAAACCAACACTCCTGCCTCTCTGCCCGTATGGCGGGCGATATTCAAGTTGTTATCCCACAGCCGGCCGCGGTGGTCTAGCGGTTCTAGGCGCTCAGTCCGGAACCGCGCGACTGCTACGGTCGCAAGTTCGAATCCTGCCTCGAGCATGGATGTTGTCCTTAGGTTAGTTAGGTTTAAGTAGTTCCAAGTTCTAGGGGACTGATGACCACAGATGTTAAGTCCCATAGTGCTCAGAGCCATTTGTTATCCCACAACTGTCCGGGGTGTCTCCATACGCGTCTTCGACCTGGAACCTCAATCGCTGTAGTAGAATTGTTTTCAGTGATGAGTCCCGCTTCGAACTGACTCCCGATGACCTGCGGAGATGGCCTCAGGGCAGCACTGCTGGAAATCTGCGAGCCTGTATTGCGAGTAGCGGTGGAAACGGAAGGTGTGATTGACTAGTCGCCGTGGAAGCTTTACAGTTCTAGTTTAAAAGCCTACAGACACAGCAAGAGAGAGAGATAGTGAAAGTTATATCAATCTTTCAATATTAGTTAATGAAGTACAGCTCAAACTTTTAATAATAGCTATACAGTCCACTCACAATAAAGTGATTACCGCCAAGGATCTACGTCAACGTGCAACAACATTTCACAACGTCAGATGGTAGCACGATCTATGGAGGGTCAATAAAGTATGTCAGGAGACGCGGAAAACAGTGCCGTCGCTGTCGTAATGTGAAAACTGACCCATTTCACTGGCATCCAAAGGGGCATGATCATTGGATTTCGAGTCAAAGGTGAAAGGGTTTTGAAACGGCTACGTCTGTAAACTGTTCGCGTGCCATTGTGGTAGAAGAATACTGTGCATGGAAAAATTGCTCTATCCAACACCAGCCTGAGGAAACTGTGGTACACGGGTCATTGATGACGGGGGTGAACAAAAGCTGCGAAAATCAGTACGGGTGAACAGAAGTGGAACTGTTCAGCAACTGACAGGTTCTGCTCGATGGCCTTTCAGCGAACGTTGCTGCATATGGACTTCAGAAGGAAGCGCTGGTTCATGCAATCATGCTGACTGCTTTTCATCGACGACGAGGGCTGGAATTTGCACGCTAATACCGCAACTAGAGGTCCTTTGAGTGGTGACTTGCGTCCTTTTCAGATTAATCACGTTTTATGCTCAGTCAGACAAATGGCCGTTGGCCTGCACGGCCTGAAACGACAGAAAACAAACACCCTGGAAGATTCATCAGAAGGGTCCAGGCCAGAGTAGGCAGCTTTATCGTCTGATTAATATTTTCGTGGTTTATCCTGGATGATTTCGACATTCTGGAAGCACAATAGATCAACACAAGTATGTATCTATCCTTGGCGACCATATCCATGCCTACATGCAGTTTGTTTCACCTCAGCACTATCACAGCTATCAAATGGATAATGTAACGTGTCAGACAGCTTGCAGTGTACGTGCGTAGTTCGAAGACAACTCCCCTGTCCACCAAATCCTCTATATTAATCCTAATACACTACTGGCCATTAAAATTGCTACACCACGAATATGACGTGCTACAGACGCGAAATTTAACCGACAAGAAGAAGATGCTGTGATATGCAAATGATTAGCTTTTCAGAGCATTCACACAAGGTTGGCGCCGATTTCTCACACACAAACAGCAGTTGACAGGCGTTGCCTGGTGAAACGTTGTTGTGATGCCCCGTGTAAGGAGGAGAAATGCGTACCATCACGTTTCCGACTTTGATAAAGGTCGGATTGTAGCCTATCGCGATTGCGGTTTATCGTATCGCGACATTGCTGCTCGCGTTGGTCGAGATCCAATGACTCTTAGCAGAATATGGAATCTGTGGGTTCAGGAGGGTAATACGGAACGCCGTGCTGGATCCCAACGGCCTCGTATCGCTAGCAGTCGAGATGATAGACATCTCATCAATCCGCATGACTGTAACGGATCGTGCAGCCACGTCTCGATCCCCGAGTCAACAGATGGGGACGTTTGCAAGACAACAACCATCTGCGCGAACAGTTCGACGATGTTTGCAGCAGCATGGACTATCAGCTCGGAGACCATGGCTGCGGATACCCTCGACGCTGCATCACAGACAGGAGCGCCTGCGATGGTGTACTCAACGACGAACCTGGGTGCACGAATGGCAAAACGACATTTTTTCGGATGAATCCAGGTTCTGTTTACAGCATCATGATGGTCGCATCCGTGTTTGGCGACATCGCGGTGAACGCACTGTGGAAGGCGTGTATTCGTCATCGCCATACTGGCGTATCACCCGGCGTAATGGTATGGTGTGCTATTGGTTACACGTCTCGGTCACCTCTTGTTCTCATTGAGGGCACTTTGAACAGTGGACGTTACATCTCAGATGTGTAACGACCCATGGCTCTACCCTTCATTCGATCCCTGCGAAACCCTACATTTCAGCAGGATAATGCACGACCGCATGTTGCAGGTCCTGTACGGGCCTTTCTGGATACAGAAAATGTTCGACTGCTGCCCTGTCCAGCACATTCTCAAGATCTATCACCAATTGAAAACGTCTGGTCAATGGTGGCCGAGCAACTGGCTCGTCACAATACGCCAGTCAGTACTCTTGATGAACTGTGGTATCGTGTTGAAGCTGCATGGGCAGCTGTACCTGTACACGCCACCCAAGTTCTGTTTGACTCAATGCCCAGGCGTATCGAGGCCGTTATTACGGCCAGAGGTGGTTGTTCTGGGTACTGATTTGTCATACACCCAAATTGCGTGAAAATGTAACCACATGTCAGTTCTAGTATAATATATTTGTCCAATGAATACCCGTTTATCACCTGCATTTTTTCTTGGTGTAGCAATTTTAATGGCCAGTAGTGTAGATAATCTGTGCACCACCTGGATCTGTCTGTTCGCGCCATGGATTTTCAACCGAGAACCCTAACAGAGCTGCCCATGGCACTGGAGCGGGTATAGCTGCATGGATCCATATCGGTACTGTCCAGAACCTTACTGACTCTCTTCCTGCACGTCATGCAGTTGTCCGCGCGGCAAAAGGTTGTTACTCAGGGTTTGGACAGGAGGACAAGTTAATGTGACTGGACAACGTATTAAGTATTTACATAACGGCATTTTCAAGTAGACCTGAAAATTGAGGTTTAGAAAATCAACACAAGGTCTACTTGAAAGTCGTCTAATACAGAGCCCGGAAGCGGTCGTCGAATTAAGGAAGTTCCTGTTACCAACTGGAGTAATATTTTACTAACTGCACTATAATCTTGTAATAAATTACCGTGAACGAAAGTAGGGAATGTTTCGCTCTCTCAGCTTACTGACGGCGTGTACACAATAAATCATGTCTAAAGTTTTCGGGAATTAACACCATGCGTGACACGAGCAACGAATATGTCAACTTCTGTACGAGCTATCCGTCAATATGCCTCAACACATGACTTCGCCACCTTCAAACTGGTCTCTTCTCGCGATGAAACTATCCAGTCAGATGTATGACGATTGTGGTCGTGCAAAACTGAAACAAAATACATGGGGGCAGATAAAATTTCATCATTTCTCTTGGTACATTCCAATATTCCAGCTAGCAGAAGACCCGAAATGTACTGTAACACCGGAAGTGGCATTAATATTTTCAGCATCATACCAATCGCTCCACTTCACAATGATCGTAAAACTGTGTCGCTAACGCGGCCTGTTGTTGCTGTATGAACGCCATCACAAAAATTTTGTTGCAAAGAGTTTACTGTTTTTTTCAACTGCTAGGTGTTACTATTGACAGAACCTGACCCCAAACTGGTAAAATGAAGAGAATATTTATGATAAAATGTTCTTAGCCGTTGGGCCGCATCACATTCTTCTTTAAACTTCTTCAAAGCTCTACGATTCGATGCATATTCTGAGACCCTCTAGCTGGACGCTGTCGGAAGACGGTGTCGTGTTCACTTATAAAAGGCTGTTTTCAAAAAATAAAAATAAAAATAAAATAAAAAAAGTTCAAATATGTGTGAAATCTTATGGGACTTATCTGCTAAGGTCATCAGTCCCTAAGCTTACACACTACTTATTCTAAATTATCCTGAGGACAAACACACACACACCCATGCCCGAGGGAGGACTCGAACCTCCGCCGGGACCAGCCGCACAGTCAATGACTGCAGCGCCCCAGACCGCGCGGTGAAGGCTGTTTTCTCGCTCATTTTCCGGAATGTGTGCCTTAACCGATTTAGGGAAGCCATGAAATAGATTAATTCGGTGGCTCAATCCGAACTAATGTCTAGTCCCTTGAACATTTTACCTTAAGTCATTTTAGTTCTCTGAAGACAGCAACGCGCAACTGCAGTAGATAACCGAGAAAAAAGAGCAAAGTTTAATGTATACAATTTACTTAAAACGGAATAAGCTTAACAGATAACTAGTTTACTTCCTCTCGACAAAAGTCGACCTATCTCAAAATGTCATCCACTAAAACGTGACGTCACCAATTCTGTAAATGCAACTGCGGTTACACAAATTGACTACCTACTACAAGACGATACACGCCTAAAAAGAATCTGGCGGTAGTCTTGTAGCACCTTGTTTCCAAAACGAGTGCAAAAGTCTGCAACTGCGTTCCGCTCTTTAAACATCATAAAGTAAATACACTAATCAGTAACTAAATGCCAACTGCAGGATTTGATTGCGTGTCGTGTAACAAAGCCGTTCGTGTATAGTCAATTACAAATCGTTTATTCTTGGGGTACCAAACTGTACAATGCAGTAATTGTAAACTGCCAGAACAGCTAGTCATCTTATTAAACTGCTCCCCACTTCTAATTTTGACCCATTTAGTGCGACACCGAGGGCACACACTTTATTAAATTAACAGTAATGTTGTAGATACGGGAAGGAAACCTTCTTCGAAAATCTTGATGAGACGAAAAGGTCGTCACTTGTGTGCATTATAAATGGGGATACAAGGTTCCTCAGTAGCCCCGCGTCAAGAGCACAGCACATAAGGCGCATCTGCTCTTTTCGGCACTATATGACCACGTCTTGGCAACTCTGGGAGATGCTTGCAGTTGGACGGTTCAAAGCAGGAGCCAGGGATGGACCCTCCAGGTCACCCCCGACCGAGTTGGTATTCGGAGTAAGGTGGTGGGAGAGCCTCTCAGCGGACAAATTTTAACGGCCAAGCTGTAAAGCCTCCCGGGTCTCGTTAAAAGTTCAGATAACCAGTCACTCTCATTCCTTCTCGATTGACGCTGCCGCGCCATATGGGAAGAGTTTTTCCAAGAGGTCAGCCCGTCTCACCACTGCTTTACTTTCAACCTACTACATCCTCCAAATTCTGATTAGTTACTTGTCAAATTGCACTTTGGTGTCACTAGCTGTATATCAGCAGTGGGTTCTTTATTTGTTTTCAGTAAAATGTGTGTCCACGTGTGTGCTCCATGGTACTGTTCCATTTAAATTCAAGGCACCCTTTCCCCAAAGATAGGTGCTGACTTCAATATAATGAACAACTTGTAGCATGGTCCTAATGTTAACGGCATCAATAAGCTATTTCTGTCTCTTAGTCTCTTGTAAATGCAAGTTGTTTAGAAGAAAGTGTCATAGTCTTACGCGAGACAGAATTGGTCAAAACTAGAAGAAAATTTATACTACTATATAAAGACAAGTGGTAGTTTAACGTTGTTACCAAAAACCTGGAAAATAAGTGGAAGGTTGTTAGCAAGTATCACGAAAAGTTCTTCACTAATTACTTCATATTTTACACAACAAAGTAATAAATATTCGGACGGACAGAGACTACAGTTTTTAATATATATGGTATGTAGTTCTGTACTTCACATGGAGGGGAAGCACTGTCACCAAAATTCTCGAAAAGTTCGTGACCGATGTATTTCAAATGTTTACACCATACTTCAGGTTCGTACAGAAAGAGATACATATTTTTATATACAGACTGAGTAAATATGTATGTAACATATAAGGAGAAACGTTGTTGGCGTAAATGTCGAGAAGTTCTCTACCTATTAACTTCAAATTTTCATACGATACGCTAATAAAAGTTGGACAACCATGAGGACTATTTACTTTTAGATATATATATATTATATAAATTTATACAACATACAATAGAGAACATAATTAGCACAGTTCTCAGAAGTTTGTTGGTCGATTTATTTCAAATATTTGCACAATACCCTAATTAACATTCAGCCCGAAATATGCCATATATTTTGTAAGCAACACTGTGCAGTTTTTCAGTTAAAAAAGACTGTGCCAAAAAAAAAAAAACGTTTTGCTGGGAAAATGTGCTGTTTACTTTTCTTTCTCGGGAACAGTTTTAAGTACGATACCAGGCAATTTAATCCATTAAACTAACTGTTTTTTCTATATATATTCTTTCTCCTAATAAAGAATTTTTTTTTTAAATCTGCATACACAACAATATGCTGTTTCGTTTTATTCATCGCAGTCGGGTTTAACAGGAAATCCCGAAAGTTTTTGGAATCGCCATGGTACCACATTCCTAGAGAGGCATGCAAACCAAAATATACAACATCCAACAGTAATTAACACCTCACCAGGAACCAGCAATGGTTTTGCCTGAGAAGTAGGATTCAAGGAAGGATTGGCCAAGATGGTTTAATTGAACATCATTTACCATGACATTTTGTTAAAACAATTCTTCTAAACTGATATAACTAGTACAATTCTTGTTTTAACAACTGCAAGTATTAAAGAGAAAAAGGAAATTAGGCAACAGTTTGAATTAAAACAGTAAAACAATTCCATACTAGGACCAGGAACCAGAGAACTGTTTCCTGTTGATCGGAGCCACTTTTACCTTCGGGACAAGGCCGTAGATCAAAGTGAAAACATAAAATGGGACACCCGCCGGACATCAAAACAACAAAACTACAGTAGCTAAAGTAGTAAATAATCAAGCAAAACCTTAAGACTACAGTAAGACAGCAATAGAAGTAACATAATTGTGGTGCTTAACTGTGCGTCCACAAGCGTTCATTTAACGGACAACCCGCATAGTTGAGGGCCAAACCGTCCGGTGTAACCACCAAACTACACCCACGCAACGGAGGTGTCGGCGTGGGGCAACGGACAGCCCAACTAGGACCCCCAAACAAATGCCAAGTCAGAACAGCCACAAACCAAATTACAGTTGAATTCTATAACGTATACACATCACCAATTAGTTTTTATACGACTGATAATAAGGATGATTCACCACCTAGATTAATGCATAACCAAGTGACATACCATAACCTGCATGTGCATAAGGGGTAGCCTAAAAGAATTCACTAGCAACAAAGCAGCCTGCAAATATATACATACGTATATGTATAGATCTCCGTAAATAAGGAGAAAACTGTTCTGAATTTCTTCGCTTGTAAGTAAATAATAAATTGCTGACACTTATTTTAAAACTACTAGTGAGAATAGCAACAAATACACAGAAGTAACTTTGAGATAATAGAGACAATTTAAAGCTTCTTGGAACAAATGAGGAAAAGCAGCTGTTATGCTCAATTATTAAAAGAAATTTCTTATCACAAAATGGTTCAAATAGCTCTGAGCACTATGGGACTTAACATCTATGGTCATCAGTCCCCTAGAACTTAGAACTACTTAAACCTAACTAACCTAAGGACATCACAAAGCACCCAGTCATCACGAGGCAGAGAAAATCCCTGACCCCGCCGGGAATCGAACCCGGGAACCCGGTCGTGGGAAGCGCGAACGCTATAGCACGACCACGACCTGCGGACTTTCTTTTCGCAGCTCAACTAAAAATAGACTAGCCTTTAATATAAAATATTCCTCTTGAGTAAGACAGGTTAAAGGCCACGGTCTGATTACCGATAACAACTTGGAACTCGAACTTTTGGAAAGTGACTTAGCATTAAGAACGAGAGGTTCAGCCAGTACCGGATCACTAAAGCGGCAAGTCTGACGCAAAACAGACAACTATCAAGCTTATTTGCTAATTGATTACGAACGGTGAGAACTGCCAAAGACGGCCTCGAGCAGCGATGCAATATCAGCGAGCTGTTGTGGCCATAAACATTTAGTCAATATCCCGAGTTACAACTTTGCGTCCGCGGCGCCGGCCAGTGTGGCCGAGCGGTTCTAGGCGCTTCAGTCTGGAACTGCGCGACCGCTACGGTCGCAGGTTCTAGTCCTGCCTCGGGCATGGACGTGTGTGACGTCCGTAGGTTAGTTAGGTTTAAGTAATTCTAAGTTCTAGGGGACTGATCATCTCAGATGTTAAGTCCCATGGTGTTCATAGCCATTTGAAACATTTGAACGTCAGCGGCCGATAACAGTAGAATACCATTTCGGGTTAAGTTAGCAATCCCGCCGAGTGTAGAAATGCCCGTCTTCCAGCATAAGGTGGTCAACTAACGCCACACAGCCGCAACTCGGTCCGGTACTCAACGGCCGCCAACTCGGTACGGTACGCAGTTTACACGCTCGCTGCCACAAACACACTCACTGCCCACCGTCCAAGCGCTAGCTGTTCATTCCTTCCCTCGCCGATTTCAAAACCAATGCCAGCTAAGGAGGCAACACCGCGAAGGTAGGACAACCGGTATATCAAAATGAGAATCGACGGCAACATGCGGGCCTCACCGGTTCAAATGGCTCTGAGCACTATGGGACTTAACATCTGAGGTCATCAGTCCCATAGAACTTAGAACTACTCAAACCTAACTAACCTAAGCACTTCACACACATCCATGCCCGAGGTGGGATTCGAACCTGCGACCGTAGCAGTCGCGTGGTTCCAGACTGGAGCGCCTAGAACCGCACGGCCACCGCGGCCGGCGGCCTCACCGGCTCAGGTGTATTTATGGTTTGTCAGCTTATGATTAAAGTAGCTTACGATTAAAGTACCATTATAGAATGGGAATCGTCTGATGCTTTGTAGTCCTACCCTTTCGTGTGAAATACTGTAGCTGAAACTGCTATTCACAGACTCAGCAGGTGGAGAGGTTTCTCTCACACCCCGTATACCAATGAAACCAACCTTTTTACCCAGTCATTTGGAGCGACTTCATTTTAGAGTCAAGGTTTCCTTTGCTACACCAATAAGCGAGGTTCAAAGCCGGAGAGAGAGATGGTAGGGATAGGGGGGGGGGGGGGAGAGGTGGACAGAAATGGGGAGGAAACGAATTTAAAGGGGGGGGGGGGGGAGGAGGAGAGGAATACACAGAGGGGTAGGAGGAGAAAGATGGAGAGAGAGAGAGAGGGAGGGAGGGAGAGAGAGAGAGAGAGAGAGAGAGAGAGAGAGAGAGAGAGGTGGAGGAGGAGGAGGAGGAGGAGGAGATGAACGAGGAGAGGGGGTAAGAGAAGATGTACAGAGGCAGGAGAAGACGGAGATTAGGACGTACATCCAATTGCCGTACATATTTAGCAACTGTGAAGCATTTCAGGGTTCACTAACTTATACGTCTATAAGACAATAATTGCTGGACCAGTATGTCCTCCCACTCCTCACGCAGAAGTAGACACTATAGGCGGTAGTGTACATGATTCATTTCAAATTCTGACACATGTATTGGTCGCCTATAAATGTCCCCATAGCCAGATACCCAACGATTTCAAGTCCGGTGAACGGGAATGGAATGCTACCTGGCCTCCGCGACCGATCTTACTCCCATGAAACATTGCGGTGAGGTACACTCGCACCATTCTTAGAAATTGTGGGTGTGTCTCGTTGTGCATAAACGCTGTAGTTGTTTTCCTGGAACGGTAAAACACCTATTAATCCGCTTGGGGCGTATGGCCCTATGAGTGTGTCACCGAACCTCTTGCCCGTACACTGATAGTGGAGTGATGCTGAGGCCTCACTCCATGATTGCTCGAAGATTTGAATATCCCAGCACGTGCGTATTGTGGTAAATTACTGTGTCATTTCTTGTGAATCCCGCTTCAGATGCAAATAAAATACACAATTTTCGTCACTGTTAAAAAGACCAACATCTTAACAGACGTGGGTTTCCGGATGTTTAACTGGACCAACGTTTTCTCTAGCTCTGACCAGTACTAACTGCTGTAGCAATATGTGACACATTGTTGAAATATCCTGTATGACAGTTGAGTAACGGAGGCCGGAAAGAACTATCCTGCAGGTCAATGCAGGTTACATCTCTGTCTACAGCACTGCCTTGTAATTCACACTTAAGTGCCTGACTGTGGTTCTTCGAACCACCTTCAGACTGTTTCCCCACTGTTCCTATCTCTAACAGCGCGTGGGAAAATAAACATTTAAAAATTTCTGTGCGAGCCCTTATTTCTCGTATTTTATTACGATGATAATTTCTTCCTATCCATGTTGGCGACAATAATGTATTCTCACATACAACGGAGAAAGTTGATGACTGAAATTTCGTGACTAGATCTCGCCGCAACGAAAAACGTCCTTGTTTTAATAATTGCCACACAATCTCGCTTGTCATATTCATGACACTCTCTCTCCTATTTTGCGGTAATACAGAACGATCTGCCCTTCTGTTCTCCGTCAGCCCTTTTTGGTAGGGACCCCTTACCACGCAGCAATACTCTAGCAATGGGCGAAGAAGCCAGGTATATGCAATCTCTCTAGTAGCGTTTTTGTATCTTCTAAGTGTTCTGTCAATAAAGCGACGTCTTTGTTTTCACTCCCGCACAATATTATCCATGTGATCATTCCAGTTTAAGTTACTCGACGTTGTAGTTTCTATGTATTAAGTTGAAATGGTAGCATAAAACTTGTGTCATTTATCGTGTAACCGTAATTTGACGGATTTCTTTCCCACTCGATTGAAAGATCTCACATTTTTCCTTTTTGCACCATGCAGATATCGTGGCTAAGGTAGTTTGCAGTTGGGTTTGATCTTCTGATGACCTTACTAGAAGGTAGATAGCAGCATTACCTGCAAAAAGCCTAAAAGTACTGCCCAGATTGTGTCATAAATCGTTTATACAGATTAAAAACGGGAGAGAGCTTATAACACTATCTTGGGGAACGCCGGAAACACTTCTGTTGATGATTTTCCACCGATTACTAGGTACTGTGACTTTCTGAAAGGAAATCATGAACCCAGTCGCATAACTCAAGCGATATTCCCCAGGTACGAAATATGAGTACAAGTCTCTTGTCAGGGACGGTGTCAAAAGCTTTTTGGAAATCTAGAAATATGGACCTAATGATTACTTCCTGCGAATAAAGAGATTTTCGTACCTCATAACCACGTTTTTTTCTAAGTGCGTGCTGGTTATTTGTCAATAAATCGTTTTCTATGAGGTAAACTCATAGTATTCCAACACAGTATATGCTCCAAAATCCTTCTGCAAATTGACGTCAGAGATATGGGTGTGTAATTCACAGAATTATTCGTATTTCCTTTCTTCAGTAGGGCACTAATCATCAAAATTACAGAATACGAAAGCCTTCTGCAGACAGGCAAACAAGTTCGATTTGGTTGTGAAAAAAACAAGTGATATTGATTGTTGTGTGAGGAATAACTGCACAACACATCAACACCGCCCCAGAAACTACTCGTACTCTCAGGATCCATCCTCTCAACACACCACTGTCTATGGTGTTGTTACTATGTGTATTTCTACATCGTTATGACTTTTTAATAAATGTTGTGCTTAATCGGTTCAGGGGACGTGTCCATTTTCAACGTCTCACAGTAAATTTTATAACTGGAGTAGTCAATTTTAGATTGGTAAGTAAATTTTCTCGCGAGACAACAGTAAATCAAGATATAAACACAACCCGCAACCGAAAGATGTCCAATGGTGATTGCGTCGTACCGGTATTTATGTAAGTAGAACATAATGAATGTGGCTAAAAATTTGTGCCTCACACCTAACTTGTCATGACCACACACATTTTTAATTCCTTTTTGTGAGGGAGGGAGGGGGCGGGGTGGTAGGTGTGATGGTCACCGGTTTGTAGACGGTCGAATGATTAGAGCGATTAAGTTAGTCAAAGACAGCAGTTTTACTGTAATGAAGTTAGTTAAAATGTGAAGGAATATTGGGAGCCAAAAGCCGTATTTGTGTTACATTTGGTGGAGCGCCGTGTTAAGCAGCACAAAGGAGAATATTGTGTTCAAATGGTCAAATGGCTCTGAGCACTATGGGACTTAACATCTGTGCTCATCAGTCCCCTAGAACTTAGAACTACTTAAACCTAACTAACCTAAGGACAGCACACACATCCATGCCCGAGGCAGGATTCGAACCTGTGACCGTAGCAGTCACGCGGCTCCAGACTGAAACGCCAGAACCGCACGGCCACACCGGCCGGCTAGAATATTGTGTCATCGCCCAGCAGAGGAAGTGACAAGAAGCAGCTCGTCGCACGCCGGGGTGTCAACATCAAGGGCGGTAATCGGGTCAGTTATGCCAGTCGAGCAACACCAGAATATTCCACGGACCTACTGGAGAAGAAAAACAGCAGACATCAGCGGCAGAAAGCCGTATTTAAAGACCGTTAACCAGTTCGTCATCATCGTCTGTCGTGAGACGTTGAAGTGACGCAGATCGTATATCACTTAGCGCAGCCACCATTTCGGAGTCGACACTGGCATCTCAGTCATGTAATAGACACCGCCGTGATGCAGGTCGACGTCTGAGGGGCGACAGTGTGACGCCGACGCTGTCTACAGGCAGACACCTGTCATGGGAATCATCACTTGGGGTGCGTTATGGTTGCAATATGTTACCACCGTTCTACGAGCTGCCGCCGCAAAGTCCGTGACCGGGCCAGGAGTCGGAGGCTCTGGTCCACCGACGCTGGTCAGCTACCGCTTGGTATGGTCACTGAGACGGGACACTAACCTGTTCCACTGCCGCCACACCCACTAATATGAACTAGCTGGCGATTGTTGTCCATTTATAAACAGTACATCACATCAATGAGAAACTACCTTAAATATTCTGTTACAGGGATGCTTAAAGCAAGTTAACGCAGTCGATGTAATGTTCTTCGCGCAAGGATAAAAGCGAATCGCTTTCGGGTAGAAAGAAGCTAAATAACATTCGCTGTGAGAGGGCGGCGTACTTCCTGGCCAGTGGGATCACTGCAAACAGCAGCCGCAGTTTTCGTTCACACTGCACACTAAGCCCGCTTAATGCCGTTCGCTGCCGTGGCAGCTGCCTGTGCGGATCCATCTTCATAAGCATAGCCCGAACGCAGCCACGCCCAGAGGCTCGCCGTGGGCGTACGCACTGAGGCGCGGCGAGGCGGGAGGGGGCGGACCGGTAAACATCCGATGGCGGGCTCCTCACAACTCCGGTAAACAGCCCGCTCACCGCTGAGTGTCTGCAGCCGTTACGTCGCTTCAACGGGACGCTGAGGCTCGCTTAACGCGCTTGTCCTCTAACCTCTGCTAACTCTGTACGTTCACTTAGAAATTTCTCGAGTATTCCAACAGGAGTACGTATTCAGTGATCAATCAAAAAGCATATTCTAAACGAAGTCATTCGCAGCTCCTGAGGAGACTGTTTACCCTTGAATCGGATTAGATTACACACGGTGGAGTCAGAGTAACGTGACCACCACCTGTGTTCGACGTCAACGTGCAGCAACCACTCACAGACGACGGGTAGCAGCACTAGTAGTGCAGGGCATATACTGAATTTAAAAGTACGCAAAATCTTTATGTAAGAACAAGCTTTATAAGGATTATGTATCTGAATGAAGAAGCAAAGTTGGAAGCCATGAAGAAATGTCTCATAAGGAGGAACCAGCTATGAGTTGCATCTTCATCTGGTAAACAGCAATAGAAAACTCGAACAGACTACTTTAAATTCTGATTCTTCATCAGACGAATGAGTTATTCCTTAGTTATTATTTATTTTGTACTAACGTGCAATACATCTGCCATGCTGCTTGATTTCATTTGTCCAACCGTGTACTGAAACAAACCAAAAGTAAAATGGACGAATAACACATCACAACGTCTGTGCTGTCGCGCATTTGCCGTATAGTCACACTTCTGCTCCGCACTGCGCGTCAGGGGGCTCCAGCCAACAGCAAGTGTTCATACCGGAATGGACCCCGCCCCATCCCCTGGACGACGTCCTTCATTTAACGACCGGGAGTGGCGTTTCCGTAGAGTTGTCAGTGCTAACAGACAACCAACGCTGCGTAAAATAACCGCAAAAATCAACGTGGGACGTACGTCGAACGTTCCGTTAGGACAGTGCGGCAAAACTCGGCGTTAATGTACTATGACAGCAGAAGACCGAAGCTAGTGCGTTTGCTAAGAGAACAACATTACCTGCCATAGACTACTGAAAAACCGTTGCCTATCTGGCCAGATGAGTCCAGACTTCAGTTGGTAAGGGCTGGTGGTAGGATTCGAATGTGGCACAGACCCCATGATGCTATGGTTGTCAACAAGGCACTGTAAGCTGATGGTGGCTCCATAATGGTGTGGGCTGTGTTTACGTGGAATCAACTAGACCCCCTGGCCCAATTGAACCGATAACTGACAGAAAATGTTTATGCTCGGTAGCATGAAGACCATTTGCAGCCATTTCCAAACAATGATGGAATTCTAATGGATGACAATGAGTCATGACGCCTTGCCACAATTGTTCGCGATTCGTTTGAAGAACATTCTGGAGAATTACAGCTACAGGTTTGGCCACCCAGGTCACTCAACATGAATTCCATCGTACATTTATCGGACATAAACGAGGGGTCAGTTCGTGCACAAGATCCTGCACCTGGTACACTTTCGCTATTGCAGATGGCAGCAGGGCTCAATATTTCTGCAGGGGGACTTACAATTACTTTCTGAGTCGCTGACACGTCGAGTTGCTGCGTTAGAACCGCAAAAGGATGTCCGACACGACATTAGGAGTGAACCCCATGACTTTGGTCACCTCAGTATGTAAAACATGTTCGGAAGATGCGGAAAACAGTGTAGACGTTGTTGTAATGCCAAAAGGGCATGATCATTGGCTTTCGGGCCAAGAGAGGAACGATCTCTGAAACGGCTTTCTGTAAACTGTTCGTGTGCCGCTGTGGTTAAAGCGTACCGAGAATGGCAAAATGACTCTATCCAAAACCGCCGCTGAGGCAACAGTGGTGCACCAAGGATCGTATATAACAGGGGTCAACAACGCCTGCTTAGATTTGTACGGCCGAATAAACGTGGATCCCGCCCAGGTGAACTAAAGAACTACCAACAGCGTTTCCTCAACGACTGTTCCGCGAATGTTGCTGCGTATGGGTCTCCACAGCTGGTGATTGCTGCATGCACCTACGCTGGCGACGAAGGCTGGAATTTGCACTCCAGTACAGAAATTGGACTTCCACTGAGTAGCGACAGGTGGCCTGTTCAGACGAATCTCGTTTTCTGGTCCATCAGCATGAAACGTCTGACAGAAAAAGACACTGAAACAACCGACGGATAGGTCGAGGACGAAGGAGAGCGCGTTATGATGTGGAAATTGTTTTCGTGGCATTCCCTGGGTGATTCTTCAAAGCACAACGGATCACCTCAACAATACTTTTATCCAGGTGCACCAGATCGACCCCTACATTCAGTACGTTTTTCCTCGGCACAATGTCAGCTTCCAGCAGGATAGTGTAAACTGACATACAGCTCGCAATATACATGCGTGGTCCCAAGAGCACCAGGATGAATGATGAGTGTACCTCACTCTACTGGACACCACGTTCCCCGGATTTACGCACAATCGAGAATCTGTGGAACCACCTCGATCGAGCTGTTCGCGACATGCATCCTCAGCCAAGAAACACAGCACCGCTGGCCATGGCACCGGACTCATCATGGCCCCGAAACCTCATTGACTCTCTTCCTGTACATCGCAGAGCGGATTACGCTGCAAAGACGGTTATTCAGGCATTTGACAGGTCGTCCATTAACGTGACAGGACAGTGTAAAATTCAATATCTTGGTCACATAATATTTGATTAAAACTGTTCATCACAGCATGATAAAACTATCACGCTTACTGTTTTGAACCGTTCAGCAAGACGAGAGCTTAATTGTCAGTTTTGAAGTTAAACGTCTCAGTCATAACAACTACCCTTAAATATCAAAGAGTCACACTGGATAGTACGCTCTATTAGAAGCTGTACGTGACAAATACTGCTCCTAAAATACTGCTCCTAAAATGAGGACAAGCGCTAACATCAACTATAAACTGTACGGCACCTCCTACTACCCCAGCCTACGTTTCGTAAATCTGCAGTTGCGCTCGTCCATTCAGTGACGAAAAGCTGTGCCCCTGTAGGGATTAAACAGCTTGCACATGAACTACATTGAAGTGGTACTGAATGACACTATGCCCGCTACCAACGGCACATTAAAAGCCATCCCTATTGCATTGCTACTCCCCTTGAACCATATACCAGCAGTGGAGATAAAGCGTAGAAGTTCCCTTTTTAGAGAGAATCACTAGATTAACAATAATTCTCAACCATCCACATGTAATGTCTTACCTGCCATTCTGAGACTAACATCAAGAAAAGCAGCGCTAGCCGCTACCAAAGATGTGATAAACTTTCACGTTCACAATACCTGGAGCTTACCATCACAACGTTAAAGTTTCACTGTCACACAGGACCCTCCTGGTTTCAACCAATCACGCAAAGTGTTGATTACGTTGAACCGAATACGCAATGGCCATGGCAGGAAGGCCGACGCCCTCCATAAATGGGAGTAGGTAACATACCATAAATGTGACTTCGGAACCGAGTTGTTAACAAATTGACACATAGTGGAGGATTTGTCCAAATCGAGCCTAGAGGGACCCTCCAGCAATTTCCTTTCAGAAACAGAATAGGCGATTGAATATGCCTATTGCATGGATTTTAATTTGTAACTAAGTTCGGCACGTATGAACTACATTAACTTTATTGTTGAGTGAATATTTCTCCATCGCGGTGGCGCCGAATGATATGGAAATAACGAAAATGTTTCGGCTTTGTATACATTATCCGATCTAAAAATGAGAAAATACGAGGAAAATCCTATCCATGGTTTTACCAAACAAAAAATAGACATTACATCTACTAATAAAGTGCCAAACTTACCCAGCTGATTGCCTCCACGTTTATTACGAAGACTGTGCTTCAATAGCAACGTCGCGGTCCGTACGTGGACTGCCTACGACGCCGCCTCGGCTACCGTCGCGTACAGACTACCTGGGCTAGTCCGATTCCTGACGTCACTCACATAGAGTTGTATTTCTGTTATATCTTTATACCACTACATTTTCTTAAAATTTATATTTAAATCACATTACCTTCATGTGTCATGCTTTTAAGATTGTTTACACCGTTTTTATCGTCATTACAACGTCCTAACACTCTATGGTATCACGTACAAAGTTGTGGCAGCTGTGTTACAATGTACCTCTTTCCATACAAAGCCCTTCTGATCCAGCTATAAAGATATATCCTTATTGGCATTTTAAACTGTTTTTATGGTTTTAGTGTTTACGCTACGTATTTCAAATGGTTCAAATGGCTCTGAGCACTATGGGACTTAACATCGGTGGTCATCAGTCCCCTATAACTCAGAACGACTTAAACCTAACTAACCTAAGGACATCACACACATCTATGCCCGAGGCAGGATTCGAACCTGCGACCGTAGCGGTCGCGCGGTTCCGGACTGTAGCGCCTAGGACCGCTCGGCCACTCCGGCTGACTTACGCTACGTATTGTATTAAGTTCTTTTATCAACTGTGAAGGGAGCTCTGCTATAGATTTTACGTAAATTAAACATACTATAAGTTTTTAATTACATTGTTTACACCATATGTTAGAAATACAGGGTGATTCAAAAAGAATACCACAACTTTAAAAATGTGTATTTAATGAAAGAAACATAATATAACCTTCTGTTATAGATCATTACAAAGAGTATTTAAAAAGGTTTTTTTTTCACTCAAAAACAAGTTCAGAGATGTTCAATATGGCCTCCTCCAGACACTCGAGCAATATCAACCCGATACTCCAACTCGTTCCACACTCTCTGTAGCATATCAGGCGTAACAGTTTGGATAGCTGCTGTTATTTCTCGTTTCAAATCATCAATGGTGGCTGGGAGAGGTGGCCGAAACACCATATCCTTAACATACCCCCATAAGAAAAAATCGCAGGGGGTAAGATCAGGGCTTCTTGGAGGCCAGTGATGAAGTGCTCTGTCACGGGCTGCCTGGCGGCCGATCCATCGCCTCGGGTAGTTGACGTTCAGGTAGTTACGGGCAGATAAGTGCCAATGTGGTGGCGCTCCATCCTGCTGAAATATGAATTGTTGTGCTTCTTGTTCGAGCTGAGGGAACAGCCAATTCTCTAACATCTCCAGATACTGTAGTCCAGTTACAGTAGCACCTTCGAAGAAAAAGGGACCAACAACTTTATTGGCTGAAATGGCACAGAAAACGTTCACCTTAGGCGAGTCACGTTCATACTGAGTTGTTTCCCGCGGATTCTCAGTGCCCCATATACAGACATTGTGACGGTTGACTTTCCCGTTAGTGTGGAAAGTTGCTTCATCACTAAACACAATCCTTGAAACGAAAGATTGATCTGTTTCCATTTGAGCAAGGATAATATCACAGAAATCGATTCTTTTAATCTTATCAGCTGCAGACAGTGCTTGAACCAATTTCAGACGATAAGGTTTCATAACTAACCTTTTTCGTAGGACTCTCCATACAGTTGATTGTGGAATTTGCAGCTCTCTGCTAGCTCTGGGAGTCGATTTTCCTGGGCTGCGAACAAATGCTTGCTGGATGCGTGCTACATTTTCATCACTCGTTCTCGGCCATCCAGAACTTTTCCCTTTGCACAAACACCCATTCTCTGTAAACTGTTTATACCAACGTTTAATACACCACCTATCAGGAGGTTTAACACCATACTTCGTTCGAAATGCACGCTGAACAACTGTCGTCGATTCACTTCTGCCGTACTCAATAACACAAAAAGCTTTCTGTTGAGCGGTCGCCATCTTAGCATCAACTGACGCTGACGCCTAGTCAACAGCGCCTCAAGCGAACAAATGTACAACTATATGAAACTTTATAGCTCCCTTAATTCGCCGACAGATAGTGCTTAGCTCTGCCTTTTGTCGTTGCAGAGTTTTAAATTCCTAAAGTTGTGGTATTCTTTTTGAATCACCCTGTATACATCTTCTACTACACATCATATTTTTATATACATATGGTTTCGCCGGCCGAAGTGGCCGTGCGGTTAAAGGCGTTGCAGTCTGGAACCGCAAGACCGCTACGGTCGCAGGTTCGAATCCTGCCTCGGGCATGGATGTTTGTGATGTCCTTAGGTTAGTTAGGTTTAACTAGTTCTAAGTTCTAGGGGACTAATGACCTCAGCAGTTGAGTCCCATAGTGCTCAGAGCCATTTGAACCATTTTTTTACATATGGTTTCAGTTGTCTGTAACTAGCATTCTACCAGCACCACTAGCACCTAACATCGTAAACTTTATGCACATCCTGCTCTTGTTCTTTTATGTTCTGACTATACGCCTACTTGTTACTGCTGAATGTCAATGCAAACTTACCTTCAGCTTGTAGTAGTAGCAACTAAAGCTCTTTTTTCTGTATTCTGTTAAACCTAAAGCCGATCTGTCACCATTACTCGCTATTGTTTTACATTGTTACTTATTCTATGCGCGATGGGGTGGTGAGGCGAGGACTTACTTTGCGTTATGACCGATATTTAACTAACTTTCCTTCCGTACCGTTCCTCCCATCTGAGATCATTTACCTCCTTTCTTAATAATTTCCTTACCCTTATTGTTGGACATTAGAGGTTGGAGCTTTCTCAATAATGAAAACTACTCCTGTGAATCAAACAAGGGTTGAACACTTTTGATGATGAAACAGATTTTTATTATATTCACTAAAATAGTTTAGGCTCAGTTTTTACACAAATATGCAACACAAAACATCTTGTTAACTACCAGTACTGACTTTAATTGGCCTCCTAAACTAAATTTACTTGTGACACACTGTTCGGATGCGGTAGAAAGGAATGGCAGCAAAATAACAAAAACTCTATCCTTCGTCACGTATTATCATCCACAGCACGCTCTTCATTACTCCTATCGTTTAATCGTTTCTTAGTGAGAGGCCAAACAAATGAGACTACCATTTACTTGCACTGTAGCGTCTTATAATATAGAGATTTACAGTTTCTTTCAAAAGATGGTCGAAGTTAATTTATGTTAATTATTTAAATGCCATACTGAAACCTACCTGATATGGCTTATGATCCTTAGTAATACCACACAACCTATCATTTTTTGCAACTCATAGCTAAACTCCAATTTTAAACCAAAAATAATCAGATATACTCAGCATTTGTGTTTCTTTCCAACACTCGCTAAGGTAGCTATGAAGCAAGCTACCATAGATTTGGAATAATCTACATCTACCTGGCTACAACTGCAACCCCTAAACCAAACCATAATTTATGGAGAAAAATCGGAAATGCACTAAAATTTATCATTTTGCACCAAATATGATTCCTGTTCCCACTTATTCTGGCAAGATCACTAAGTTAGTCGCACGTGGTATCAAAACCTATCACAAAGAAAACCTATCTAGAAACACATAAAATGTTCAAAATCACTCCCATTACGCATCCACTTCCTGTTACACATTACACAATAGGTAACAAGCATTTTAGTGAGCACGAACTACAGTGAACCGTGTCTATAAAATGTTCAAAATCACTCCCATTACGCATCCACTTCCTGTTACACATTACACAATAGGTAACAAGCATTTTAGTGAGCACGAACTACAGTGAACCGTGTCAACCGCAGTTGGTGCGAAATATACAAATCCTCGCTCCACAAAGACATGTACCTCTAAATCCAAATAAAAGTCTTCAAAATTGTGCCACATGACTCTGAGCTCACGAAGACACATAACATGGCGTTTAATTCAACTTCATCTGAAATAATACCCAAGTTCAATGTTGCCGTACGTTGAACAACACCTCAGCACAAAGAAACATGCAAAAATATAAAATTTTACCCTGAATCGCGACTTTGACATAGTCTCCTCACACTGAGTACCCATTTGTTAAGCCAGTAACTACAATGATATCCAAGATTAAAGCAAGAAACTACTGTTTCCCCGTCCTGTGCCTAATTCACGACATAATCATACAAACTGTCGACAGATGTCCGTACGATCGCGTCCTGCGTGTAAGATGGCGTTCTGGTCAATCGACAACCACGCCAACGATGACGTCAGGGTACTTATCAAACGGAATAGCGTTCGCCTGGTTGTCCCCTATCCTCAACTAGTGTGTACACAGTGACAGACGGCACTGTATAGCACAGAGAAGACTCCTGCCACGATTTCTGCGTTGGAGGGCCATGGGAAGAATGGAAACAGGACAGTCGCAAACCGATGTGGCCCGATGGCTTAATGTGGATCGTTCTGCTGTTTTTCGGATGTGACGAAAGTTTATTCAGATCGAATCTGTATCCTGAAGACGAGCGCGATGCAGATCACGTGTAACATCAGAAAGAGAGAACATTTATTTGGCTGTAAGGGCACAAGGTACCGCCTTAGTACTGCACGGCAACTGACATCTTACCTCGTAGCTTCCACTGGATAAGTTGTATCGAGACAAATTGTGTACAGAAGGCTTCGGCAGAGTGGCCTTTACTGTCGGAGACCTGCTGTGTGTATACGTCTGACGCGTCTTCACAGAAAGGGCCTAGAGTGGAGCAGTCAACTTGTCAACCCTGGACGGTCGAACAGTGGGCCAATGTTCTTTCCACAGATGAGCCCCGATTTAGTCTGGACAGTGATTATCGACAGATTCGCATCTGGAGGCAATGGTGTGAGCAGGGATTATATTGACCACTCGAACACCTTTCAATGAAATTGTACGGCTAAACCTGCAAGTATTAACTGCTGTCAGGTGCTGTATCCTGACGAGATCTTGGGACCTCATGTGCGGCTGTTGGTAGTTTCTTTGGGCCCAGACTTCGTTTTGCTGGACGATGCACGACCTCATACAGCACACGCTTTCTTGGAAACAGAAGGTATTGCACGCATGACGTGGTCGGCTCGCTCTCCCGGTTTGAGTCCCGTAGAACACGTCTGTGTTGCACTAGGGACACGGGTTGCATCACGTCGGCATCCACCAACCATCCTCCAAGACTGCCGAGCATCGCTGTAAGTTAACGGACGTTTTTTCCTCAACATGAAATTGATGACATCATTCTCAGCATGCCCCGTTGTTTGCCAGACCTGTATTGGTGCGAAAGGCGGTCACATCACATACTGAGCGCATTTATCAGTTGTTGGAATGTGTGTGGAAATCTGTTGACTTGGAAGAAACGAAGAATATTTTTTTCTACCGTTTTGCATGTTGCAGCTTTTCACGTCCTGTAATCTTTATCTTCTTTCTACTTTACCATCATCTGATTACACTGTTTTGTGGCAAAATTAACGCAACCTTGCAAAATTTCGGTTTGTTGCTACACAAAGAAAAAATTGTTAATTTTGATTAAAAAAAACACATAACCATATGTCACAATGAAACATTTTACTCCCGCGTTTACTTATTGAACATTCAGCTTAGCTTTACAAACACACAAAGATTCCAGGCTGTGGACCTGCACCACATTAAGTTACCAAGTCCTAACTAGCTAAACGACCAAAATTAAGAAAATGAAACCATCTTCGGATGTTTCCCTGTAAACATTGAATTTAATAAACACGTTTCTAGCCTGATCGACGATGATGTAGCTCATTTTGCTATAGTATTGTCTTATCAAAACGACAACCTGTGTGGAGACGACTGCACAAAAAAATGGTTCAAATGGCTCTGAGCACTATGGGACTTAACATCTGAGGTCATCAGTCCCCTAGAACGTAGAACTACTTAAACCTAACTAACCTAAGGACATCACACACATCCATGCCCGAGGCAGGATTCGAACCTGCGACCGTAGCGGTTCCGCGGTTCCAGACTGAAGTGCCTAGAACCGCTCTGCCACACCGGCCGGTTAGACGACTGAACACACTAGCTCTCGGCGACAGAGTGACGAACAAGCCCACCTGACCGCCAACGTATTCCTTGTTCAGAAACTGAGGGCGGAGGATAGCCCTCATTGGCTTAGTGGCCTAACTCCTTCTAGGCTATCGATACAGCCCGACGCCTCTGGTGGCCTCTTTGCTCAACATTCCCTTCTACTCTCTCTTCGTAAATCACCACCTTCTACGTGTCTTTCGTTAGTCGTCTGTTAGTTGTCTGCACACATGCTTTCATTCATTCATACACCTGCCAAGAAGGAGAGGATTCAATGAAGAAAGTGCAATGAAAGAAATAAATTAAAACGCTGTTCGCAGACTTTTCTCATTCTGTTGCCCACCGTGTAATGAAGTATGCTTTTCAGCTTGCCATTATGCTACCAAAATTATTATCATTGCAAAACTGCTTGGAAATATTTAAATGGAGCGTACTTTCAGCACCGCTTCAACTGATTCATTTAATCTCTACATATTATGTTCACTTTTTTGTTTTGTTAACCTATTAATATGTTTTCGTTTTTAGTTTCTCACTTTTAGATGTCATGATTGCTGTGAAGCCGAAATAGGTAATAAATAACTACGATAGTAAATTTTTGTATGGCCAAGACACTGACTTTTACAATCTAACCTAAGGAACCATTGTTAATGTCTAAAGTAAGTCTAGGCAACAAAACTGTGATTACAGCATACGATTTCTTATTTTTGTTTTTGTTTGATAAGTAGTGCTTGCAAAAAACTGACACGAATTATTTACAGAAGAGTGGAAAAACTGGTAGAAGTTGACTTTGTATAAGATCACTTTGGAATCCAGAAAAATGTAGGAAAACGCAAGGAAAAACTGTCCCTACAACTTATCTTAGAAGACAGTTTAAAGAAAGACATACCGATGTTTACAGTATTTGTAGAGTTAGGGAAAGCTTTTAAAATTGTTGACTGGACAACCGTCCTTGAAATTTTTTATGTAGCAGGGAGTAATATGTTACTGACAACTTGTGCAGAAACTAGATTTCAGTTATAAGAATTATTCAATCTGACATTGTAGAACCTGTAAAGCAAACGAAAGAGAAATCTGGAGTGGGAATTACAGTTCTAGAAAGAGCAAAATAAATTATGTTTGCGGATTACACTGCAATTCCGTCAGAGACAGCAAGACTTGGAAGATCAGGCGAATGAAATGGATAATACCTCGAAAAGAGATTGTAAGTTAAACAAAATAAAAACCATGTTAGTGAAACATGGCCTGATTAAATCAGGCGATGTTAATTAATAGAGCAGGAAATTGATCACTAAATGTAATAATGAGTTTTTCCATTTGGGCATAAAAATAACTGATGAAAGCCGAAGTAGAGATGATGTAAAATACAGACTGGCAAATAGCAAGGAAAGTGTTCCTGGAAAAGCTAAATTCTTAACAGCGGATATAAATTTAAATGTTAGGTAGGTTTTGGTGAAGGAATTTGTATCGCGTGTAGCCTTGTACAGAAGTGCAATGTGGGCAACTAACTGTGGAGACAATGAGAGGATAGAAGCGTGGAATGAAAGAATGCTGAAAATTGAATGTGTAGATAGAATAACTAATGAGTAGGTACTGAATCGAACTGAGGTAAAGTTAATTTGACTAAGAGATCGGTTGATGGGCATCAAGGAGTAGTAATTTTGGTAATGAAGTTTAGGGGATGGGTAAAAATTGCAGAAGGTGGCCGAGACTCGAGTACAGTAAGATGATTCAAACAGGTATGGGTGCAAGCAACTATGCAGAGGTGAAGACGCTAGCACAGAACAGACTCGCGTGGACAGTTGCATCAAACCAGTCCTCAAACTGCAGATAAAATCATCATTTCACGTTGTCAGCCGTTTGACTACTGTGAAGTCATCCACCACAATTTCCTCTCTTGTGCCAATATATTTGTCTCGGGGTAGAAGTTGCACCTGAAGTTCTTACTTATTCATTGCGTGTATGAAGCGTTCTATGATCTCCGAATCCTTTCCCAAGTCTGTGCAGGCAGAAACATGCGGCTTCGCTTTAAATATGTGGACAATCTTTGCTTATGCGTGCACAGGTGGCAACACTGCACGCGAACAGAGGGACTGCAGCGAGAATGAGGAGTGACTTTGATACTCGAAATGGTGGCGTTTCCAATACTAGGAGAGAGTGTAACAGTTCGCTTTATCCATTTGCGTAATGAGACACCCTTTGAAATACATCGCCAGTTGAGTCAAACGGATGATGATGTCATGAACATGAACGTGCGTTAATGGCGCGACAGCACAAATAAGGTCGAACCTCGGTTGTGACAACGGCTCGACACAATCTCAATCTCACTCCAGCCCGTGTGACGACTCAAAACAATCTCAGTCACACCCCAATCGGTGTGACAACATGGTCATGCGAATGGAGACCGTTTTCGAGATAAAGGTGGATATTCGCAAGGCGAAGTTGACAGATGATGACAGCATGAGTGTGACATTGTTATGAACTATTGTAACAGTGGATGTAACATGGGTGACGTTTAGAAACTCGAAACAAAGCGCCATTCAGCTCAGTGGAAGCACACAGTCTTTCCGCCACCAAAAAAATTCAGTTATGGTGGTCATGTTTTGGGACAGCGATAGCGTAGCAGTGATTCCTGAAGAGCCGTTCGCCGCTGTCATGGAATAATGGCGTCTGCATTGAGAAAATTATACAACTTCAGTGAGATAAGATTGAGAGCTGGCATAAATTAGCAGTTCCTTGTGTGAATGTTCTGTTAAAATGAATATCACAGCTGTTAGTATTTGAACATTCCTCGTTTTGAAATCTCTGTCTTCTCTTACAACGTCTCTCCTCTATCGGTCCTTACTGTATTATGGAAATTATTCGTCCTTATTTTAACACTTGTCTATGATCTTGACTTCTTTTTTCTAGTTACTCATTCACACATTCCTTCCCGTTCTTACCGATCCTACGAAGACTACTTTTTCTTCTATTAACAATCTTCTCAGAGGTCTGGATCCTTCCAGTCCGCTTGTTCCTAAGTTTGTGATTTACTTCCATGCAATGTCCTATCCATACAATTTATTTAGCTCTAATCAGTTTCGTATAGCACAGCCACGCTACCAGAATTAGCCACCACCATTACTGCACAAAAGCAACCTCATATAATGGAAATGTTAAAATGTAATACTTCTTTATGAATAATATTCTAGTCCTCTCTTGTCGCCATTGTAGGATAAATTTATTTTGGAAGATTTCCGAAAGAACTGCTTATATTTGCGATCCTGATCTCTGAAGTAGGAGAAAACAAAATACTGCAGTTTCGTAGGTAAATGAACTGGCACTTGAAATGTTTACCTCGAAAAATTCATGCTTCTGTTAGCGTCAAGAAAGTAGTGTCAGCTGCAGACCAGAAATTCAGATTCAGTCGAAACAGGTGTTTAGCACTGTCCGCATCCAAAACAGAGGAGCAACTTTTCACTGGGTAAGTACATTACTGGCTGTCGTGCGTCACACCTTGTTTGTAAAAATTATGAATTGTCACGTTCAGTACATTTTTGTTATTTTTTGGTTCGAAGAATTTTTCAGCGTGGGAGCAGGAAAGGATATCGCGTGCAGGTGACACTGGACAGTGTAATCTATAAATCATTTTCTAGATAATGGCTCTCTGTAACGGCTTTAAAGCCGGCGGGCGTTAAAACCAACAACAAAAAATCTTGAAAAGCCGAGGACTGGTGGGTCGCCGCTGGTGTGTCCATGCAATGGAATGGTAAGCAAACGTGCAGGTTTATAGACAAGGACAAACGGTTTTTCATGTAGTTATACGCTCGTTCACCTTTCGTAACTTGTTGTAACTAATTTATTTTGTTCTGATCTCGTAATCACGATGTTTTCACAGTTAGTTGTCCTATTCCACTTGTATTTCTTATAGACCCTCAGCTTTTTCTGATCTACGTATATAAACGATTCAGGAGGCAATATGAGCAGTCCTGTTAGACTGTTTGCAGATTATGCTGACTTTTTGTCTTGTAGTAAAGCCAGGAGAAGCTGAAAATCCAGTACAAAATGATTTGGTCAAGATATCTGTGTAGTACTAAACGTGGCAAATAACTCTAAAAATGAGAAGGTTCATACACACGAATACTAAAAGAAACCGGTTAAATTTCGGTAACACGATAAATCACAAAACTATGAAGCCTATCAGTTCAGATAAATACCTAAGAATTACAATTACAAACAACTCATTGTTGAACGATCATGTAGATATTGATGTTTGGGAAAGCGAACTGAAGACTGCATTTTATTTTCAGAACACTTAGATGATGCAACAGATCTAAGGAAGAGAATGGATACACGACGCTTCTGGAGTATTGCTGCGTGATATGACATCCGTACCAGATAACCCTGATAGAGGATATTAAGTTAAAAGAAGGGCAGCTAGTTTTGTAACATCGTAAAACGGGGGAGTGAATGTCACAGATGTGATACCCGACTTGGCGTTCCAATCATGAAGACAAAGACGTTTTTGTTGGGGTGATACCTCTTCAAGAAATTTCAATCAACAACGTTCTCCTCCGACGCCCAACTCCACAGGGAGAAATGATTATCGTGTAAGAGAAATCAGAACCCGCGCGGTAAGATTTACCATAAGTGTTCTTTTTCCCGCTCACAGTTCGAGAGTGGTGCGATAGAGAAATAGTCCAAAAGTAGTTCGATAAATTCTCTGCCAGATACGTAAGCGTGACCTGTGAGAGTAATCATACAGATGCACTCCTGAAGATGATGTTTGGAAGAAGGCAGTTAATAACATAATGAGAATACCAGATCCATGTCCGAAAATTATATTTATGGTTCAGATGGCTCTGAGCACTATGGGACTTAACATCTGAGGTCATCGTTCCCCTAGAATTAGAACTACTTAAACATAACTAACCGCCGGCCGGTGTGGCCGTGCGGTTCTAGGCGCGTCAGTTTGGAACCGCGTGACCGCTACGGTCGCAGGTTCGAATCCTGCCTCCGGCATGGATGTGTGTAATGTCCTTAGGTTAGTTAGGTTTAAGTAGTTCTAAGTTCTAGGGGACTGATGACCACAGATGTTGAGTCCCATAGTGCTCAGAGCCATTTGAACCACAACTAACCTAGGGACATCACACACTAGCAGCAGCGTGGTTCCGGACTGAAGCGCCTAGAACCACTCGTCCACAACGGCCGGCTTATATTTATGTATCGATAACCAATCGATATTTGGCCACTGTTTCTTTTGGGTGATCTGCGGTATTTTCTAATCTTACGTGGTTAATAACGAAAGAGGGTATCTAACCAAGATACGTTCCACCACCATTCAAGTAAAAAAATTTGGTGGTTCCATTTATGACTTCCCTGTTCGATTAAATAACATACGTAGTACACCTACAAGCTGTTTTAAGCATTTGTCTTTAACATCATAAAACAGTCTGCTGTTACGTATGTAATCACATTCACATCTCTATCCACTTGCAAAACCATACAAAGCGAATTGGGAAATCTGTTAGACGTTCTCGACTGTGAGAGCTACTCACAGATCGACTGCTACCTATATGAGCTCATTTCACTTCGACAGACACGCCACCAGTTTCTGTTTTGTCTCAATACACAGCTTTCCACGAAAACTGCCACACATACTTACATATGCAAATTACTAGCATTTCAAAACAACTGCACAAAGCAGAAGGATAGCCATCTACTTTTTATATACACTCTAAGACTAAAAAACGACGCACAACGAAGATATTTCCGGAATGGTATGGAAATCGGTAGATGTTATGTAAATGTAGAGACATATATGACTGTAATTTTAGGAAAAATGAATGATTTATTCCCAGTAAAAGCTTTACAAAGGGGGCAAGTCAATAACAATTGGTCCACCTCTGGCCATTATGCAAGCAGTTATTCGGCTTGGCATTGATTGAGAGAGTTGTTGGATGCCCTCCTGACGAATATCGTGCCACACTCTGTGCCACTTACATATTATATCGACAAAATTCCGAGCTTGTTGGAATTCCCTTGCCATAATGCTGCAAAACGTTCTTAGTTTGGGAGCGATCGGGGCGACCTAGCTGGCCAGGCCAGGGTTTGGCGAGCACGAAGAGAAGTAGTAGAAACTTTCGCCGTGTGCGTGCGGGTAGTATCTTTCTGAAATGTAAGCCCAGGACGGCTGGCCATGGAGGGCAATAGTACGGAGCATAAAATATTATCGACGTACCGCTGTGCTGTAAGGGAGCCGCAGTTAACAACCAAAGCGGTCCTGTTACGGAAAAAAATCTCACCCCAGACCCTCACTTCTGGTCGTCGGGCCGTATTCCAGGCGGTGTCCCACCGCTGTCTGAAGCGTCTCCAGACACGGGGCTGCCCCCCGTCGGAGGTTCGAGTCCTCCCTCGGGAATGGGTGTGTGTGTTGTCCTCAGCGTAAGTAAGTTCGAAACGGGACTCGTCCCTGAAGAAAATTCTATTCCAGTCAGTGGAATTCCATGCGGAAGATGTGTGCTTTAGTCTCTAAGGACCCTCCCTCCTCCCAAATTCGGCAAAACCATCAGTGCCACCCAAACACTTTATTTGAAATGTAGCTTCAGAAATTTCGACATAAAATCAGCCTGGTGGCTGCTACAGCGCCTGAGTTTTAGGCAACACCTTCGATACTCCTTCGGTACGGTTTGCGTAATTGTGGTGAAATTTGGTACCAATGTGTCATCATTAACCTACCTTACAGTTCGGATGAACTTCTGAGCTGCGGCCTTTTATCTGCGTGTGTCGACACCTTGCCGTCTGAAGCGTCGCTGAGCGCAAGGGTAACGTCGGAGGGCGCCACAAAAAAATTGTTCAAATGGCTCTGAGCAGTATGGGACTTAACATCTGCGGTCATCAGTCCCCAAGAACTTAGAACTACTTAAACCTAACTAACCTAAGGACACCACACACATCCATGCCCGAGGTGGGATTCGAATCTGCGACCGTAGTGGTCGCGCGGTTCCAGACTGAAGCGCCTAGAACCGCTCGGCCACCAGCGGCCGGCAGGGTGGCACACTTTCGCACCATTGCAGAAGAGTCATATTTTAAACATACGGGTCGTAATGGGAGGCAGTTACGGGGTTTCAAAAAAGTTGTCCTTTAATTCTGTTGCGCAGTGTACGTATAGCATCCGAAAGAACACTTTTCTCTTCGAGTAGCAGTTAACCGTGGTTCTCTCGTGGAGCGAATCGTTTTTAATGATTAGACAAATAGCTCTGCTCAGTGTCATTTTCAGGAATGGTCGTAGACAGTCGCGGAAAACTATAGACCTATATCTCTGAAGTCGGCCTGTTCTATAATTCTAAAAATCATACGGGGTGTAATGAAAAGGTGTGGTCAAAATATCAGGCAACATTCTGAGACGCCCGCTAAACCCGCACGGCAGAACAGGAGATTAGGATTGTGAAAATGGCGAAATAAGCTGTCGGTCAGGTTCATTCAAAATTGTAATTATTATAATTTAATAAAACCTTTAAACCAAAGCTGCACATAGCCGAACCTTTAGAACTATGAGTTTCAAAAAGGCAATTATTTCATGGCTGAGGGCCTCCAAACAAGAAATCTTAAAAGTCAACAAAATGGAAATGCAGTTAAAATAGCAAATAAAATAATTAAAATATATATGGTATCACAGCTAGGCTGGAAAGCCTCAAGGCAAAAGTAGGTAGAACAAACATATACAAGGTGCAATACAAGCGGCTGAGGGCCACAATTAAATTTTAAAATTTTAAAATATATTACCATAATCTTTTAAGGCAAAAGGTCGCAATGTTTTTGCTTAAAGGATAATTTCAAAATAAGGTTTCAAGCGGATTAAGGCCCACAATGATTTTCCAAAATACATAAAGTCCAGGAAAAACAAGAATCTTTAAACCATAGGCTAAGATAGATTATATACAAACAATTAAACACCGGTGAGAAAGGCAATAAAGGAAACGACACTCGGATGCCTCAAGGGAGGTCGGTCTGCCATCGTTCACTTAGGTGAGACACGTGGTGAGCCCAACTGCACTTGATCCGTCGGGAAGCAACCAGGGGATAGCCACGGACCGACTGACACAACGACTTGCTTGCCACCAATCAGTACATGAGAACTCAAACACCAATTTACGAACGTGATGATCCACAATGAAATATGTATTAGCTGTCAAATATATATACCATGTTGGACAGCAACAGTAGGTGAGGAAAGGACGCTGCCTGAAATTGCGTTATTGGTCAGGGCAGGTAACCGGAACACTAACGGCCACATGGCAGAAAATTCTGCTGGTACACTTGACGGCAAAAAAAGTGGGTCACGCCTAAATTCCAACGTGTAGGCTGCACCTGAATGTATGCAACCAACATAGCATGTCTGTGTTGCACATCGTCGCAACCCTCCACAGTACAGTCGTTGTAAGATACAAAATGGGTACCGCTAGAGACTACTAGACAACACCGGTCTTTATGACAGTCCGTCCAGATGTAAAGTAACACCACGATAGTTCAGACAGCCCTTAACGTTTGAAAACTAAACTTAATTACAATATGTGACTTTTCAAACGTTATGGGACAACTAATTTTGTCACATAAATCGTTCAGTAATCCTTAGGCACAATTAAATATTTGAGACAGAATATGGGTTTATAAAGTTGTATGACAATTGGAAACAAGTTCTTTGTTTTCTAAAAGGTATACCCAATACATGCTGAACGTCGTTCAATGTTCAATGGGGAGTGGTTTCGAATCAACTTTATGTAATACTAAGCAGCTAAAAGAAAACGTCATTAACGGCGGCAGGCACTCTACGGAAATCCCAACATTAGCAATGAATCACTAGTAATATCATTCTTCACATAACTCATCAACAGTTACTTGTACACAAAGTTGTACTTTAAATGACTTGACCAACGTCTTCGTTCTGGATCCGGATGGAAACCCAGAAC
Source organism: Schistocerca americana (assembly GCF_021461395.2). Taxonomy (NCBI): domain Eukaryota; kingdom Metazoa; phylum Arthropoda; class Insecta; order Orthoptera; family Acrididae; genus Schistocerca; species Schistocerca americana. The sequence continues at coordinate 742,684,296 of NC_060121.1, read as the reverse complement.
GTAAAGCCATTGTTAACCAAGCAAAGCTTTGTGCCTTATCGAGACTCGATCATTAGGCTGAAAGAGACATCAAATATTGACGTTTGCACCAGTATAAGTTATCAATTCTCAACTTGAACGTAAATGACGATAATGTTTGTACGGAACCAGGAACCCTAACATGACAATTACCTTCTTGGTAATTAACATCGGAAGACATTGTATATTGTTGCATTGTCAAGGAACAAAGGATGCACATGTTTAAAATTGATATGCCATCATGTAATGCTGGTGACAAGGATGCGAACCCAGCACCTAATAGGATTGTTGAATAAGTACGTAAAATCAGAATGTAAATATCACAGTTTGTCACCAGTAGTGAGGTTGGAACCTTAAATGACGACTGAAGTTGTATTGCCTGACCGGGATTCGAACCCGGCGCCTACCACCGTCGTTGTCTAACCAGGAATATACGAGAAATGTTCAATGTTGGTCCGCCATTGGCGAGATGTGCGCACGTTTAACCAGAATTAAGGCGACGAAAACGTCTATGCTGACTGAGAGTCGAACGCCGCTAACATGATTATGAAGACACGTTAATAATCAAATTCTTATTCAGTAGTAGATAGGAGTAGCATGTTTAGGTGCAAACCTTATGGCCTTTCTCGTCTCTAGTAACGTGTTGCCTAATATCTCCGATATCATGGTGTTAATTTACAAATGGATTGACTGCCACCGGCCGCGATGGCCATGCGGTTCTAGGCGCTGTAGTCCGGAACGCGCAACTGCTACGGTCGCAGGTTCGAATCCTGCCTCGGGCATGGATGTGTGATGACCTTAGGTTAGTTAGGTTTAAGTAGTTCTAAGTTCTAGGGGACTGATGACCTCAGATGTTAAGTCCCATAGTGCTCAGAGCCATTTGAACCATTTTTTTTTATTGACTGCCGTAAAGAGTATTGTTCTCTAGTAGTCGTGTATCATTGAGATGTAAATGAAGTGCCTCAGCAGATAGTAATTTCCATCGTGCAGCACGTATTGTTTCAGAGACACTGAGTACATGTTATAAGTGCACAAAACGTGTATTATATACTACGTATATACTATTATTTGGAGAAGCTGCCGCCAAACCTGTTTACTTTTACATTCCGCTTAGTTGTCGTGGTTGAATACACGTTTTCTTTAGGCTACATCTAATGCAGAGCGCTTACAAGTATGAATGGTTTCCTCCGTCATGCTATTGCTAGCTAGGTGAAATATTTTGTGGTAGCCATGTTTAAAATGAATGTATTTTTGAATTTATTGTTCGTCAAATAATAGAATGAATCGTCAACTGAAGGTGTGCCTGCGCATGTTGTAGCATAATAGCTGTAGCAGCGTTAGTTTATACTACAGACTTGGGTAGGTTAGGTGTAACTTTTGATCCTTTAACTTTAAGGGGTGATCGTGGCCTTGCGGCCCGGGTCTGTACTAGGCGCGGCTCGCGAGCTACGGGCCAGCCAGGCTGGCCGAGGCGAGACGGAAGTGAGCGAGCTGGCGGTGGCGTTGGTGGGCCAACAGCCCGGGACGAGCTACCACGGCTGCGCCGCATGCCTCTGCCTCTGCCGCTCCGTTTGACGTAAATATATTTACCTCCTCTCCTGGCATCAATATAAGAGCGGCAAGCAGAAATACACATCAGGCTGTTTGCTGTATTGGCTCACTGGGAGAGATCTATTCGAGATAGAGTCGTCGCTCTCATTGAAGAAGGAGGATGTTCCATCAGAGAAGCTGGTAGACGGTATGGCGTACCACATACCACTGCAACGAGATGGTGGAGGATCTGCCTTAAAAGAGGCACCACCAACAGGGCTCCTGGCTCAGGCAGGGAGAGAGTAAGCTCACAGCAGGAAGACAGGGACCTAGTGTCTAGGAGCAGCGAAATTCCCTTTCTGAATTCGAAGCAATTGCAGCGGGAGACCAACTTCCCCGCTCCAGTGACACGATTCGCCGAAGGCTGAGGGAACCTGGACTGCATGCACGGCGATCCGCCATGAAACAAGAGCTCAGCGAAGACAATGTTTTATACCGGCTAGCATTTGCAAAGCTCCATCTGAGGGCGTCGTGGGACAACGTCATTTTCACTGATGAGAAGGTGTTTTCAACCAGTAACGACGGTCCACGAATCGTTTACAGGCGAATATGTAACCACGACGAGAAGAAGTGGCCTGCTGGGGTTGGATTTCTGCGAGAGGGGCGGGAATTCTTCACAGTACAGAAGGAACTCTGGACAGCGTGCAGTATGCCCACATATTGGAAAATATGATGCTTCCGTCAGTGCGGATGCTGTACGCAGAAGGTGACGTCACATTGCAAAAGGACCATTCTCCCATTCACAGGTATGCATTTGTTCAGCAGCGGCTCTCCACGACTGGCGTCAACGTCATGGACTAGCCGCCACGGGTGGCTGATATCAACCACATGGAAAACATGGGGGCTGAGGTCGCTAGAACATTAACAGAGAACTGGCCACGAAACCAACCAACTACTGCGGACTCTCTTTGGGACTGCGTTCTGGAAGCCTGGGCGCAAGTTGCTTCTTCAGGCTGTTACGTCCGACGGCTTATACATTCTATGCCAAGACGCATGATAGAAGTACAAAATAATGGAGAATTCTGGATAAAATATTAGAGTCCTTAAAATGTTTTGTTATGTCTTCTTTTTCGTCATTTTTTCTCATTGGGAGATAGTGGAAGATCACGTGGCAACAGAAAAGATACAGTATGGGTTAGTTTTCCTTTGAGTTGCCTTTTTAATTCAAGTGGGTTTCTTTTGAATATAAAGTTTGTTAAATATTCTATTTTGATTTCATTGATACCCTGTCTAGATACTTACAAACTAATCAGCGTAGATGGACTCTGTCACAGTAGCTTTTTGTTGTTTCAAGTACATCTCTCTCCTCCCCTCCATCATGAATACACCCTCCGTCCTCCACACAATACGCAAACGATTTCATATTATGTTTACTCGTTGTTAATATCTCCTCTATTCTCTCTCACACTCTCTCTCTCTCTCTCTCTCTGTCTCTCTCTCTCTGTCTGTCTCTCTCTCTCTCTCTCTCTCTCTCTGACACTATCGCCGCAAGTGCCCTTCAGTTTCATTCCCCGAAAACTTTATAAACAAATCTAGCGGTTTCCATTGCCGCTACATTTTCTCTTTTAATTGCTGCTGTGTTTACTCTCTATCATTCCTCTCACCACCTATGAAACCGTATTCTTTGATCTCCCCTTCTCTATAACGCATTCTTCGTTCTGAAAACAGTCCTTCCCTATCTCTCGGTCCTAAGATAAAACGAACTGAGGCCCAGATCTAAGTAAGCAATACTTTGCAAGCGTTTCTCGCTTATATTTTGCACTTCTGCACTTCTATGCATTCCCAGATCCCGCCCTCCTTCCTGTTACCCGTCCCTTGACATCTGCATCTACATCTACATCTAAAGAATACTCTGCAATTCATAATTATGTGCTTGGCAGGGGTTCTGTGGTCTGGTGGATTAATCTTGTATTGATGTGTAAAACGGGTAGGCTCACATCTCACGTCAGGCGCAGATTTTTAACACACAGAAGTAAATCTTCTTCACCCCTAGTAATGCCAAGTGCAGAACGCCAGTAAGCTCCGCAGTTCAATATCCGCAGTAAAGATAACATCCCTTCGCTGCCGACTGGGGCAGAGCGGCATTCGTTTGAGCTGCGACAGATGGAGGAACCCCGGAAGGCGTCACCAGCAAGCAGTCGTAAACTAGAAAACGTATTTCATTTCATGAACCAATGGCCATGTAAGTTCACAAGACTCTCACTTTATTTGAAACTGAGACGTTGAAAATTGTGGTGCTGGACTGGGATTCGAATTTGATTTCACTGTGTTCCCCAAGATTGCAAACTCTTCTAGGCCTCCCCGAAAGGCATCTATCTGGTTTCTAATCCTGATCAGCACAAAATATTCATTATTTCATTTCAAGCCCTAGCATGTTCACTCCAAACTAAAAGTGAAAAATAGTCGCATTTTCAACGTCTCATCGTGCGTTGTCAGCTGTAACGTGTTCGTTTGAACTCACAGCCACATGATGAGCTTTTTATCACAACATTACAAGATCAAACGTTTCCTTACATCTTTTCAAGTTCAAACATTCCTCTCCATCCTACTGGCGAAAACGGATTTGGGTTTGACGATGTGTTCGTTGTGATCACCAACGACGATATGTTGTGGATTCAACTTCTATCCAGCAGAGTATTTTCCATCACGTCATTGCAAGTACAAAACATGCCACTCCTAACTATTATTGGAAAAGAATTTGATAGTTAAAGTGTCTTCATGACCATGTGTGCGGGGTTTGAATTCCATTCAGCACAGTACTATTCGTCGCCTGATGTCTAGCTAAACATGCGCTACTGGTGAACCAACAATAGCTATTTATCGTCTGTTCCTGGCTAGAAAACGACAGCGCTAGATTCTGGGTTCGAATCCCAGTCAGGCAAAAACAATTCTATCGTCATTTAAGGTTCCAACATCTCGCTATTGGCGAAAAATTTGACATTTAACTTCTGATTTTACGTACTTCGTTAACAATCCGATTAGGTGCTGGGTTCGCATCCCTGTCACAAGCTTTACATGATGGCATTTCAATTTTAAACACGAGCATTCCTTGTTCCTTGTGAATGACACCATATTAAACGTCGTTGGGGGTAGTTCCCAGGAAGGTAACTGTTATGACAGGATTCTCAGTTCAGTACAAACATTTTCGTCATTTATTTTCAGGATCTGAACTGATAACTGATACTGGCGCAAACGTCTATACTTCACGTCTCTTTATGCCTAGTGATCGGGTGTCAATAAGGCACAAACAAAGCTTAATTTAGTTAGCAATGGCTATAGGTGGTGGGTTTGAATCCAGGTCCAGAACGACGACGTTGGTCATGTAATTTAAAGTTCAAATTTGTGTACACGTAGCTGTTGATGTGCTACGAGAACAATGATATTACTGGTGATTCGCTGTTAATGTCGAGATTTCCGAAGAGTGCTTGTTGCCGTTAATCGCGTTTTTTTACTGGTTCGTCCAATATCCAGTTTCCAGAGCCACTCGCCGTTGAGCGACGTTCAGCACGTGGATGGAAAGCCTTTTCGGGAGCGAAAAACTTTTTTTTCCATTTGCCGTACGGCTTTGTAACTGCATATATTGTCTGAAGTATTTAATTTTGACTAAGGATTACTGTACGATATATGTAAAATAATCCGTTTTCTGAGAACTTTTTGAATGTCACTTGTTGTAATTAAGGTTAGTTTATGAGTGCTATGGGGTGTCTCATCGCTAAGAACGTGTGTTCTAATATGTTTTGTATGACGATATCAGTTGACGCCTAGCCTGATTGCCATAAAGACCTTTGGTCTCTAGTTGTCTCTTGCGGTACCCATTGTGTGTAGTCAAACGACTGTACCCCACTTGGTTTTGGTGTTTAGAGGACCTGCAACACAGCTACGTTATGTTGGTTGTATTCGGCAGTGACCCACATTTTTGCTGTCAAGTGTACACTTGAATTTGAAATACGGTAATATAGTTAACTCACCCAAAAGGAACACTGCCTGAATTTACATCAGTGGCCGGGGCAGGTAACCAGAACACTAACGGCCACAAGGCAGAAAATTCCGCTGGTGCACTCGAATTGTAGTCAACCAATATAGTTAATTGCACCGCATGACTTCTAAATTTTAGCAATAGAAACACTCAGCGTTGCTCACAGGAAGACCTCCACAACAGCGAAGCACCGAAACGAACCACACAACATGAATGGACGTGGCTTGGTTACTTGAAACCACTACTCAACTTTGACGTCCTGGGTCGGTGAACCATGAAGCTCGTAGCGATCGGACAGCTCCACACACGCTCTGACATTGCGCAGGGACTGCCAGTGGACCCAGCCGACTGCACCGCGAGGAGATAACTTCCCTGGTCCGCAGCAACCGACCGACTCCCGCAGAATGCCGACAACATCTATAATAGTCGTCAGTGAAAATAACACCAACTACACAAACAACCTGACAAACACCTGCACGAAAACCTGAACGATACGGAACAATAACTAAGAACGCATGAAGACAAATAGGGAATCGATGCACACATGCACGCACGCACACGCACACGCACACACACACACACACACACACACACACACACACACACACACACACAGCCGACTCTTGAACGATCGGTGAGCCAAAACGCGTCCTCCGGTAGGACGACCGACCGGCGATCCGTGGCCCGGCTCAAATGATGCGTGGCGGCAATGGTCGGGCGAGCCATGTGGACACACACCTCACCGCTCCAACCCGACTGCACTTGTGCCGCATTGCAACTGCCTGACCGGCAGGTCCGGACTGCGCTAGAGACGCGTTCCAACTGACTGGCAGACCCGTACTCCCGACGCGGATCTCTCTACGACAGACAACGACCGGGAAGTAATAGCAGTCGAGCAAAGATACTATGAAAGGGCATATATCGATAGGCGCTGCTAGCACCTGTCACGGTCAGTCATAGCAGCAACTCAGTGACAGTAGTAATTTAAATTAACGTAGTAAGGTGGAAGTATGTTAAAAACGAGGTGTTACTTACATTATGGCGGGAACACGAGGCACGCGCGGCTCACATTCCTCACACGTAGGAACGTAGGAGAAGAAAATTTGTTATGTGGACGTAGGTACTCAAACGCTTTATCTACATGTTAGAGCTTATTTTCTACTTCTCTTCATAATCACATTAATCAGGGGAACAGACAAGAAAAGAACTTATCAGTACAATGTGAAATCTTTCCTAAATAAAAAGTTCAAAATAATCTCCTATAGCAAGGACACGCAAGCCGACGTCCCGGTGAATCCTAATGGGCTAACGTAGCCCTGAAGAACTTCGTATAGTTTCACAGCCTTCCACAATGAGCGTATGAAAACTCTATATATTTTCTACTGCGATTCCGTACACAAGAGCATTCAAATTCTGGCACAAATAAAAGTTTAATGAGTTTAGATCCGGAGACTGTGAGGCCCAAGGAATTGCTCCACCTGTCACGGAATCTGTTACTTAGAAGGCATATGAACATCAACACTGGAATGAGGAGGAACTCCACTGCACATGAATCACATGTTTTGTACCATTCGTGAAGTTACACGTTCACAAAGGAAATGGTACTCTCTAAGAAATCACGGTAGGCATTTCCGTTCGACCTTGGTGAAAGGATATGGGGATCTAACAAACACTCGCCAACAATGCTGGCTCAAACCCTGACAGATAATCTTTGTTGATGAAATGACTGCACAATTTCGTGAGCGTTGTCGACAGCTCACACACACGGAGTGTGAAAATTTACAAAAAGAACTCATTGAAAAGAAGCCTCATCCGAGAGCAGTAGGTTTCTACTAAACTGATGGTTCACATATCGTCGAGTAAACCATTCGCCGAAATGAAACCGCGTAGGGAAATCAGCTGCTGATAGTGTTCTGCTTCTATGTATTTCCCATGATAAAGGGACTATTAACAGAAAGAGAAAACTGGCTCAGAGACGGAAAAAATGCCTTTTCGCACCCATGTCCATATAACACGTTTCATTCCTTTATGTGTAAGGAATATTTCCTGAGAGTTTGGATATACCTTTCTGGTACAAAAAATGGTTCAAATGGCTCTGAGCACTATGGGACTTAACATCTGTGGTCATCAGTCCCCTAGAACTTTGAACTACTTAAACCGAACTAACCTGAGGACATCACACACATCCATGCCCGAGGCAGGATTAAAACCTGCGACCCTAGCGGTCGCACGGTTCCAGACTGTAGCGCTAGAACCGCTCGGCCACAACGGCCTGCTCTTTCTGGTACACCATGCGTTTTATGCTCCCCTATTATGTTTCTCAAGAGTGAAAATTTCGTCTGTACAAATCAACGTAAGTTCTGAAAGCAACAGCCGTAAGAAACGTAGCTCGCCCAATTCGAGCACGAGGACCAGAAATCAGTAGCTACCAAGGGTGATGCCGTTTGTTGGCTCCTGGAAGGCATTGGAAACACTTTCACAATGCTGCCTAATTAACACATCACTAGCGTAGGGAACATCACACCATTTGTATGACTGGATTCAATAGTTTCCAGAAGAAGAGAATGTTACATGTCATTCCCAAGAGAAAGATCATCGGCTGCACCCCAAGACGATGTCAAAGGACCACTACTTCTCACTATATAAAACTAATACTAGATGTAACATGTATGTATATATAAGTGATAAGTAATCACCCTTTGACACTCCCTTGGGCGAAGTCACAGATTTTTCACTTGAGAATGACATACCATAGTAGATAACGTCGGACGTTCATGAGGATTTTTCCGAATGATGTTGCTGCACACAAAGACGTCGCAATGCTAGAAGACTGTAGTGAAATGCTGGACGACCTGAGGACCGAACCTAAATGCAGATATTGCCAAGTGACCCTCTACACAAATAAATGTAGCGTATTATGCATAAATAGGCATAAAGACCCATTACTGCATGATTACGCGACTGCAAAACAAACACTGGCAGCAGTGACATCCATAATTATCTAGTAGTATGCGTACGGAGCGATTTAAAGTGGACAGACCACATCAAACTAATCTCAGATAAGGAAGGTGACAGAAATTCATTGGAAGAATTCTTAGGAAATGTAGTCCACCTATGAAGGAGATAGTTTACATGTTCTACCGGGGACATCTGAGAATCTTCCACGGGAACACCTTAAAATTAAGCAACCAGTTTATATGGACACGCGTCGTGTGTGTATGAGAATTGTTCTGTTGTAAAATGGCACCACAATACCGTCGCATTAGAGATAACACATGAGGACGTAGAATGTCCGTGACATACGTTGTGCCGTCAGTGTTCCCTCAGTCACTACCAGCCAAGACCTGAAGTCATACCTGGTGGGTCATCACACCATAATCCAGCAACACCGCTACTGCGCTTCTCCCAAACTTTGGAAGACTCTGACCTCCAACCCAGTCACCGCCATACTTGCAGACTATGGTTATCTGGGGTGGAGTTAAACTGTGATTCATCGCTGAACATATCGTTATGCTTTTCATCACCAGCTCGTACTTCCCGGTCATGCCACGACACCTATATATGTATTATTTGTTGGTCACGTGGATTGTTGCCGACTTACGTGGTGGGCCTTAATCAAAATATTTCATTCAATTTTGATTTTCTCCTTTTTAACAATATTAATCTTAAATTATTTGTTACGTTAATGAATGTTAGACTCGCTGAATCTTAAAACATGAGCATATAAGTTGAACAATGGAATAAACTTTTCATATTAATTTCCTCGGCTAGTCAATTCACTTTCAAGCAAAAAATCTTTAGTTATTAATTACAATTGCGGCCCACACACGCGCGAGATTATTTCTTCTTACCTCCGTTAACCATTGCATTGTAGTCGGAGTCCTGGCTCTGGCTCTCGGCCGTGGTACTGAAAATAAGAATCTTAAAGCTACGTATTTTCTGCAGCGTCGGGCGGCTGTGGGGAAAAATGTATATTGTGTTAATAGCGGGCGAGTTTTTTGCTTCCGCTGAATTTTTTATATGTTAATATCGCCACGTAATCGCGTCGTTGGCTGCATCGGCCGCTGCGATTGTTGAACTGTAAATTACTCGAATGCAGGTTAATTCGAGGAAGATGGACATGAAATCGGGATCATCTCTTACAAATTAAAAGTTTAAAATAATATTAGATCAATATATTATTTAATTAGTACAAATATGCTTACATATTGTACTCAAGTACTTGTAAAAACTTGCACTCATGACATTGGTTGACGCACCGGTATCGACTATTATCTTTATTGGTGCTCCGTACATATCTGCTTGCAATATAGCCTGCACAACACTTTTGTCGGTTCAGTTGCAAAAGAACATGGTTCAAATGGCTCTGAGCACTATGGGACTTAACATCTGTGGTCATCAGTCCCCTAGAACTTAGAACTACTTAAACCGAACTAACCTAAGGACATCACACACATCCATGCCCGAGGCAAGATTCGAACCTGCGACCGTAGAAGTCGCGCGGTTCCTGACTGCGCGCCTAGAACCGCTAGACCACCGCGGCCGGCGGTTCGGTTACATTTCTGCGGTATATCTACAAGTTCCTTTTCTATTGTTATTCCCTCATTGTATCTCAGCATACAAAGTTTATGGCTGTAATCCGTGAATGTGCCCTCACTACACCATCCTGCAGCCAACAACGGAGAGCGTTTTGTGGCTGTCTTAATTTAACGGATGAGCATTAGTAGGTTGACAGTTGTCTGTCACTTCCACTAACCTCACATTGTGGTTCTGGTTGTTGTTGTTGCTACTGTTGAGTTGGCCGTCCTGCCTCCCCGATGGTGTATTTTGATACTGTGTATGGCTCTGGATTTGCGGTGGTCGGTTGTAACTTCCTGACATGTTCTGTGATGGACCTGGGTTGCCGTTCCATTGTGGCGCCGTGTTTTGTTGCCACTGTGGTGTCGGTTCATTACAATCACGCCACTGATTTCGGTTTTTCCGCCATTGCGGATTGCCGTTACCATTATACCCATTAGTCATGCGTCCATCATGATGTCTCTTCCGATTTTGACTATTATAACCGTTGCCGTTATAACCATTGCCATTGTCTGTGCCTCGATTCTGTTGCCGGTGCTCTTGCCTATTCCCGTTACCATTTGGTACTACGTTACTACCGTTACCGTGGCTGCCATTGTAATCGGCTTTTTGTTGGTTACAGCCTGCATGGTTCGACTTGTTTTCGGTTTTCATGTCGTCGATCAATAAGTCAAAAGAATCCACTATTTCCATGAATTGTTCTATATCATATTCCGGCACATTGATTAAATATCTTTTAATTTCACTGGGAAACTTCATTTTTATTAATCTGATTATTTCACGGTCGGACATGGGCTCGTCCCAGTACCTGGTTTTGTTTATATACTTTTCAAAATATTTGCGTAACGTTCCCACCTTAGGATTGTTCATTTCCGGACTGTACCACTCATTGAGTAGTCTTTCTTGGATGCTATCGGACCAGAATTTTGCAAGAAAGCACCTTCAAACTGTTGCATCGTTAGACATTTTTTGGACACGTCGGTAGCCCACAGGGCCGCGTCACCTTGAATAAAGGAGACAACGAACTGTATTCTTTGTCTTTCCGTCCATGTCCTGGGAAACACATTCCTGAAGCTCTTAATGAATACCACAGGGTGAACATTTCGTTTTTCGCTATTTAGCTGTTGGAATGTCCTATGTTTTATCACATTGTCCTCCTTTTTGCACATCTGATTGCTACCTTCTGTGACATTCATTACTTCATGATGTGCGCTGCACGGTATCGCATATTGTTCGTGCCTGTAATTCACATTAGGTTGCGGTTGCGCACTCGCACCCTGCACACCGTCAGCGTTATTATAGTAATCAGTACGCTTAGTCGGATTCATTATCTGTCCGCCACTGTTTACATTGCTTTCCAACGCAGACAGTCTCCGCGCGACCTCCTGTTGCCAATTCGGAAACTCCGCTGTCACACGGGATTTGATCTGTGTTAATTTGGCGTGTAGTGCGGCAGCGCTAGCATCAATATTTACACTCGCGGCCGCAGTCGCTTGTTCTACAGCTGTTTTTACATCGCTTTCAGTCTTTGCAGATATCTCACGATCCTTTACTTCTAGCCATTCATTAAATTCTTCTTCGACTTTTTGAGCGTGCACTTCCAAATATGTATCAATACTTTTCCGTGCATCTATTTCCACATTATCCACGCGGTTGGTTAAAGTCTGGACATTGTCTTCAAGCCTAGCCTGCGATATCTGTAATTTTTTCATCTCGCCAGCTAAGCTTTGCACAAGATCGGGTATTTCTTTGCAAGCGCCCCGCATCTCGACAAGTTCGCTTTGGATACTGTCTAGTTTCGCTTCACTGCACTGCTCTTGCTCACTGAGATTTTGCATTAATTTTTTCTCCTGCTCATGTAGCATCTGAGCCAGTTTTTCGACTCTTTCTTTTTCCCTCTGTTCTGACATTCTTTCTTTTTCCCTTTCTTTCTGTTCTCTTTGTTTCTCTTGCTCATAGAGCATCTGAGCAAATTTCTGATCTCTCTCCCTATCTCTTTCTTCTAACCTGCGCAGAAATTCTGCAAATGGGTCTGCATTTGGAGAGCATACTGGTGCCCCGCTTAATCTAGCACTCGATTGGCCCCCCTGCCCAGGCAGTGGAGTTGTTATTCTATTTTCTATTCCCATTCTGCTGTGGAGCGTCATTCACCGTCCACAGATCCTCGCCCCCCCCCCCCCCCCCCCCCCGCTTCGGAAATTACGTTATCCGAAGCGGTGGCTTGGGATTCGTTTACGTATTGCAATTTATCCTCACTTTCCATGTTAACAGAATTTTGTTCATCTGTTACGCATGCTTTCTTATTTCTTTCTTCTTTCTTTCTTTCTTTCTTTCTTTCTATCTTACCCATAATAAATTCACCTTAAGCCACTGACAAATCTTTAACACTGATACACACACGAATAATTAACCCCTCCAAAAATAAACACATAAATACACAAATACACGCAATTTAATTTGCACTTTACTTACTATTTTTTTTTTTACCGAAGGTATCTCATGTGCATCACAGGATGCTTGCACAATAGGCCTTACCTTAGTTATTTCTCTTTCACGTAATCCTTTTTCTGTGGTTTTGTTGTTGTACATGTAAAAGAATTCATACAGGCATTAACATTTTACAACAATTAGGCACATACATAATTACATTCATTACAATAGAAACATAATAAATCTCGCATTTTCTTTCATCGGGCCCCAAAGTTGCGGTGCCAACTTCGCGTCCGTCGGCCGTCGTAATTTAATATATATTATTTGTTGGTCACGTGGATTGTTGCCGACTTACGTGGTGGGCCTTAATCAAAATATTTCATTCAATTTTGATTTACAATTAAATACTTTTGTGTAGTTCTCCTTTTTCACAATATTAATCTTAAATTATTTGTTACGTTAATGAATGTTAGACTCGCTGAGTCTTGAAACATGAGTATATAAGTTGAACAATGGAATAAACTTTTCATATTAATTTCCTCGGCTAGTCAATTCACTTTCAAGCAAAAAATTTTTAGTTATTAATTACAATTGCGGCCCACACACGCGCGAGAGTATTTCTTCTTACCTCCGTTAACCATTGCATTTTAGTCGGAGTCCGGGCTCTGGCTCTCGGCGGTGGTACTGAAAATAAGAATCTTAAAGCTACGTATTTTTTGCAGCGTCGGGCGGCTGTGGAGAAAAATGTGTATTACGTTAATAGCGGGCGAGTTTTTAGCTTCCGCAAAATTTTTTATAAGTTAATATCGCCACTTAATGGCGTCGTTGGCTGCATCGGCCGCTGCGATTGTTGAACTGTAAATTACTCGAATGCAGGTTAATTCGAGGAAGGCGGACATGAAATCGGTATCACCTCTTACAAATTAAAAGCGTGCAATAATATTAGATCAATATATTATTTGCTTAATTAGTACAAATATGCTTACATTTGCCAGCACTCGCAAGATGTCCGTCTACACGCAATCAAGACAAGAGAAGAAGTGAAGACGACTAAAAAATTAACAAAAGAGCGTATCTTGTCGTCTCTTTATATCATTTTGTTATATTTCTTTGCCCTCGAAACTTACACAAAGAAATTATTATTTTACAGGTACATGAGAAAAATGGCCGGCCGGAGTGGCCGAGCGGTTAAAGGCGCAACAGTCTGGAACCGCACGACCGCTACGCTCGCAGGTTCGAATCCTGCCTCGGGCATGGATGTGTGTGATGTCCTTAGGTTAGTTAGGTTTAAGTAGTTCTAAGTTCTAGGGGACTTATGACCACAGCAGTTGAGTCCCATAGTGCTCAGAGCCATTTGAACCATTTTTTTTTTTAGAAAAATGTATATTATTCAATTTTTAAATGTCTCTTCTTTATAAATACTGTTTTTTAAGTCTTTTCGTATTATTTCACTGGGGACGCTATAGTAGGCGTTTGTGTTACGCTGTTCAAATGGCTCTGAGCACTATGGGACTTAACATCTATGGTCATCAGTCCCCTAGAACTTAGAACTACTTAAACCTAACTAACCTAAGGACAGCACACAACACCCAGTCATCACGAGGCAGAGAAAATCCCTGACCCCGCCGGGAATCGAACCCGGGCGTGGGAAGCGAGAACGCTACCGCACGACCACGAGCTGCGGACTGTTATGCTGTTAATAGTTGCCTAAACACGGAGCACTTTTTTTTCTACTGCTGCTGCTGCTAGTCTCCGAGAAATGTTGTGGGGTGACAGAGTGTTGCAGGGAATCCATTACTTGTTCTAAGATGGCATTCACAGTTGTGAGGGTGTTTCAAAGTGGTAGGTGAGTAACGCGGCGATCCTGTCGTATTGGTCAGACTTGGCCACTACAGTTTTCATGACGAGTATGCCTGCCCTCAGGTTCCCATGTAGTGCAACATCTGATCACTGTCATATCTAAGTGCCCTTTTCAAATTCTGAAGTGCTGATAACAATGTCTCACATAAGGACGTGCTATCACCTTGTTCTTCACGGCGATCAGTCAACATCATTCAGCATATGACTTTGATCATGCTCCTTGTGTACTGTAAGAAGCCTAGCAACAACCATAAAAACGAACAACTCTTATGCACTCTAGTGGCCATTCCAACCCTCAAAGAGAACTACCCTTTTTATCATATACATATACACGTAGATGGCGTGTGTACATGTACTAAGTTACATTGACAACCGACCAAGTCACCTGGGTGTTTTACTCCTTTCTTTTTAAGTCAGACAATTTCAAATTGTTTAGTCTGATTGTAGGGTTAAGCATTAACTACTATTACACCCAAATTTTCTGCGGTTCAGAATTTTCTTCCTCATATTAATGTCTATGTTTGATACTAGTAGACTTATTTCGTACAAGATTGTCCTTATTGCCTGTGCTAAATTGTTTCCTATGTCTTCCTTTCTCCGTCCATCACGGGTTATCTCTCCGCCTAGGTAGCACAATTCCTTGTTCTTGCCTGTTGCGTGATCCCCAGTTCTGATGCTAAGTTTCTTGCTGTTCTCATTTCTGATACTTCTCATTAATTTCCTCGATTTATTCTCAATCGATATTCCCTATTCGTTAGATTGGTCGTTCCATTCACCACATGGTGTAATTCTTCTTCACTTTCACTGACTATATCTGTGTCAACAGCGCTTCCTATCATTAATATCCTTTCACCTCGAATATGAATCCCACTCTTGAACCTTTCTTTTATTTTCTTCTATAGAGATTAAATAGGAGGCGCAGAAGATTACGTCTCTGTCATACACCCATTTTAATCCAAGCAATTTGTTCTTGGTCTTCCTGTCTCATTGTTCCCTCTTGCTTCTTGTACACATTGTATATTACCCGTCTTCCGCTATAACTCCCACCATTTCTCTCGGACTTTGGAACATCTTACACCATTTTACATTATCTAACACTTTTTGCAGTTCGACAAATCCTACGAACGTGTTTGAATTTTCCTCAGTTTTGCTTCCATTATGTACCGTAATGGTCATCTGATGCCTTTACCTTTCCTAAAGCCAAACGGATGGTTGTCTAACAAGTCATCAGTTTACTTTTCCATTCTTCTGCACATTATTCTTGTCACCAACTTGGAAGCCTGAGTTGCTTAGCTGTTTGTCTAAAAATTATCGCACTCGTCAGCTCGTGAGTCTTCGGAATTGTATGGATGATAATTTTCCGAAAGTCATGTGGTATATCGCCAGACTCACACATTCTATACACCAACGTTAATAGTCGTTGCGTTGCCGCTTCCTCAATGATTTTAGAAATTCTGATGGGATGTTATCTAACCCTTCAGTTTTATTTGATCTCAAGTCTTCCAAAGCACTTTTAAATTCTTATTCTGCTACTGGATTCGCTCTCTCTTCCTGTCGACTCCTATTCTTCTATCACTCGCCAGAAAAGTCCTCTGATTCACAGAGGCCTCCAATGTACACTCTCCAGCTGTTCACTCTCCTCTGCGTTTGACGGTGGAATTCCCACTGCACTCTTAACGTTACCGCCTTGCGTTTGATTTCACCCGATGTTGCCTAGACATTTTTATTTGGTGAGTCAGTCCTTCCTACAAACATATCTTTTTCGATTTCTTCACTTTTTCATTCAGCCATTTCTCCTTAGCTTCTCTGAATTTTCTAATTACGTCATTCCTAAGTGACTTGCATTTCTGTACTCATGATTCTCCTTGAATATTTTTATACTTCCTTCTTTCGTCGATCAGCTGAAGTATTCTTCAATTATCCACAGTTCCTTCGCAGTAATCTTCCTTGTACTTACGTTTTTCTTTACAGCTTCAGTGATGGCCCTTTTTAGAGACGTTCATTTCTCGACAACTGAACTGCCTATTGAGCTATTAATTATCACTGTGTCTAAGGCCTCAGAGAACTTCAAGCATATTTGTTCATTCCTTACTACTTCCGTATCCCACTTCCTTGCGCAATGATTCTTCCGGACTATTCTCTTCAACTTGAACCTACTCTTCATTGTTACTAAATTTTAAGCCAAGTATATATCTGTTTCAGGGTGTGACTTACGATCCAATATCTGATTTCGGATTCTCAGCTTGATCATAATATAATCTAACTGCAATCTCCCCTTATATCCTGGTCTTTTGAAAGTGTACCTCGTCCACCTCCTGTGATTATTGAACAGAATATTCGCTGTTAGTAACTGAAACTGACTGCAGAGCTGAATCGGTCTTTCTCCTCTCTCATTTCTACTACCAAGCCCATGTTCTCCCGTAAAATTTTCTTCTAGTCTTTCCCCTTTAACCGCATTGCAGTCTCCGTTTAGTATTAGATTTTCATCTCTCTTTACGCACTGAATAGTCTTTCAATATACTCATACACTTTCTCTATCCGTTTATACTTTGCCTGCGATGTCGGCATGTATATCTTCACCACAAGTACCGAGCGAGGTGGCGCAGTGGTTAGACACTGGACTCGCATTCGGGAGGACGACGGTTCGATCCCGCGTCCGGCCATCCTGATTTAGGTTTTCCGTGATTTCCCTAAATAGCTCCAGGCAAATGCCGGGATGGTTCCTTTCAAAGGGTACTACCGACTTCCTTCCCTGTCCTTCCCTAATCCGATGAGGCCGATGACCTCGCTGTCTGGTCTCCTTCCCCAACACAACCAACCAACCACAAGTAGGCAAACCGTACCGAAGGAGTATCGAATGCGTTGCCTAAACCTCAGGTGCCGTAGCAGCCACCGGGCTGAAATTTCGAAATTTCTGAAGATACATTTCAAATAAAGTGCTTGGGTGGCACCGAGGGTTTTGCCGAACTTGGGAGGAGGGAGGGGCCTTAGAGGAATCTTTTGTCGTTTTACTGAGGGCACACATCTTCTGCCTGGGATCTCACTGACTGGAATAGAATTGTTGTCGGTGATGACTTTCTGTCGTTACTGATGAGAAAATCTTTGCAAGCTGTTAACTGATTTGTGCAACGGACAGACAGACCGCAAGTTTAGTATAAGAAGTGAAAAAAAAACATATATTTATTACACTGGAATTATTTTACCACTATATGAGAAAAACGCCAGCAAGATTCGTAAACGGATGGACCCTTTCCAATCTAGGAATATACACTGAAGCGCCAAAAAAAACTGGTATAAGTATGCGTGTTCAAATACAGAAATCTATAAATACAAAGAATAGGGCGCTGTGGTCGGCAACGCCTTTGTAATACAACAAGTGTCTGGCGCAATTGTTACTACGGTTACTGCTGCTACAGTGGCTGATTACCTAGATTTAATAGAGTTTCAACGTGGTGTTGTAGTCGGCGCACGAGCGATGGAACACAGCATCTCCGAGGTAGCGATGAAGTGGGTATTTTCCCGTACGATCATTTCACCAGTGTACCGTGAATATCAGGCATCCGGTAAAACATCAAATCTCCGACATCGCTGCGGCCGGAAAAAGGTCGTGCAAGAACGGGACCAATGACGACTGAAGAGAACCGTTCAACGTGAAAAGAGTGTAACTCTTTCGAAAATTGCTGCAGAGTTCAATGCTGGACCATCAACAAATGTCAGCGTGTGAACCATTCAACGAAACATAATCGATGTCGGCTTTCCGACCCGAAGGTTACTCGCGTATCACTGATGACTGCACGACACAAAGCTTTACGCCCCGTCTAGATCCGTCAACACCAACATCGGAGTGTTGATGACTGGAAACATGTTGCCTGGTCAAACGAGTATCGTTTCAAATTATATCGAGCGGATGGACGTGTACGGGTATGGAGACAACCTCATGAATCCATGGACCCTACATGACAGCAGGGGAATGTTCAAGCTGATAGAGGCTATGTAATAATATGGGGCGTGTGCAGCTGGAGTGATATGCGACCACTGATACGTCTACTCTTATATACGACTCTGACAGGTCACACGTACGTAATCATCCTATCTGATCACCTGCATTCAGTCATGTCCATTGTGTATTCGGACGGACTTGTGCCATTCCTGAAGGACAATGTGACCCAGCACTCGTCCAGAATTGCTACATAGTGGCTCCAGGAACACTCTTCTGAGTTTAAAACACGTCCGCTGGCCACCAAACTCCCCAGACATGAACATTAATGAGCATATCTGGCATGCCTTGCAAACGTGCTGTTCCGAATAGATCTCCACCCCCTCGTACTCTTACGGATTTGTGGACAGTCCCACAGCATTCATGGTGTCCATTCGCTCGAGAACTACTTCAGACATTAGTCGAACCCGTGCTACGTCGTGTTTCGGCACTTCTGCGTTCTCGCGGTGGCCCTACAGGATATTAGGTAGATGTACCAGTTTCCTTGGCTCTTCAGTGTATACGCAAGTAAAAGGGGAAATTAAATAATAAGTTATAATTACTTCTTTTTATGCCATCACAACATGTCAGCAACATGTTGGTATCCTCTGCTGTCGTGCGGTCCAAAATGGTTCAAATGGCTCTGAGCACTATGGGACTTAACATCTGAGGTCATCAGACCCCTAGAATTTAGAACTACTTAAACCTAACTAACCTAATGACATCACACACATCCATGCCCGAAGCAGGATTCGATGCTGTTGTGCGGCTGTGGTGAAAGCGGGCTGCTAATTATTCCCCTTACCGCTGCTTTGAGGCGACGCCCTGAGCGGCTTAACTCCGCGCACTTCCTGCTTATTCCGGTTCCGGGTAGAGTGCTGCCCATCAGCTGACGTAGATTCCTGTCGAAACACACAGTGTCAATTACCTGCTGCGATTATCTTGCGTAGGCGTTGTCAGCGTAATATTTCAAAACTGAGATGTGAGACGACATCCATATTCTAGCAACTCAAGCTGCAGCCTGTAAGATAGTTCACGCAGCAAGTACTGGAAAACATTGACAGCTATGGTTCAAGTTAATGAATGAGTATATCACAAAGTGAAATGCTGCAACTCAAGAGTCTGAAAACTGAGTCGACAGTACGTTGAGAAGGATTCCCATTTGCGTCAACACTTCTTAGGCTATTATCTAACGCCACGAACAGCACTGATACAGAATGTTAAACGAAAAAGTTCTCAGTTATTCCTGTCACTTACCACTTTTCTCATTAACGTCCTATATCTTTTACATTTTGTATTATACTCATAATCTGACAAATCTGATAACATTGTTTGTTTGATTTTGGTAATATAATACAATCCTGGAAATTGAAATAAGAACACCGTGAATTCATTGTCCCAGGAAGGGGAAACTTTATTGACACATTCCTGGGGTCAGATACATCACATGATCACACTGACAGAACCACAGGCACATAGACACAGGCAACAGAGCATGCACAATGTCGGCACTAGTACAGTGTATATCCACCTTTCGCAGCAATGCAGGCTGCTATTCTCCCATGGAGACGATCGTAGAGATGCTGGATGTAGTCCTGTGGAACGGCTTGCCATGCCATTTCCACCTGGCGCCTCAGTTGGACCAGCGTTCGTGCTGGACGTGCAGACCGCGTGAGACGACGCTTCATCCAGTCCCAAACATGCTCAATGGGGGACAGATCCGGAGATCTTGCTGGCCAGGGTGGTTGACTTACACCTTCTAGAGCATGTTGGGTGGCACGGGACACATGCGGACGTGCATTGTCCTGTTGGAACAGCAAGTTCCCTTGCCGGTCTAGGAATGGTAGAACGATGGGTTCGATGACGGTTTGGATGTACCGTGCACTATTCAGTGTCCCCTCGACGATCACCAGTGGTGTACGACCAGTGTAGGAGATCGCTCCCCACACCATGATGCCGGGTGTTGGCCCTGTGTGCCTCGGTCGTATGCAGTCCTGATTGTGGCGCTCACCTGCACGGCGCCAAACACACATACGACCATCATTGGCACCAAGGCAGAAGCGACTCTCATCGCTGAAGACGACACGTCTCCATTCGTCCCTCCATTCACGCCTGTCGCGACACCACTGGAGGCGGGCTGCACGATGTTGGGGCGTGAGCGGAAGACGGCCTAACGGTGTGCGGGACCGTAGCCCAGCTTCATGGACACGTTTGCGAATGGTCCTCGCCGATACCCCAGGAGCAACAGTGTCCCTAATTTGCTGGGAAGTGGCGGTGCGGTCCCCTACGGCACTGCGTAGGATCCTACGGTCTTGGCGTGCATCCGTGCGTCGCTGCGGTCCGGTCCCAGGTCGACGGGCACGTGCACCTTCCGCCGACCACTGGCGACAACATCGATGTACTGTGGAGACCTCACGCCCCACTTGTTGAGCAATTCGGCGGTACGTCCACCCGGCCTCCCGCATGCCCACTATACGCCCTCGCTCAAAGTCCGTCAACTGCACATACGGTTCACGTCCACGCTGTCGTGGCATGCTACTAGTGTTAAAGACTGCGATGGAGCTCCGTATGCCACGGCAAACTGGCTGACACTGACGGCGGCGGTGCACAAATGCTGCGCAGCTAGCGCCATTCGACGGCCAACACCGCGGTTCCTGGTGTGTCCGCTGTGCCGTGCGTGTGATCATTGCTTGTACAGCCCTCTCGCAGTGTCCGGAGCAAGTATGGTGGGTCTGACACACCGGTGTCAATGTGTTCTTTTTTCCATTTCCAGGAGTGTACTTCAAATTACAATGAAATGAACACCCTTAGCTGCTTACAAGCGTTGACATACGTCAACGTGGACAGATGAAAATGTGTGCCCCCACCGGGACTCGAACCCGGGATCTCCTGTCCGAAAGAACAGATACCATCTTCGTATATATATAGATAAGGCTCACCGGCCACTTGACTATCTCCTTCTTCTGTGCGAATGCACAAACAGTGCCCGAACTCTTACGGGAATCGGCAACGCGCCGCCAGTAATGAGTATAATGGGCGGGGGCACTACGAATGTAGTGCGGGACAATACGTTGAGAATGTGGGTTTCGCGGGAGGCGTGCCAGAGATAAATCCCTGCAGTCGCGCCATCCTCTGTGTCCTCGGTGGCTCAGATGGATAGTGCGTCTGCCATGTAACCAGGAGGTCCCAGGTTCGAGTCCCTGTCGGGGCACACATTTTTATCTGTCCCCGTTGACGTATGTCAACAACTGTAAGCAGCTAAGGGTGTTCATTTCATTGTAATTTCACTCTAACAAGCTGCATGGTCACCAATGGTATCTGTTCTTTCGGACACGTCCGAAAGAACAGATACCATCTTAGTATATACAATACTTCGTTGCTGATTGGTACTAATTATCTCCTAATATGCCCAAAAATTTATCACTGGTGAATCTGGTAGAGGTGTCTGCAAATTGTTAATTGTACAAGCTTTTGGCATTAATTATATTGCCGAACAACTGTTCTATCCTAGTGTCAATAAATTAGTTTCAAATGGAAAATCTATTTGTATTTAGAGAGCCACAAACAGCTAATGTAGTATCAGTTTATGTGGCCAGGACCATAACCTCGTATGCTATTCAGAAATACATTGACACCTGCATTTCTTTCAAAGATTTCTCAGTGAATTGGCCGGCCTCTTATAGCAGACAAATCAGTGGTAGTGTAATTATAATTGTGAGCAAAACATTTAGCAAATACTTCATTTTTGTGAGCACTTCTGTTGTTTTGCAACTAGATACTAAAAGAGCACATTTACACAGCTAAACGTTTTGAGCAGGTGGTTGTTTGTCTGGTCACATCGAAAAATAGTTATGAATCTACGTATGCAGGTGAATTTCACCAATACACACTAATAAGCCAAAAGTTTATGACCACTGCCCACCGCGATGTTGGGTGACACCTGGTGGTATTGTGGGCACGTGACATGGAAAATGTATGTAACCATAGCAGACATTTACGGTGATCACCTTAGCGAAAATAAGGGCTGTAAATAGGGAGTTCCATTGAGAAAAGCGGAGCACACCGTTCATCGTAAATTGTTCAACTTGGAGCTCCGCAGTAGACCACCCCTACGTGTTCACATGTTGACCCAACGACCTCGTCAGCTACGATTGCAGTGGGTACGGGACCACTGGGATTCGACTGTCGATCCATGCAAACGTGTCCCCTCTTGGAGTGAATTACATTTTTGATACACTAGGCGGCTGGTCTTTACCACAAATCCCGTCATCGAGGTGA